>NC_138229.1:22705352-23272852 GCF_964197995.2 Scardinius erythrophthalmus | reverse complement strand
ACTGCCATAAAGACAGACATACTAACTTTTTACATTTGAACATAAAATGCACTGAACTTAAATTCTCAATTTGCAGAAAGTTTTCAATTTTAAAAATACTCTTTCAGCAACACAAAACAACTCAGATCTCATAGTAATTTAGAAAACGATACATTACATTACAATAAGCAAGGGAAATACCCCATTTTCAGAAACTGCTGTAGATTTTCCAAATTACATACATTACTGTTCAAGAGTTCGGGGTCTGTAAGATTTATTTTAACGTTTTTGAAAGAAATCTCTTTGTTGACCAAGGCTGCATTTATTTAATCAAAAATACAGTCCAGCAGTATATTGTGAAAAATGTCATTTCATTTCATTTAATTCATTGCCTGTGATGGCAAAGCTGAATTTTCTGCATCATTACTTCAGTCACACGATCCTTCAGAAATCATTCTAATATGATGATTCACTCTTATTATCAATGTTGAAAACAGTTTGTGGAAACCATGATGACACATTTTTTCCAGGAATCTTTGATAAATAGAAAGTTCAAAAGAGCAGCATTTATTCGAAATGTTCTGTCATAATTTAGTCTTTACTGTCACGTTTGATCAATTGCATCCTTGCTGAATAAAATATTAGATTCTTCCAAAACAAATGTACTGACCCCAAACTTTTGAACGGTAGTGTAGATCAATTCTATTTTATAATCTAAAACAGGCATCAGAATGCTCTCATCATCTTGAAACCACATCACGGTTAGTGCAATATTGATGCTTTGCGCACCACCCTACTTTTTTGCACTTATAGGTTTTGATTACAGCTAACGATAAGCCTCAGAGCGTGGAGTCCATTTTGATGATTATGTTCCAGAGGAGAAAGGTGTGAGGCCCACCTGTTCTAGTGCTGCTGAAACAAGATCTCACACTTGTCACAAGACAGCGATCGGGAACTCGCAACGTGTCCTTCCTGATCGCAGGAGAACAGAGGGCCAGGCATCAAAAGGCTGACAGGTGCCACTTAAACACCAAAGACTGAGCTGAATGAGGGGAAACACAACAGGCCATTAGTTCACCTACAGATGGGCCCACAAAGGCCAGGGTGTGCTCCTTCACAAAGCTGCTGTGCGCATTTAAGTCCTGACGTGTTGCTGAAAGTCCACCACACAATGGAGAGGCTGGCACTATTGTTGTGGCCAGAATAACACTACAAGCATGCAAACAAACAAAGAAACAAACGTGTATTTAACAGATGCTGGACTCATTGAAATCGTGCATATGCCATGAAAAAATAGAGAAAAGTTTGTGAATTAAACAGAGGATTACAGTTGCGTGTTATTGACACACACTCAAACACTACAAACAACGGAATCTGAATTATTCTTATGGTAAGAGTCCTAAAAAGATATTAGCAATTAAACTAATGGCGAAAGAGGATGTTTGGGATATTCTCAGGCTGCTCCAAAAATCCTGGATCTGCACCATAACTTTCATTACATTCTGTGACCAAAAAAAAAGTCTTTATGTGAAAATGATTGCAATATGTTTCATAGTGAGATTAAACTAAACAATTAAGCTATTCTGGATTGGTTTTCACAGAGCCATCTGTTTGGATGTTTCCTCAAACTGGGAGCCTAATCAGCTATTCATATGTAGACTGTCATTGGGCAAAGCAGACCCAAAAAATGAGATGCCGCCAATGAATCGCAATCACAGATTTGTGCCAGAATTTTCTCTACGCGCATGACGGCCCCAAAAAAAAAAACATTTCCCCAGCCAAAATAAAGCGAACACATGTCCAGATTTTATGATCATTATGTTCAGCTACTTAATGAGTTGATCTTTTGGCATTTTCTGCATCATACTAAACTGGCTGATATGCTAGCAGAGAGAGAAGCTAATTATATTGAGAAAATAATCTTATTTAGTAACAAACATGGCTGCAGCGCTATGTCACATTTGTTTGAATTACTACGCAAGGAAAACTCAAAAGATTGGAGAGGGCTGAACTGGGACTGACGACCAGCATCGTAAACACTGACGCAGACGACGTAAACATGTCACTAGAATTCAAGGCCGTAAAATGCAATTGAACGCTGTCTTTCTCACAGGAATGCTCGTGTTTATGGCCTTGCATTTTCCACAGTGACAAAGACAAAAATGGAACATACCAAGCAAGCAAAATTCCCTCTTTTCTTCCCCAGACACAAAGTGATGTCTTAGCACTTCAGCACAGGTCTCTTCAGACTGACTATGACAAACTCTTTTCACCTCTTAACAACATACTCCACTTATGCAGATTGTTCGAAGTCATTTCGCATTTAATAGCATCACTGATATATTTCCCAAACCACCTTGGCTGATTGCAGATACCACATTATTTTCCTCGATTCTGTTTTTCAGGTTTGGCCCTCTGGGTCTGTGGAACGAGCAATGACAACAATAATCATTCTTCCAGCATAATTAACAACACTTTTGTGGGCTTGGAGATCATGACCGGCAATCATTCTGGACTAGAGGTGCACTGATTACACTTTTTCTTTCCTGATACAGAGTAACAATACCAGTGTTTTTTATGTTTTTGTTTTCTCACTGTACACCTTCCCTGGGAGAGAAAACAGAACATAAATATGAATGAAAAAACAAATATGTAGCATGTGACAAAAAAAAGTAGATTTACGGTTAACTGGACCAAAGGTTTTTGAAATTTTAATGCCAAGGACCCCAGATATAATTTGGACCACCTTCATTAAATATGAAGGCAGCTTGTCATTTAAAACATGCAAGTAGCAACTTTACATGGCTGCTCGCTTTAACGTTAACCTAGATAAATGTATGCTATTATTAGGTGCATATCCAAGAGTTTGTGCGAAGTGTGGAAGATAAAGTATAGCGTGCATACTGCATGACGTGAAGGCGCCGGTGTGATCACTGGCATTTAACTTAAAATACTCCGTCATTTTGGTCTTACACCAAGAGTGGCCTAATATGTAATTCGAAACTGACTAATTTTATTTGTGTGCACTCAAAATAACGAAACATTGTGCTTTTGTAAAATAAAAAAAAACAAACAGATGCGCATTCTGTCGTCTCGGCCTCTGTGAACTTGAGTGCACCAAAAAATAAACCGAAACTCAGCGTGAACTTTCCTCACAGACATGAGAAATACATCTATTGAAAGCTTGAAATGTCTATTTTAAATTAACCGATTCAAATGGATTCAAAAAGATTATGTTATGAAACATGCATTATGGTGCGTGCACTTTCTGCAGAGATGACGAGTCAGCATCGTCGACTTAATCTGTGCAGTCGAAAACAGAAAAAATTATCAATAAATTTTTAAACAAATTCCTTGCTGTTTTTTCACAACACGTTCATAATCATTACTTTTGCCGGTGGGCTGTGGCAAGCTTTATGCGTGTGCTTGAGCGCTGATTAGGCTATGCTTAGACAATTAAAGGCTCAATATTATGATTTATGGCTTATTAATATACACGTGCGATTAGTAGACTAATTGCGTAAATGAACGATCTTTAGTCAAGGGCAGCCCTAATTTGAAGTGTGATATAAAAATAAATTATTGTTTTAGTCAACATACTAAAGCTAATATATATATATTTATTTATATATATATATATATATATATATATTTATTTATTTATATATATATATTTATTTATATATAATATATATATATATTAACATATATATTAGTACTGTCAAATCGATTAATCACAATTAATAGCAACTAACATAAGTTTTTGTTTACATAATATATGTGTGTATATACATATTATTATATTTATATATATATATGTCTGTGTGTATGCGTGTATATATAAATGTAAACAAAAACTTTAATGTTAGATGCGATTAATCTATATATCTATATATATATATATATCTACATATATATCTATACATATATACACACACAGTATAAATAACTTGAGGCCAACTATGCATCCCCGAACCCTAATTTGTAAACCCCTGAATCGACTGTAACTGTAAAAATACGGTTTGAATATGCAGAATGAAGAGGAAGAGAAGATTTTCTGTGAATAACAACTTCACTTTTAGTCTGTTCCTCACAAAGCTATCAAATGACCGTGAATACAGTACAAAACTCATATGATAATACTTTTTTTTATTAATAATATTTTTATGATGTTATTTGTTTATTTCTTTTTGGAGCTTGGCAGGATAAGTCACGTCTGGTATCCAGGTACAGGATACCAAAAGAAATGTGGCTGGTGGAGTTTTGTGATAGCACAGTCGCTGATGGTAGAGAGTGTAATTTATGGTGTGCAAATAAATTGGTGATCTGCTACAGTTCCTGTGTGAGTGTTTGGACAGTATATTATGTATTTAATTTTCACATACGGGAAAGTTACATGTGGACATGTCCGTAAAGCCAAAGCAAACAAACTGAGCAGATATTCTACCACATAATGGAAGAAAGTGAGAAGAAACAAGCCCACATGTAATGGTCCTATATAACGAGTGCGTGTTTGTGTTTGTGTAGTTGAGTTGTACGTTGACCTGTAGAGTCGGAATGAACAGTAGCCCGAGCCACAGAGCTTGTCTCTTTAGATATGCACACATGATATGCAATTAAAAACTCCATTCACATTCCAGTGAGTCTGTCAATCAGAAGCAAATCCTTTTTGACAGAAGCCAGTGAACCGTGCCAGCTAGCCACTGAACAGGAACTCAAACAGTAATGGCTTTTGTTACCAGCAAGACCAAATTTGGATGCAATTAAGTTGACCTTAAATGAGAATATATTGATATTGTGGAGACGAGACAATAATTGGATCTCTTCTTTCAGCAAATGTACATTTTAGTTCATTAACTGACAACTGATTTAGCATCTGCTGCAAAGATAACAGTAAGAAGTTACTAGTTATATTACCCACAGGACACTGCGGTGACTACTGCTGACCATTCTAACATTCTAACACATCAAAAAGTGTCAATCATCTGTAAAGATATCTGTCAAGCGTGGTTGGTGTGGAGATGTCATCGTATGGAAAAGCATCAAGTTAACAAAGTCGCATCAGTGATGTGCAGCTCTTCATTGTGCTGTTGTGCTTGGAGCTTGACCTAGGCACATGAGCAAAGATCACAGCCTATGTAAACATCTCACATTTATGACAATCCACCCATGTGTGGCCGGCTGGTGTAATGTTGACATATGCTGTTGACATAGGAAAAACTCCCAGATATCCGTCAGTGGAAGGACATCTCTGTTTAAAAGGGGAGAACAAGCCATTTTTGGAGTTACCGTACAATGCTTTCAAAACTAATAAAACATGGAGGTATTAAAGCCCTAAACACTGACACCTGGTTGTGCATATTGAAATCAACATAACTTTTAATAATTCAGCAATACTCTAACCATACTGGTAGGGATGCACCGATATGAAATTTTTGGCCGATACCGATTACCGATAATTCTTTATATTTGAAACCTTATATATATATTGGCCGATAATTCTAAATCCTAATTTTTATCATTTTTTCTCTTAATTTTTGAGAGCCTGATTACAAAAACAAATGTTTCACCATTAAAAGCCATGACCCAAACACAATTATAATGATGTTCTCATTATAATTTTATGTAGCCTCTATGACAGACTTATGCTGCACATGTTGCACTTAACTGTATTTTCATTTTTGAAGTGATTCCAATCATATTTCAAGCAATTCCATACCATCATAGTGAACAGTGCGCAGTGTGAACAGTGTCTTTAAACTCAGATTTGTGAGATTTAGTGATAAAGCAATTAAAAATGAAAAGAAGAAACACATAAATCAATAAAGATAAATTCCTTCAAGACCTCTAATAGGGGAATAAAGAATTTGATGTGTGTAAAACTATACTTTTCATCCTATGTTAAATTGACAGGTTAGTTTGCCAAACATATCTAATAGATCTCGTGATAAAAACCAAAGTGGAACACTAAAGTCTACCATATGGAAAGTCCCACATGATTTATATTTACATGCTTCAGTTTGAGCCAAGAAAAATAAAGATTTGGGATTTTTGTACAGCAAACCACTTACCATATGACATCATGTGAATGATACAGCATCAAATACAAACAGACTGCTGCATGCATTGATTTCCTCTCACATTTAGGAGTGTGGTTTGATCAGTGCTCTAAAGGCCGAGGCAGGGGGGGTTGGACGGGGGGGGGATGGCATGAATGAAATGCCCACTCAGTCTCACCCTGTCATCACATCACTCTTTCTAAGAAGCAGTGACCTGGTAAACAGAGATTACCAGAGCTAGCCTATAGCTCCTCTCTCCTTCTCTCCTAGTCAAATCAGCTTCCACTTTCAGGACTCAGATGATAAGTCCGTTAGCTCCTTTTGTTAAAAATGCACATGCATGTAATGATCATTGCAGCTGGAGTGGAAGGGGGGGTTGGTTGAGTTCTGCTCTTGACTAACAAACACAAAAGACAACGTATTATGTCAGGGTCGACATCCTGGGACCCTCTGACATCCAAGACCACCAAAGATCTCAGTAATTTCTACTTAATTGAAAATGCCTGTGGCTAAGACACGCACACAGCAGACTTTATATTACAGAGCATGGCCCATGACAGCAATACATATTTGAGATATCTAATTTCTCATCCGTTTTTAATGTAATCTTCTTAAGAGCAGGAATCACATTTGGAATGTAACACTACAAAAACACATACAGAACATTCAGGAGAACATACTCCATAGTTGTAATCAAAAGATCTTGAATTTAATTTTCTAGGTTTTTATGAAATGTTTATAGGTGTCTGTCTCTCGAGACAGTTTGCTAGGTATAAAAAAAATGTGCGTCAATAAAAAACCACAAGCCTGTTTTGCTCACCAACTCTCTATTGTTTGCTGTTGCTTTAAATGCACAGGCAATTAAATCCTCTTGTATCAGCCTAATTGATTAATTCACTGTAAAATAAAACTGATGTAGGATTTACTTTTAAAAAATGTTCACTCAGAAATCACAATGTAAAATTCACAAATTATTACAGAGAAACAGCAAGTAACACATTGAATTAAATGTGAAATTTTGTACTTTCTTGTCAAATGTACTCCAATCATCTTTATTTTATTGTCGACTTCTAAATATATATTTTTTTACAGTGTATGCATCATTCAAACCTTGTAGGTACAAAATGACTCCAGCTGCCAGTTGCGTAAACATAGCCATTATGTCAAGACTCTGGCTAGTCGTGGGGCAATCAGTCGTACGTTTTGGTTTCAAATTAGACCCGTCTACGTTTTTATGTAACTGACTTAAAATAGTTATGAACATTCTTAAAGAAAAATTTGTGATGACTAACTTCTAAGACTAGTCTTGCAGTTTTTACGTAACTGGCCCCAGCCCAATTAATCAGACTTCTGCTGTGACATCAGCTGACAGCGCACAGACCGTACACAAGCAAAACCTGTGAAATTTGGGCCTCTCGCCATTCCTTAAAACCACATCAACGACAGACTTACAAGACAATGAGTCATGCGTAGTGTTAACAGCTTGCTTGCATTATCTCATTGGCTGTAATAACTTTGAGCCTGCAAACTCCATTAATGCAGCGACTTGAGCACCAGCTGAAAGTCGTTAGGCATGAAATAAATAATTCGCTTTGATATAGGTCGGTTTCAGCGGAGTAGTTTTGTTGGCCATTAATGGTCAGGGGCTGCATCTCTGCCGGTTTTCATAATCCCAAACAGACTGTAATCCAATCTCTCCAGAGTACCCTTCAAGACCACTCTCGACTTCCTTAACAGCAGCACTCATGTAAAGCGCACATCAGAGGTGCAGATTCAGATTCAACGAGTTCTGTGCGGCGTCTTCAAATTCAGATTTAATTGCCTTTGCATTTATTTGCTTGGGAAACACTCTCTTAGCAAAGCAACACTGTGTCTTGTGTCCCGAGCAGGTTGCATGATAAGCACAGGGCGATAAGAACCAAACTGTATAGCACAGGAAGTGTGGAGCATTAAGTTCAGATAGTGTGTACAAAGTTGCTTCATTTTTTTTCTTGATCCTCGCAGCAATAACTTCAGGCTCGAAACGTGTACCTTTCAATGCACAAAAAGCATTTCGCGCTAGACAAACACAGACTTTCCTGCGTTTACACGTTTTGCTGAACTGCAGAAATCCACAACAAAGTGCAGAACAACTGAACGTATGTCTCGAAGGCTCGGAACTAAAATCCATAGTGTATGAATAAAGATACAGTGCTTGTTTTTATATCTTTCTGTCCACATCAAACAGAAAGAGTGCGGACCGCAGTGTTTTGGGATCTGAGCAGAGCAGGTAGGGAGGAAGGTAATCAGAAGGGGGTCTATGTGCACAGACTGCATCAGTCCCACTGGCACCATGACCCCCGTTTAGCCACATACCATCAATTTCTGTCTATTTGTTCTGGAGATACCACACACCACTGTCACAATCTCACTTGTTTGCTCTGCTGTGTCCCCCCACCACTACCCCCATCTCTCTCTCTCTCTTTCTTACTCCTCTAACTCCAGCTCCCCTCCTCCCTCTCTTTCTGAATTGCTAAGATGAAAAATCTCGAGTGGAGTTGATATAGGCTGACTTGCCTCTGCAGTAAAATTACACTATATAGATTACATCTGAAAGCCCTTCCCCTCCTTCCCTCCCTCTTCCTTTCCTCCCTACCCCCGCCAACCTCTCTACCCTGGTTTTATAAACTCAGCAAAGATATTAACAATTTACTGCTTCACATCAAAATTACATCTAACAAATGAATCACTGAAACAATGCAATGAAATTGCGCTTTCAAGGATTTTTTAAAATAAGGTCTGTCACTAAAAATGGGATTAATCCATAAAACATTTCACTCTGTGTATGTGACTGCACTTAGACATGGATATGAGACCTATGGCAGTGAATCAAGAAGCATTGAAAGGAATAATACAACCCCAACCCCCACTCTATCACCCCACAGTAACCCTACCCCCTCCTCATTCACACACACACACACACACACACACACACACACACACACACACACACACACACACACACACACACACTCTCTCTCTCTCTCTCTCTCTCTCTCTCTTTCTCTAGTCTACCCCATCTCTCTTTATCCTGCACACATGCACTACACACACACACACACACACACACACACACACACAGTAACAGCACCATCATTAGGAGAAATAGAAGAATACAAACCCCACATAGGCTATCTCTGTTGTTCCTCAGGGAACTTGAAGGATCAATTAATTCCGTAGGTACAAAGCATTAAACACAAATATGATGTGAACAGCATTAATAAACATACACATACATATGGTTACTATGTTGTTAGTGCGTGTTGGGTAAAGGACAGTTTGTTGATGCCCATGAGTTTGGGGCTGTGATGATGAGCAGGTGTTTTTGGGTAAGCGAGTGCTATACTTCTAGCTAGCAACTTATTTAGTGCGATCTAATTATTTGCATATTATTTACAGTCCATAAGCGGTCTCTATGACAACCCGTAGAGGCGCTTTTTAAATTCGGGACGTAAATGGCACGTGAAAATGCTCATGTGCTCATTTAACAGTTAAATATATAAACGTTTATATTCAGGAAAAAAAAGAAATAATAAGAATAATAAAACAATAAACCAAGTCACCAGGTTTGGAAACATTTTTGGTCTCGCGCGCTCAATCGCTCCTACTTTCTCCGACTCACTGTGACAGTCGGGTGAAGTACAAACTTTGAACAAGTCCTCGACAGTCGGCATTAAAGTTCAGACCGGCAAACAAACAAAACACATAAATGAAGAGCATGCATCATGAAATGAAGCTTTACCTTATTGCAGTACGGAGAGTCCGAATAGTGAGACTGTCCCAGTCGGGAAGGATCTGTTGCTGATGGTGGTGGAGGTTGAGGATAAAATCTCACGTCCATTTCAGTAAAAACATCAACCGGCCCCTATTGCCTTTCCACTAGAAAATGTGTTCCTCGCTTACTCAGAAATCGCAACGCAAATAAGAGAAGAAGGTGCCAACTGAAGACTGAAAGAGGCTGTCTATTGCGCCTCACATCCGTTCCGCGGTTTTCACAAAAACTTTTATATGAACCTTTACCTCAGTCGTCTTACAATAGAGAGATACCGCGGGAAAAAAGTGCTCAGGTTTGAAGAGAACAAGAGCATCTGGTGAGTCTATGTTGACTGCTGTGAGTAGAGATGTGTATCTTCTTGGTGCAGCTGTGGCTCAGAGTAACTGCTCTATGGAGAGAAGCGAGCGCTTTGCCAATGTTCACACACAAAAGACTCGCAAGCCACGCGGCGGTACCGCTGAGCGGCCACAGGGGGCGCTGCGATGTGCGCGGACTGCGCTCCTGCTTCAGCATTTGCATCACTTTGCGTATGATACTGTCTGAACATATGCTGACGGAAGATTCCGTTTAGATGTGCCAGAGTCGCTCTTCAAAACGAACATATTTTTGACAGGAGTGTCTTTCACCGCATTAGAATATGTTATCGTGAAATGTAAACAAGAGTCTCCAGCACTGGGTGCATTAGGCCTGCATGTGAACAACTATAGGCTACTTCCAACACAATGACTTCAAATATTTAAAATACGTTCTAATAAAACAATATATCTTACATAAATTCACAATTAAATTAAACTCTAAAACCTGCTAAAAAATACAAGTAGGCTAAATCATGTAAACTGGCATCATCTTTTCTTGAGTTGTTTTTATTGAAGAGCAAGCAGTTCTTGAAAGTTGTGGAATCGTCCAATTAAGCACTATTCATTGATTAAATGTGTTGATAGGCTACTCCTATAGTGGCTGAAAACCACTGGTCTACATTTTACTGATAGCAGTGGCAATCCTAAATTAAAGGAATCTGGAAACTGTTATCCATCCCTTCATCTACTGCCATATAAACATCCACTCCTGGTTTTTCATTTTCCCCTCTCCAGTCGCTGCTCCCCACACAAACTCTGGCCTGGAAGCCTGTCAGACAAGACAAATAAAATAGGTGCAATATGTTTTTAAAAGTGAAAAATTCTAAAAGATTATTTTACTAATTTAAATGTGGCATTACGTAACACTGCGTCACCTGGGTTAGGGTCCCATAACCTAACACTGCATGGTCATAATAAATTATAACCCTTTTATGGTATTTCACATGCTTTGTCCAAGGACTTCTAAAGTTTTTGTTGTTATTTTGTTTTTTATGATTTGATTCTCCATGACTGCTTTTTATATAATATTATTATTATTATTATTTTATTAATGCATAAAGATAGAGTGATTGCCTTAAGAAAACAGATCAGTTATAGTTTCTGAAATCTTTTTCTCCACTGTAAAAACAGTCTCAATTGACAGGAAATCTCAAGAAATATATAGGCTAATCAATGAAGATGAGTTATTAGCAACAACCAAAGCTGCTTTTACAGAATTAAAATAGAAAGCTGACAGGCTTCACTACTCGCTTCAGACCTCAGCACATAGTCTATTAAGCAGCTCTGTGCACAGGCATAAATAAGATTGAGCTATGCCAGATTCTACTTATGCTCTTAAAATTCAAGATACGCATTCTTTGAAACATTGTGCGCTGGGTCATGTTGCAAAATTGCACAACGTAAAAAAGGCTATTTTAAGGGGGGAACTATAGCTACATGATATTATTTCATGATCTATCTATATATCGATCTATCTATCTCTATCTTTTTCTCTCGCTTTCATTTGTTTGGGAACTAGGTTATCAAAGCTTGAGAGAAACACAAAAAACAATGCCGTCTATGACAGAGCATAATGTTTTTTGCAGAAAATGAGTAGCCCATGTTTCCTCAGACAAATGGAAATGAAGGAGGTGCAGGTGGTCCTATTTCTTGTCAATTACATTCGAGAAATTGGTAATATTCATCATTTATCATTGATGATTATGATGATGATGGTGAGGTTGATGATGATAGAGATACACAGTGCTGCTGTTGGTATAATGTTTTTGGCAATGAATGCACCAAAGCAGAATGTATTATTTCAGTGGCCTTTCTGCATCAAAAGCCACAGTAAAAGAAAGTCTGCTTTGGTTCTGTTTGGATACAGGCCGTTGAACGTTGAATGCTAGTGCACACAACAGCTTGCTTTTTTGTGGTCAAAGTTGTGTCAGCATTTTTTTCAAAGGCAGTTAATCTCTGAACAATGTGTGACTGGCAGCCAAAAAAAAAAAAAAAACAACATTATGGCTTCATGGCATTCTCAGCCATAAAATCTAACTTTATTCTTTTATTATTAAAAAGATGGGCTACAATAGTCTAACATATGTGTCCAAGAGCTAAAAGTTGAGTTTAACAGTTCACACTTTCACAACAACACATAAAGGCATGCATGTATGAATCTCAAAAAGTTCTGTCGTACAGTGAGGTAGCTTGATAAATGTGGCAGATAATTTCAGAGCTGAAGAAATTTGAGAAATCATTAACATTTAAGCTATGCTGACATTTTGTTAAAGAACAATATGGTGCCCACATCGGGTGAATAAATGTACAATGAGGTTTCTATTCCATTAACCTTTGAGTATCAGCTGGCATTTGAAGCATTGTGTTGGCAGACTAGCACTCAGCTATCACATCACGAGAGAGCTCGTAAATAGACTTATTTCAATTGGATGACACAGTGTTAATTTATCAAATGTGGAACAAGAGGTGAACAAAGGAGAACGACTAGGATATTAGTTGAAGAATTTGTTCAGTTTTACTCCCCATACACTGCCAAACTATTTGTGGATGAGGCTTTCTTTTGGGAAGGGTGTTTGGTTGGAGGTTGAGTCTATGGGGAAGTTCCATTTTAGTCAATATGTTAGTTCAACGGATGTACACAGAACCAAAAATCAATAGGATTTCACAATGTGAAACATCTGATAGCACAAATATTATCACCAGTGTTAAACCAACTTCCTCACAGCTGAAGTTCATCAGAATTCAGTGAATCAGGTCATTTATAAAGTGCATGTTCATTAACTCTGAATTAATTTCAAAACACGCGTGCCAGCCAGAGTTTGGGTTTGACTTGTGGTTGAACAAAAAGATTCTGATTATTTTTTTATAATTGCAAAACCCAGTCTGTTCAGAGGTAGTTGTGTGTGTTCCTAATTGTATGAGCAATAGTTACTCTGATTGCCTATTGTTTTGTCTCTTGTGTATTTGAAAGAGCATGAGCATGTGCCAGTGCTGGATACTTGGAATCATAACTTTACCTCAGAAACAGGCATCTCCTGAATGTTAACTTCCCATCCCCCACCATATTACCTATTAAGTACATTCAAACAACCCCCTTGCACACACACACCCTTCCCCCATAAAAAATTTAAAACCTCCCCCATGCACTGTGCAGTTTGATTTGTGTGAATATGTATACAGTCACAAATCTATATCTAGCAGACACTGCACACACATCCGGTGGATTAGTGCAGTTCTTAGTTACTTTTACTTGATCGAATCCTTAAAAATGTCTTTCATTGTAACCTGAAGTATTCAAGTTGATTCAGTCTTATAAATAATATTGTTGGCTCAAATAAAACCAGTTACTTTAAATGTTACCGCATGAAGCACATTTTTTAGGTTTCCTTACAAAACATTTTTACAATGTACCTGCTGTCTTAAACTATAATAACTTCAAGTCAAGATATAGCCAGATAATCCTTCAAAAGCACATAGATGATTTTTTTCTTTAATAAATCATAAACATTTGCACATTGTTCAAGAAACTTGATTTTCAGCAAATGCTTTTTGACATCTTTTTAAATTGTCTGTGAGATGCATGTGAAGGTATTGGTGCTGCCTGGAAAAGGCAGAATACCCATAGAGAGAAAGAAACAAAAATAAAACTAAAATCAAACATTTTAATGCTAAAAGTAAATTTAGGTATCACAATACGTACAGTAAGGAATTTTTATTCATTTTAAGATTATCTAAATATTACATTTAACAGTGTTATTAAATTATTAGTGTTTTCAAAGATCAACTGTAATTGAACATAATTTATGCATATTTCCAACATATAGACCTGATGTAGCCCCGCCCCTTTTCAGCATGAAGGGAAGATCTTACAGATTTATAAATGAAGCGCTTGTTTTAAAATCTACTGACATTTGTTATGAAATCTGCTTCAAACATTACAGTGCTCATGATAACTTGATAATTACAGACAGTTTAATTTAGTTCATTTAGATTAGTTGGGTCAACACAATTTGGTAGGTTTAGGACAAATTAATTTACTCTAGTATGTTAACCTTAACTTTATAACAAACTAATTTTGTTCACGTTAGTGCCATTTTTTTTTTACTGAGATTTAATGTTCTTGTGTTCAATCAAACAATGACATTCATTATTATACTCTTAAGTATTTTAAGATCAAATATGATCATATACTAATGTCAGTATAAACAATGGCTCAGATCATTGAGTGCCCACAACCTATAAGCACAGGCAACACTCTTCTGCATAATGGATGGTAACCACAAAATTCAAAAAGATTTCAGAAACTCCTCTAAATATCCAACATAACTGAACATTAAACACTAACATAAATTACCAACATCTTTTTCCTTACTGAAAAACACATAAAATATCACTTTATTGCTAAACTTACTTCCCTACTGTAGCAAAGCATGCTGGGAAATACAGATCAACTGCTCAGTTAGTTATGTCAACAACAAAAATGACTCATAGTTTTAACACACATGAATTAAGTAAAGTTCAGTTTTAAATATATTAGTTTGCTTGAACACAATTAAAGTAAGTTGTGGCAATAAAACTTAACTTTAGCTCATTTCAGTCAAATTATTGATCGAGTGTACAATATTCAGATTGGCTGCCATATGTATTAATGTATTTCAAAGTGTTACCCTTAATCCCCCTTATATTGAATATTTGATTAGATTCATGCTTTCCACAGACTTTTAAAGTGAGCATTAAGCATTGCGTATGAATTCTTAAAGTGTCTTTGAACAGAATTAGCAAGATAAGCATTTTCGCAACATGAAATCACAGAATGCCCGCTTGCTGCCGCAGAGACATTATGTAGGGTCATGCTTTCACACTGACAGTGTCTTAATCCAGTGAAACATTGTATGCATCTCACCTGCAGGCTGTGGGTGAAGTATCATCACTGCATCAGGCTGAATACATCATATCATACATTCAAATTTATTCTCTCCTTCCTTTTTCTTCTGTTTCACCCTCTTCCTATTTTTGATGAGCTCTGTTACATCAAAAAAATGTATCTAACACCAAATGTAATCATCTCCCACTGCTCAACCACCCACACATAAACACACACTTTCTCTCTCTCTCACACACACACACACACACACACACACACACACACACACACACACACACACACACACACACACACACACACACACACACACACACACACACACACACACACACACACACACACACACACACACACACACACACACACACACACACACACACACACACACACGCGGTGATCTGTCTGTCTTTCAATAGATGAATGTCAAGTAGTGTACATTGAATACATTTGCACTTTCATTGCTCAGGGGCCATTCTGCATTCAGGGTTTCTTCCATTTTCCTTCTCCATAAATCTCATCATTTAATGCATTTGTTGCCAGTGCATTTTCTCGTAAATTCATGGACGCATTTACATCATATTGGTCTAAGCTTGATTTGGTCCATTTCCTGAAAACTTTCGTTAACTTGCTGAATATCCTGTTAGTGCTACATCAATTCTCTCATTCAGACCTGCTAAATGCATATAAGCCTTGCATTGTGTTTGAGGCCGTGGGAGAAATTCCTGACAAAATGATGTATTATTTTTGTAATGATTCATTTTTGTTTCCAACCCATGACATCAACATCAGTGCGTCACTTGTGTGTTTTTTCGAGCACTACGTATATGTGTTGGAGTGTGCGTTTGTATGTGTAGTGTGTGTCAGATAAAAACTGATTGTGCCAGAAATGACAGCCTGTCCAGTTCTCTGTTGATATCAACCCTTTCAGACTCCCCTGCTTCTGATTTTCACATCCGTCACCAAGACAACCAGATTATTTTGAATCTATCAGATCAAATTCAATTTTGCTTTTGATTTTGGATCGGGAAGTCTCTTGCCTGTCACATAGTGTAGACTGGAGATACTGCCTGAAGACTTAAGAATTTGACAAGGCTGCTATTTTACACTAGAGTGGGAAGTTCATTTCTGGGGTCCTCTTGTTTTTCCAAAACCTGAGGCCTGGAACACATATACACAGAGTTAATGGGTTTCTAAAATAATTCAAAACAGCAGGAAGGAAGCGGAATGTGAAGAGTTTGACTTCAGCTCTTTAATATGCCATATGTTTGTAATATTTTCTCGGTCATAAATTTATTTTCGTGATTATTGCTAGGTTCCACTGCATTTCTCTTGCTGTGTTCCACTACATATTAATAGATGTTGCTCAGATATCACTTTAAAGCTCATCAGCCTTATTAGGTGACATGCCGTTATGTCATTGTCAGTTTTTGGTGACTGACTTATGTGTGCGCAGCTGTCTACACAAACTACACTGTGTGTAAGTGAGAGGGTGTGTGTACATGTCTGTTTATGGGCCTGCTAAATAACCTGTGTATTTTTGTGTGTGTGTATATATATATATATATATATATATATATATATATATATATATATATATATATATATATATATATATATATATATATATATATACAACTTATCTTTGTTCCACATCTCATCTCTGTATCAGAAAAACAATGATATAATACATTTTGATATGGCAGCAAATATATAATATATATAATGTATAATATAATATACTCCAGGGAACCAGGAATAGGCTTCTGTCCAGTGTGGACATTATATTTTAGTGACAGTTTTAAGTCTGGATTTGGAGGTTTCAACATGACAACTGCCTCTCCTTGGTCTTTAAAAATGTCTGACATTAATTTAGTGATCAAATTTAGCACTCTTATGGAAATATGATAATATTTTGTAATTATCACTTAAATCTGACAAATGTTCTAATTGTTTGTCATAAATCAACATCTCACTAAAATGTTATGGGGTTTCTAAACAAAATATGACTTTCTGTTACAAAACAGGGCATTGATTTCATACATGTTGTCCACTGAGGACATCAGGGCTTAAAGCATGTTTATCAGGCATTTTGGGAGACACAACAAGTGAATAGGGAAAGAAATTATATATCGATATTCCTATGAAATATATATTACTCTCATTTATACACTTTTTTCATTACGTTGCCCTAAGAACACGTTAATATGCAAATTAGATACAATGTATTAAATGGCACTACCCATTTCACATATTGCATATAATAAAATGGTATATCCATTCATTCTATTATATATTGAGAATCATCTTTATACAAAGTGTGGTTAAAAAAAATCTTGAAACCTAAAAATTGATTGGTGAATGAAAAAAAAAAAAAAAACTATTTTCTTTGCCTATGTCATTTAATCTCTTTTTATTTTTTAAACAACTGAGTCCTGTGTCCACTAAAGAGGACATAGCATAACACATAAATAAAATATAATTATTAAAAAATGTTTTCTTTTCCATTTGTTTCTTATCCTCTAAACAATGTAATGACATAAAAAATACTAAATTAACAACTGTTTTTGGTTCTCAGGAGAATTAATAATATAATATAATATAATATAATATAATATAATATAAAGTATATAAGTATATAAGTGTATATAAGTTTTATGTTATATTATATTATATTATATTATATTATATTATACTGTATCATAAAAATGTAAAATATAAAAATATAAAACCAGGACATATTACACTAAAAATGGCACATTATTATAAACACTGTTATATAGAGGCTCGCATTCTTTACATATAGCAACATTATGAATAGCTGCAGCTTCAGACATTCAGACCGGAACCCAGCAGAGCACCCTGTGTTTCTAACTAGAGCTGAAGTTCGTCATTGGTTCATTAGTTCTTATTAGGGAGAGCGTATTATCAGCCATCGCTCTCTCTGGTAGGTCCTTATTCATATGTGTTCATAAAAGCCCTGAATATGTCGACATAACTAAGCTAATTTGGTATTCTTGATGTGATTTATCCTTTATTCTAAAGATATCTCGCAATGAAAAGACAATGAAAGTATGCATGAGAAGTGGGTTTTTGCTAGTATTGATGTATTATAGCCTGGGTTTGAGTTATACAGTGAGGGGGAGGGGAGGGGGAGCGTGGCCTCATCAGCAGTTTGTTCCACTGGGTTTCATTCCATTCTCTACAGACTGATTTGACCCCATTGTTACACTCACACACATACACACACAATAAAATGAGCATAACACACACAAACCCACACTTACACCACGAACATCAGACCACACCTCATATAGTCATGCATGCACAAACACGCACATACACACACGTGCGTGCACACGCACACACACACAGAATGAAATTATTGTACTACACACATGTAGACACACAAATAAATGAACATGGTACACACCACACACACACACACATACTCACTCAACGCATGAGCGCTCTAACACAATGACACAATGAGATTGATTCAGCCTCTTAAAGCGGGCACATCATCATTAAATTAAATAATGTCACAGGGACTCATGGAAAATAGATTCTCTCTGGCATCCTCTCTTCATCATTCACAGTCTCAAACCAAATACATTCCAGTCCACTCGGTGTGCTCCTCCTCATCTTCAACTGGAAAACCTTCATAGTGGAGCACAAAATTCAGTGTAATGTGAAGTCAAATTCAGAAAGAGGTCGTTCAATAAAATGGCCCTGTTCCTCTTTGATAAAATAGATTTTTTTGTAAGATTTCAAACATTCTATGAGACAAAACTATGTGTTTAAGTGTTTATCAATTGTGCTATCTCATGCTAAGTTTGCACATCTTAATATAAGAGCCTTCAGAAAGGTTATCGGGTTGATGGTAAGAGGGTTGACAGTTTTAAAGTTTAATTTGACATTACAAGCCTCATGAAATTACACGGTGCTCCAAATAATTTAATGTCAACATTTTTACCATAATACATTTTTTAATTAGCACTTGTTTACATGAAATTATGTTAACAGGGTTGACATTTTAAGATTACCCCTAATGACAAATGTAAAAAAGCAAAAGATAAAGTGATAAGTGATTTATTGAATACCTTATCACTTTAAAAGGGAGAAAATATGATGGTATCACTTATAAACACTTGACGCACAACCTCCTTTTTCTTTTTTACTAATATATGTTTTCAAGTTAATGTTTTGACTATTGTCTACATTAGTAAAAGTTAGGTAAAAGCATTTACATGTATTTGAGAGACACAGACTGCACCAATTATGTAGAAAGACCCCAAAGAATGATAAATCATTCAGTTCATCTCAACTATTTAAAAAAATACCCCACAAAACCTAGTTGTTAGATGAAGAAGACTCTTAGATTGGCGACCATGTGTGGTTATTTTTAAGATATCAAACGATAGATGTTTAGAAAAAACAGAGTAGTCTGTGCGAATATTTAGATCCAGCAAGCTGTGATAACTGATAATGTGATCATGCATAGGCAAAAAAAAAAATATGTAAGTTGTTTATTGATGTTCAAACACATCCATCTGGTCTTGAAACAATCACAATGTCTGTGACAAATTCCACTCTTTTATAGAAACCCATATTTCACCAGTTTGCCTGACCATTCAGTCTTAATAGTTAATGGTAAATGAACTCGGCTTGCTGTCCTCGAAGGAGGTTCGAACCCGTGGCTTGGCTCGAGCTCAGAGCTAAACCCCCGTATAACAGAACTGCACAGAGGAAGAATAAGAGAAATAGAGGAGGAGACGGGGAGGAGGGGGGATGTCGGAAGAATGGCAGTGATTGCTGCTTACAGACGCTCGTAATGATGATTGACAGGACTGAATGTTTAGGCTCCTCCCGACCGTTTGAAACTTCACATAATCTAAATACCATGAATTGATAAGACAGGTATAAGTCCATCAAAGTATAGTAATTCCAAGCACAATGTACAGAAATCCATGTAAGATGGTTGAGAAACAGCAAGTAGTAAGCAAATGGAGAATAAAATATACTTAGAACAAGGGAAATCTTGAAGATACACACATGCAAGATTTCACAAATAACAAGAAGGTAACTAATTAAACATAACAAGGAACATCTGTAACCAATACCTGAAACCATCATACCGTAAAGCTCATGCAGGCTATAATGACCTCTGAAGTCAAAACTAGAGAATCTTCTGAATTTACCCCAGAGCCGGCTCCAGAAGCCAATCTCTCGCCATAACAAGACCTGGCTCTAGGCCAAAGACAATATGGGTGGTCACGATGGATGCCGTTAAAAGAGTCTAGAATGTCTGAGCCACATGATCTTTACTACTATGTTCAGCTTGATGTGAAATGTTCTTGTGGATTGATAGAAATCTAGGGTCATGGATCCA
Organism: Scardinius erythrophthalmus; assembly: GCF_964197995.2. Lineage (NCBI taxonomy): Eukaryota > Metazoa > Chordata > Actinopteri > Cypriniformes > Leuciscidae > Scardinius > Scardinius erythrophthalmus. The sequence continues at coordinate 23,252,370 of NC_138229.1, read as the reverse complement.
GCGAACAATGTGGATGGACAGTCCATCCATTCAAAATTCATTGCCAATAAAAAGTCCAATGTCACTGGAAGTTAGAGTGCGCAGGTCCGCTGGGAAACAAAATTGTGTTTACCAGGATGCTACAGTGAACCTAACAGTAAGAACTTGACACTGGATTTGTTTTCAGAGTTCAAAGAGTTTTGTCTCCAAGGCATTTATTATTTGAGATATCCTTGACTCCATGATGCCATACAATGTACAGAACACAATTAAGGCAACAAAGTCGAGAAAGAGATGTAATGTAGAATGTAAATACAGAAAGATGCAATTATGCTTAAAATAATAAAAGGCTCACTGATGCAGTGATAACGCTTAAGACAAACAGCATGAAGACTAAAGTAATAAAGCATAACAAGAAACAGGTGTGGCCATTACCAGAAATAATGACAACATAACCAGTTTCAATTTAAGTGAGCATGCTATCGCTTGCACATGCTTTTTTCCACCCACCAAAAATATGTATATAATTATAAAGTTAAAAAGAATCTTATATTTAATTCAAGCACATAAAATCACACTTCAACAGACTAGCTACTTTATTCTTAGTGGCTTCAATGTCTTGGTGTTAAAACATTTTCTTAGTTAAACTCTGAACCATGACTCATAATCATACTGCACATATAGTCAGACTCTTTGAGTGTCTCTCAAATCCATTTTAGAAATGCTTATTATTTTCCAATGCATGTCTCAAACCTTTTTTTTTGTTGTTGTTGCAATTCTGTCACGAATGTTTAAAGAACTCAGCTTCATCATTCCCTCCATATGTGCTGAAAAAAACGATTGCCTCATGTCTGTGGAATGCACAAATGTGCTCTATGGCTTCATCGACAATGCAAAGAAAATATGCCATGGAAATGACATCAACAGAAGCACTGCATTTTCTGCATTGCATATAAATATACATACAGAACACAGTACGTACAAAACACATAGGTGTTGTTTTGCTCAAGTAGCACTAGAAACAGTAGAATCTCATTCTGATCTCCTCTACAAAAGGCACATTTGCATAAGAAAACCATCTTGCGACTTTTATCTGTGCACCATTAAAACGTTACTGCTGCTGTATGTAACTCATTGCTTCACTCGAAAATAGAAATTCTGTCATTATTTCCATGCATTTATATGCCATTGGCTCTCACATGTCACATGACCAATTGTGACACCAAGCTTGACTGTATCTTTTTAAATGAACAAAAGAGCTATTTTCAATGAATAACAACTACAGTTTCTTGCTGTTCCTCACACACACACAAAAACAAATCTATAATTTGGTTTAAGAAGATTTGGAATGTGCCATATGGACTACTTTATGGTGCCTGTTAGGTTTTTTTAATTGCTGTGGATTGGTGTAACATATGCTCAGTCCTCACATTCGTCTTGCATTATGCACTAGATATGAAATTCATGCCCAAGCCAAACTGAATACATTCTGTGATAAAGGTCTTTTTACTTTTGCTCCATGCAAAGTGAGTCTTGCTCCTAAAACCAAGACAATATACAATAATGTTAGTATAATACTGGCACAATAACTGAAAGAACCATCTGTTCTTTTCTATCTCAGCTCCCACACTTCACACAACAAATACATATCTAATTATTGTACGACTTACAAAGTTACAGCGGCACACTTACAAATAACTAATTCTAGCACGTATTCACTATGTAACCCTATTTCAAGTTGATCAGATTTTCATTATGTAGAGAAATAGAGTTTTATTTGTGAAGAATAGCCGGCTGCTGAATTATTGTCAGAGTAATTGGGTGTCACACTTTTAACATCGTTCATGAACAAATAGTGGCAACTCATTCTGTGACTGTTATTTTCGTTTCTGCCCAAAAGCCCTATCTCACTGACATTTATGTGTGACCTGAATGCTAATAGACAGCAAAATTGTTTACCCAGGATGCAACTGGAAAATGTATTTGAGAAAGATGAATCCATTGATGTTTGTTTTATACCCAAAGAGTATGTAAACAGAAAATGTGGCATGTTATTAAGCAGGAGAACTTGGTTATTTCCTTTGCAACAACATCTCATAAACTATTCTGACAGACTAATAAACTATATGAAGCTGCAGTGGAGAGGAAGAAAAAAAAAACACAGGCTTTGAATCTTACAGCCATACAAAGGGGAAAACGCAAAAGAAAACATCAATCATGGGGATTATTATTTCAGTTGCCATGGAAACATCCCTCCAAACCCAATATCTCCATGTCTCTGCTGCTTATTATCATCTGGTTTGATTGTACATCATTGAAACTATAGTGATTACACTCTCAGGATGAAAAAATGCACGCTGTCATGGCAACATAGTACAATGTTCTTAATCATTTCACCTCCTCAATCTGAAATGTAATAGGCTGTCAGCCATAATGGCTTGTGAAGGATGCTTCTGTGAAATGGTTATCTTCTTAACTATCTTGCAAAATTATTCCTCCTGTCCTGGAGACAGCAAAGACACTACAGGGCAGCTTTTATATCTGCAGTATATCTTCTGACTATTCATTTTATTACTAATAGTTCTTTATGTCTCATGTGTTGCAAACTCACTGCTTCACCCCAGTTTGTATATACTAGTATAGTTTCACTATAGTGAAAGTTATATTACACTTTATTTAGTTATACTAACTAAACCATATTTACATATACTGTTTACATACATTTACATTTTACACAAATAAATTACACAATAGTACATTTTAAAATGTGTAACACTCTTTTAACTCACATTTGATTTGTTTAAACTCAAATCAAATAATAAAAAACTAAATAAGAAAGGAAATCCACACCAAGTCCAATCCAAGATGACTTCCATATCAGCCAGCACAACATAAACAAAAAAATACAGGATGCAGGCTACATTATTTAAGCAATAAGAAATAGCAGTGCTATATCGAATATTCAGATGCAAAGAGTGTTGCTAGGCATATCATAAAAATATTATTGAATTTAAGATTAAGTCATTTTAATACACTTCAAGGTTCCAAAAGGGGATTTCCGCAACAATGCCATGAAGAACCATTTTGGGTTCCCCAAAGACCTTTAGGCTACAGTTCTTAAATAATTTTTTTCCAACATTTTAATGTACCTAATCTAAAGAACCTTTTTCCACGATAAAGGACCTTTTATGCAATGGAAAGGTTTAATATTCCCTGCCGGAATTTTCCGTCATTTGTGAGACAAAGCTTCCGCGCCATTGTTTTCACTGTTATACTGTAGGGGGCGCTTTTACGTATCCTCGGAAAGAGTACAGAATCTCCCTATCAAAACACATGGAAAAAAAGAAGCAGAAACAAGCGATAAAAGGATTGTTGCTCTTTTATAAAACTTACCCACAGTAAAATGTTGACTAAAAAAGAATGCATGAAGCTAGGATAAAACGTTTTGTTTGTTTAAAAGCAGAGGCTCTGATCTTTCTTTTGATGAACTGCATGTTCATATATTCATACAGCCAATCATTCTGGGGGGACATTACATTTTTGCGAAAATGATCAAAAACGCTGTTGGTGGTTGGCAGGCAACTTTAAAAAAAGAAGAAAAAAACGCTTGCGGGAAAGAGTTGTGAGAGTGTAAGTGAATTCATGTTACTAGATCATTAAAAAATATGAATACATTTTTCATTATAGAATATGTGTCAATTCATTCAAATTGATATAGTGTAAACTAGCCTTAGTGGCACCTTAAACTAGAAGATTTAGTCCCTGACATTATAGAACGTTATTCTATGGGAGCTGTGCAATGGTAAACAGGCGTTTCATCATAGCTGTTACTATATCATGAATTTTAGCACTGGAACACTGACTCAGAACTCTCTATTTAATAAAAAACATATAAAGTGGGCAGAAATCAAGTGTAGCAACATTAGTTCTGGCAGGTCATGTCAGTCAAGCTCTCATCAACTGACTCTCAGCTGATCCTATAAATACCTATTACAGGTCCATTCTTTATCTTGTTGCTCTAATTGCCCTCCTCCATCCCTGGCTCTTCCTCTCGTCCAGTCAGGCCTTGGCCTTCTGATATTTCTCTTCGAATCAGACAATTTTTTTTTAAATGATGTTGCACATTAAATTATTGAACATTAATGATATCTGCAATGCATTTATGTTGGTTCTGTTCAGTTTAACCTAAAGGGGGTTATCGTTGCTCTCATCCATGGCTTGCCCAGAACAGAACCATACCATCAATCCAAACTGTATGCTAATTGTCAATCATCTTTGACGATAGTGGTCTTGACAGAAACCAAGCTTTAACAAATGTCAACACATGCAAGGGGCTGCAGTCATAGTCACTAACAGAACAAATGGACATTAATAGCCAGTATGATGAATTGCAGTCGAGGTCTGCTGAGAACTATTTTCTCATCAATAGGGCAGCTACATGCTCCCACTTTTATTGACCATCTAAACAAACAAACAGGTTCATGGAATGCACTTTGTTTTATTGAGAGGTCGATATATATTTATATTTCTCATAACAAAAAGAGGCAATTTTACTTGTATAAATTGCCTAGCTTCAGGCTTCCGTATTACTGCAGTTGTATTGCATAAATTAGAAAGGAGTAGAAAAAAAGAGAAGAGAAGAGAAGAGAAGAGAAGAGAAGAGAAGAGAAGAGAAGAGAAGAGAAGAGAAGAGAAGAGAAGAGAAGAGAAGAGAAGAGAAGAGAAGAGAAGAGAAGAGAAGAGAAGAGAAGAGAAGAGAAGAGAAGACATTCTTTTTTTCTTTTCATTATGACAGACAAAGTGCCAACGGCAAGAATGTCCTCATAAGTCAGGAGTTCTGTCTTTAAAATAAAAATGAAATAAACAGAGAGCACCCCCACAATACAGAGCGTTAGAAGCAAGTCATTACTAAGCCACAGAAACACTCAAATTACCATATTACCATATTGTAGATAGTGTAAAAACAGAAATGTAAGACATTTACAAATCTACAAAACTATATTTTACATCATTAACAGATCTAGTTAGAAATGTTTCCCTCAGGATATGCAACAGCTTTTGTGTTTACTTTGTGACATGCATTTGAAATTAGATTCAATGAGTTCACAAAAACAATTTCTACAGAACAGTCTAAAGAACTACTGCATTAGTGTTGGGGATTTTTAAGTGTTTTTCCCCCTGAAGGTTACATCATTATGCTAGTAGGTGGGAACAAGTGACTCTCATTATGAGTCATTGAATCCTTTATTCAACTGATTCTTTCTGGCTGTATCCGAAATCGCATACTTCCGTCATAATACTCTAGTCACATAATTTTTATCGCCTACTATATAGGGAAGTATGCGATTTCGGATACAGTCTCAGACTCATTCAGGACCTTAACATAAGCGTTTGTTGTGATTGTCAGGATTAGCATTTCAGTTTTGATTTTGTGTAACAATTTGGACTTGGACTGGATTAGCTATTGAGGTGGATATGTGAATATGTGCATCATGTATATATTTATGGGTAATAAATCAATGTACTGAATTAGGCAGGCGATGAAATTAACAAACATTTAAATAAGACTTGTACATTATGTTTATAAATGAGGAAAATAATTCAGTAATGTTTAGATCAAGTGTTCTGGCCTAATCAAACACACATAAACAAGATAATCATGGTCTTCAGGATTACTAGAAAGTTATACGCGAGTTTGATCAATGTTGGAGCTAAACTCTGCAGGAAATTGGACCTCCGGGCCAGAGTTGAGAACCCCTGGTTTAGATGCTTACCTTACACAGCTATTATAGTTGCCATTTTAAGCTGCTTTTTCATCAAATGGCATTAAGGCCTAGAATGAATGTGGAGCAGGCTGTCAGAGAATCTGTGTGGCAAAATGAGCTACTGAACTTATGGTAGTCGACAAAGGTCAAAATAAATTAACAGAAGTGAGGTGAAAAAAAAAAATCATACCGCAATCAGAGATTCCAACAGGGACCGGATTACGACCGGAAAAAACGGTAGGTATTTAGCTCTGAAATTTTTATCAAGGTTATTGAAGTGGGGGGACTATTAAAAACTATATCACACTCAAACTGCTGTGGCAATTTGCAGTACTCGGCTGGTGGCCTCTTGCATGCTCTTTCTTAATGTTGATTTTAATATGTCTTCATTATTAAACATGTTTTCAAACCAAAAAGTTAGTTTTAGCATTTCCACTCTGCCAGTAATATTGGCGGTATTAAAAGGGAAACAACTGACAGGAAGGAAATCAGAATGGTGACTTCATGTGAATATAATATGTTTAAAGAGGAAAAAGAACATCAGCAGTATAATCAATAGCACATGAATGAAGCTTCTCCATAATCCAAATGGCAATCATCCACATTCCCTCTTCAAAACTCGACCACAAAATTGGATTTGAGAAATTCACGAATGGTCGGTTCATTACTTCAACAGGATTTATTTTGGCAATGTATTTTGCTTTTTAATTGATTTCTGTCTTGATGGTGTGTTGTGTATAACCATGAAATGGCTTTTTTCTCTATTTAAATCCATACGGTAAACACCAATGAGATATTTTCAACTTTCTGAGCTCTTGAAAACGCTACAGGACATGTTTATATTTTCTGTGGGCTCCTGCATGTTTTGCAGTCAAAGGGACCTGGCCTTGATAGTATCTGTCATATTTTTGGCTACTTAATGCTGTTCTCAATTTAGGCCAAAACTGGCAACTACCACAGCATGTACTTCACCATCTAAATCCAAAAAGGGCCAGATTTGCAATTCGCCATTTACAATTCAGAAATAATGCTACAGTTTTGTGCTTTGATAAGCTTTGCGTTTATTGATTGTAGTTTAACATGCAGGAATAATGTTTATGAAACACTCACAGTATAGCTTCTAAATGTTATTCCAGCGTACCCAACTGTTATCTTTAGCTTTATTCTGGATCATCCGCAGCGTTAAAAGACGAGAAAGAGAAGCTAGGATGAACTGTGAAACTCACCCTCCTCTCAATCTATTCCATCTGTCAGTACCAATGAATTACTTTGAATTTTCATGTTGGCAGCAGTCATGTCATTACAGAGAGCTCTGAATTGTTGAACGCCCTGGGCGAAATTTCATGGCTGTTAAAAGTAGTCTGCGTATTAACCCTCATTTACTGAAGTCACCACTTTCAACTTACACATCTTACTACAGTAAATCTTCAAAGAATTAAGAATGATATTCCAACGCTGAGATTTCAGACGGATTGTTGCTTTGATTCAGAGAGATGGAGAACAATAAAAAGAGAAGGAGCGGAGTGGATCTGTGCATCTAGACGACCTGTTGTCGACAGGCTAATTTCGGTTTCTCATTCCTTCTCTGTTTTTCTCGTTCTTTCCTCTCAGACAACACATTTAGGTATAAAGATTGAGATAGATGTTTCCTGTGCGGGGTGTCGGTGCGCTTGAACCCCAGACGGGGATGTTATTTGAGCGATCCACCTTCATCAGTGCATATATATTGTTTGCTGAGTCTTGGGTTAAGATGGGCTCCTCAGTTTGTTGTGTCGTGTTTTTTGGAGAGGAACGGCTGTAATGCAGTCCTTGTCCCTGAAATAGGATACACTGGCTGTACGTGTCAGAGATTTCACATTCACGAATCGGTTTGTTCTTTGATCAATGACGCTAACCTCCCTGTGCAGCCTCCAGGTGTGTTCAAATGAGGTGCATTCCACCCCGGTTCCCTGAATAAAAAAGCAATCCTCCCTGTCACTCTTTTTCATTAGAGTGCATTGTGGCACTAAAAGAGAATATTCTGAGTCTGGTGAAAGATGTAAGGAATAAAGATGACTACATTGCAAAGAGTTGATGTTTTATTAATACAGCCTTCTCAATACGATAAAAATTTCACTTTTTTTCTGTCGAAAAGGAAGGGCCATGTGAAGCTAGAATTTGCATTGATAAATAATTAATTGCATTTAGAGGTAATGAGGATGCATGCTCACTTCTGCTTTTCCTCTTCCTGTACTGTGACTCCTCATACGAAGGGTTAAACCACCAGCTCAATGAACCTGCATATGCTACTGCCAGTCATCGTGCAGATTAGCTCTTTAAGCCAATACGAACACAGCTTAACATTAATGTTGTGAGAGCAGTTTTTAGCAACATCTGTTGGCGATGCTAGTGATGAAGGATGCAACTGCGATGTCTGTAAAGCTGTTTAATGCAGCGATGTTTTGAAACACATCTTACGAAATAGTATAAAATGATATGTTATTGTTTCATTGATTGATTTGACTTTATTCAAATCAATCAGTTAAACAATAACATGACATTATACAATTTCCTAAGATGTTTCAAACGTACTTATTGTTTCATAAGTACAAGCCTTTTCTTTGCACTTCTCCAATTAAAAAAATATAAGTATCCTGTAATAATTGAAAGGTTTTAGATAAATTGTCATTTTATTAGGGGCCAAGCACGGAGGCACCTTGTATCCGTTGGCGTTCCTATTATTATTATTATTATAATATATTCTTCTGCTCTGGGAGTCTATGGCAGCCCATAGAACCACTTGCGGGAAAGTTATGAAATTTGGGACACTGATAAAGGATAGTCTGAACTAGCGCCACCAACTGTCCAAAGTTTCACTCATGTTTATGCTAATAACTTTTGAATCATAAGGGCTAGAAACTAAATTATTTTTTCCTCTGATTCCTTGGCTCAAGACGATTCGATGTGACGTAATTTTCCATCATGAAAATTTATCCGCCATTTTGAATTCTCCAAAAAAACTACTTTTTCGAACTCCGCCTAGACTGTTGCTCCTATTTTTATGAAAATCAAATCAGATCATCTTCAGACTATGCTGGCAAAAAGCTATCAAAAGCTTTTTGATAAACCCAATAACACGCAAATGAAATTGACGTAGAGCACCCCAAATTGGACATAAGGCTGTATCTCCGTAACGCTTTATCGTATTCAGACCAAACTTGGTACATGTCATCACAAGCATGACCTGAAGCTACATGCTGCGTTGCGGCGCAGCACCACCTACTGGTCCGGAGATACGAAAAATGGCTATATTTGCTTAAAACTTCTGAACGGTTTGTCCAAAAATCATAAAAGTGGTCTTTTAGATTCAGGGTGTCATGCCGAGTCGACTGATATGCATTTTTTTTTTATATCTACCAATTTAGACGTCTGCCATTTAGAATTTTGTACCAAAATGCTGTATTTAATGAACGCATGAACATATCGTTACAAAACTCGGTATGGGTCATCAGTACAATGCCCTGAAGGAGCCTGAGAAGTTTTGAACCAGCGCCACCTAGTGGTAAAATTTCATTTTCAAATGCTTATAATTGGTGTGGCGTGGTTGACCTATTTTCACGGAAGTTACCTTCTTAGATTCCTGAATCCTTGCCGAGTCCAACGATACCAAACAAGCTAGATTTCACCTTACGGTTTGTGTAGCATTGTGATTTAGCGCTTAAAAAATATTTGCCAATATCTTTGAAACCGTTAGACCAATCGAGACGAAACCACCGTCAGAAGTTTGAAAACAGGTCGTTGGCTATATGCTAATGCCCAAATGACAAAATATTAATAGTAAGTGACATAAAAATGCAAACAAAGTACGGCGTGGGTAATTTATTATGTGTTTATACATATAAATGTCTATAACTTAAAAACGAAATGATATATTTTCACATTAATTGATACATGGGCTCACTCTTAGGACACAAAAAAAAAGTCGGATTGTGCCTCTTCTTGGCGCTATAATAGAACAAAACATAAAATTGCCATTGACTTCAATACAGTATTGTTATATAAAATGTTATAATTTATGAACACATTAGCATGCCTTGAAAAAAAAAAAGTGATAACGAAATTTCCAAAAATTCAAATAGCTTTTGAATAAATTTTCCTATTGTAATGAAACTGGTCTTAATATATTCCCTGGGTTATGCCGAAACCATAGATATCAATTTTGCCATAGTCAGCCAAACTTCCTGTCCACCATCTTTATTTTCTTTAAAACCTACTTTTTCTAACTCCTCCTAGACCGTTTGTCCGATTTCCAGCAAAAAAAAAAAAAAAAAAAAAATCTCCAGACTGTGCCGACTAAAAGTTATGGATTTCGTGATGATAGACTAACTGTTTTCGGATACTGCAGCATCAAAGTTTAGGCATGCTGCCAAAATGACTATTCAGGCTTTATCTCTGCAATGCCTTGACATATTGACACCAAACTTTGTATGTGTCATATTATTGTCACCTCACTCTGACCACACCACAACAATTTCGTAACTGCGCCACCTATTGTTCGAAAATGGTAATCCATTAAATCATATTTTTCTTTACTGTTTATATGATTTTTCAGCCATTTCGCCTAAGATTCTCTTTAAATGTCTTTAATTGCTCATTGTTGCAGTTGGTCTGACACTCCCAGCCATGCTGGCATGATTTATTGTCTGCTTCCGTTGGCCCTGATGATTGCTGCTTGCAGCTATATTTATATTTTTATTTTATAACTGTATTCTTTTTATATTATTCTACATATCCCAACTGTATCATTGTGCTCTAAAACAAAAAATATTTGTAAAATATTTTTAAAAAATGCTTCAAGAGTTATAACCCAGTCTGTCTTTTTACAAATAGTCAAAGTACTAAAGTTCTAGCACAGGAGGAGAGGAAATATACTGTCCAACACATCCTAAACGTCCTGCAGATCATTCTGAAATATCTCAGGTCTTTATTTATATTGAAAGGCCTTCACAGTTTTTCAAGTACTTTGTACCTTTCCAATCAGAGAATTGTAATCCTAATGCTTTCTCTTTTTAAAACAGACAGAAAGAGAAACTGTGTGGTTTCACATTCCTCCAGCATTTTTAATAGCACAGTGCACTGCCAAAACCAAAATTGGTGCTTTACTTACATGCCATTGGGTTCAACTCAAATGATGTCCAAAGGCTGTCCTATATACCTCACTGTATTCTGCAATTACCAAAGATTAATATATGACTTCATTTTCCTCTTTTCTTTCTCAGTAATTCTGGGACCAGAGCCAGCAGCACAGTTTCCTTTTGACTCAAAGACATCATTCAGTCTCTGTTTACACTTGTTTTATAAGGGAAAAAAACCTTCTCAAAGCAACCATCTCTGCATTTTTTCCTGCTCTCTAACATAATTAATAGAAAATTGCCTCTATCTATCATATGAATGTAATCGCATTTGTGAAGGAATTTTTATGAAGATAAATACGGGAATAATTCACAGTTGATCTCAAGGTCAGTCAAAATGACTTGGAGGAAACTTTGTAGGCAGGTGAAATTGTCCTCAATTTGCGTTGAGGGCTTTGTCTCATGGTCATTTTCAGTAGCCATGCTTGTGATATTATTACAGTAGACAGAAACATTATGGCCATGGAGACCTGTAATTGTATACGACAGGGTGTGTTTGTAACACAAGCTTACTTTGCATTAGCCGGAATCAAAGCAGACAGCTAAAGGTGACTTGTTTGTAACCAGTAAGATCGAGACTGTAACTGATTACTGAATTCAATACATTTTTAATTGGGTGAATGTAAAAATATTCAGATATTTGCATATGCAAAACTGCAAGACAAAGTGATGCTATCATTCACTCTACATTAAAGGGGCTATTATAGCCTATATAAATATATGTATAGCCTTTATTCAGAAACCCTTGTTATTTGCGACACTGGTGGCCGTTAAGTGAACTGCAGCCAGCAACTAATTGCTCGTGCTCGCAGTCTCGCACTCGGGCACACGTGACAAGAACATAATTCACAGCGCAGTTCTTTTTCGTTTTTTGCTTAGAAGTAAAAGAAAGTTGGAAATACCTTTGCACCGAAATATCGAGCATCCAGACGACGTCTAGGCTCAGGCTGCTGCGAGCGGTTTTTTAGATGAATGTGTAAATATGGGCCGCGCGCTTTCCCCTTAATAACTATATAAACACACAACAAAAATGACAGCTGTGAGAAAACAGCATGTAAGAAAGCATCTGATCATACCGATGTGGATATGTTTGCATGAGCTCTGCAATTTACCGGCGTCGTGTGTCGACAGATGAGGTAATTACAATTACACCGTTATGGTAATTTGTGACTATAGGCCTAGACCTGGGTGGAACTATAATTTGACTGAATCACTTTTCTGTGCATGGCACATAGGCATTAGCCTACAGTACAGAATAACTATTTTGGCATTATCATGAACATTGTATACAAGCATGCGTTTCATGTGTCATTGAGCGGAAAAGAGGCTCTCGGGAGCTTACATAAACGTCACATCCTTGATCCTTTTGATTTTACCGGCAAAAGCGTCCCGTCTCCCGAGTCCTTCATTCTATCTACAAAAAAAAAAAAAAAAAAAAAAAAAAGCTAATTATATAACCCCATAACTAGTCTGGTGGTACACTACAGTCTTGGACACTGCAAACTGTAAATACAAATGAATAGGCTCTATGCACGAACGCTGCTGACATATTTCCGGTAGGATCTCAGCCGGCGTCTTTACTTCCGCATAGCGCAATTCACTTTAATAAAATTCATTTTCTCAGAAACGGAGACAACGATTTTAGAAACTGATTCGCTAGTCGGATTTCGCGTGATATGAGAGAATACTCACCCTCAAAGTTGTCGATGTAGCTCGAAATTTTTAATTTAAAGAACTTCTCTTTCTTACTCATATTTGTGACAGTTAACTGCCTCACAATATTGTTTACATCATTCACGTTAACCGCTGGAAGTTCTTGTAAACAGAGAGTGTAATTTGCCATTATCTCCACCTAATGCAAAAACGGCTTCTGACGCAGCACCGGATGTAACTGGGCGGGCTGAGACAAAACGCGGAAGCGATCGTGCATAGAGCCTATTACCACGGTAACCAGTTTTAATCGAAATACCATAATTGCTACAATTATCTTTTACTACTGTAAAACAATAATAAATGGATATTCGGATCTCCTTCAAATTTGTGTAAGATGCTTCCATTTTTCAAACTGTGTATTGGAAATCAAATAAAATATAGGCTAGGACTATAGGATGTCAAAATTAACTGAAAACTGCTGTGTAGTGTCTATTGTAAAAAGCGCTATACAAATTAATTTGAATTGAACTCTAAATATATTTCTTAGTGGATAATGTCGGTAGGAAAATGATTAAACTTGATACAAAGTATTTCAGCGTTTACCATATATTTGAATCATTTTGCATTGGGCTCATTACGATAATATAAAATATTAAAAACAATTATTTAATTGTGCAAATAACATCTTGTCTTTATAATATTATTCTGTTTCTCACACAGACTGGTTTTATACTTAAAAAATATAGAGCTTTATATTTGATGAAGATATATTTCCCCTTGGGAAATGTTGGCATAATAATTTATTCCAATTTGCAGGTTTCATTGTGGTTTTATTTTACCAAATGTTCATCAACATCAGCAAAACACTCAAAGGCTCATTCTAATCATGACACAAACTAGAATTTTCTGAAATTTAGGGTAAAATTAGCTTCATATGACAAAAGGCACTCTGTATCTTAATTCATAATATCTGCTCAGCCTAGAATGAGTAGAATATATATAGTTAAGCAGTTTTTGAATGAGGAGCAGAGACTGAAAGGTCATGTGCATATATGTCACCAATTCATTTCAAAATGTCTAGTTTTATTTGCTAGCTCTTACATGTTTTTTATTTTTTTATTAACTGATCATTTAGGACATTATCTGGCATGATGAAGCACAAATTAATAAATACAACTGGTGCATTTCTTTGTTATGATCATCAGCTAATCTAATTGTCCATTATTCTTGAACTCCCTTTATACTGATTGCACAACACCAAAAGCAGTTTTATTTACCAGCACATGGTTAGTGTTCTCAGACTATGACTCAAGTCTTCTGTTTATTGCTCAGTGAAAAATTAATGAATTCAGACTGATTTCAACAAAAAAATATTTTTTACCATTACAATAAAATACAATAAATTAAGAGCCAGCATTCAGACAGCTGTTATTGTGTGCTGTCAAAGGTCCTATTTTCAGTCTCCACTCTCTTAAATTTTCTCTAACTCTGTCTCTCTCTGCCACTCTCTATAAAACTACTGCACACTGATGTACGCGTACATGCATATATCATCTCAGTGTTTGAATAGGCTTAGTCAGAAATGGAAATGAGTGAGTCAGCATTGTGCAAGAAGCTGTTTTTGAATATCAGTGAGGAGCGATATAAAGAACATTAGCATGTTGAGGGAACATTGCAGTTTGTCCGAACGGACTGTGTCTCTTGGAAACAGAGAAGGACAAACTGCAATGCGGCTAGGGTTACGGCTGTTGTAGAGTATATTTTGAGCTCTGTTATTTTTCAAAAAGTGAATATGCTTGTGTTATGATGTATGGAAGTATCTCTATAAAAAAGCTATAGCTGTCAGACTATAAAGCAGACTCGGAAGTGTGCTCTGGTTAAGCTCCAGGGCCTACGTTTTATTAATTATAACTTGATTATTTACACAATGGAAAAATGGCAAGAAAAGAAGTCTTTCAGGCTGGAAGCTAACCTGAGATCAAGGGCCAAAGTTAGCCATTGTTCACTGGGGGATTAAGAGTTAGCTTACATTAGGATGTCAACTTGAAGTTAATTTTGATACATTTGAACCATCAAGTGAGATTGATTTATAGTGAGACAAACCTTTTAGTTGCCATTAACATTTTTGAAGGAACTAATGCAATTATTTAAAATCCACCCCTATGTTCAATTCAAAATGACTTCTAATTTTCAGTGTTCAAATTGTATATAGTAAAATCAAATACAGTAATATATTTTAAAATATAATTAATTTCTCTGATGGTAAAGCTGAATTTCCAGCATCATTACTCCAGTCTTCAGTGTCACATGATCCTTCAGAAATCATTCTAATATGCTGTTTTGCTGCTCAAGAAACATTTCTCAATTATTATCAATGTTGAAAACAGTTGTGCTGTTTAACTCCTTAAAAAAAAAAACTTACAGACCCAGATGAAAATGTGCAGCCAAGATTTTTTTTTTACTATTGGCATGGAGCTAGACAGTGATAGTGGGCCAGAATCGCCTAAAGGAAGTTTGCACATGCTTGCAAGGAACAGAAACCTAAACATGTGAACAAAAGTAAACAGTAGGCTATATAGTTTGTTCAATACGCCTGCTTTCTGTCTGTCAGTGAGGTACTTACAGTAGCTCTTGCTGTATTGTGAAGTGCAGGTGCTGCTGGGCATCTTAAGTGCAGAATGGTCCCATTAACATATTCTAGCAATTGCGTGATGGATTTATAGTGTAAAAACAACAATCACACAATTTTTTATTTTTTTATTTACTAGAAACCATAAATGTTTGGCTATAAACATAGTCCAAAAGTCTGGGTCCAAAAATATATTAGCATACTGTAATTTGAGTAAACATGTCTTTGGTAATGTTTGACTGTTTGAAAATGTACTTAGTTTCTCTTTTGCGTCAATGGCAGCAGCACTCGAACCGCATGAACTCCACAAGTTTGTGTAAAACCTGATGATCATGTTCTCCGGCGTGATTTGAGAACGACCCTAAAAGAATCTTGTGCTTCACTGGACTCAAGAACATCTGACCTTTTGAGTTCACGTCAGTTGACGTCAGTCACAAATTTGCTTAAATTTGCTTAGTGACCTAGAAATAACAATCTTCTTCATTTGACGTCATAGCTTTTCTTTGTTTTGCTTTTTCACTATCCTAAAATGTTCTGTTTATTTCTAGGTTTAAATATGAAATAGTCCCACAATGCGGTCTCAGGCTTTTGGGCCTCGCTGTATATCATTTCTGAACGTCCATGTCCATGGTGATAGAGTTGACAGCTATGAAATTATGAGATCATGCAAAATGACCTATATTGCATTGCTAGTTTGTACCACATTCATTTAGCTCGCATCCATCCTCTTAAAGCTACAGGGAATAAAAGCTACAGCCTCACCTTATTAGAAGTGCCATGTACTGTATATGGCATCTGTTCTGGAATCTGCTTTAAAAAATGAAGTTGAGAGAGTGCTGAGCTGACGGCACTGCGAATCTGTAAACACCAATGTAAATCAATTACAACGGGAAAAACACAGTCCCATGTATAATTTGATCTGATTATGCTGTTGACAGCAGCGGCGTAATGATTACTTCCACACAACAGAAGCAAGGCACGTTGCAGGCTGTGAGATGTGAATGTATTGTATTATCAGGCCAGAAAATCTTTGATTTGATTTGTCAAGTTGTTAGGGCACCACTAGAAATTCAATTTGATATTAATTAAAGGGAAATGGAGAAAGGGGAAAAATGAATGTGGTAATAGCCTGTGACGACTTCAGAAAAAGAGTTCAGGTGCGTGTGCTTTTTATGTTTGAGATCAATATTAGTGTGCTCGTTTTGATGAGAAGAAACAGTGTGATTTGATCAGTGTAGACCTCAATCTCTTCAGCTCTTTATTGCTTCTGGAGTGATTGCACTCCCACTCCACCTGGGCTCACTCTGGCCATGCATCTGATATCCTCTGTTCGGAATGTTATAGAGCAAACAATGTAAGATGAGTTTTTGGATTTCAATTTTTACCTCTTTTTTTTCTCGGTGTGTTTCTGTGATGGAGGGGGTGGGGTGGAGTTGCAATGCGGAGTGCTTGTATAATAGAAAAAAAGAGTAAAGATCAGACTGGCTAAATTTTGATAAAGGAATGATTTGCTGGGATGTTTTGTGCTGCGTTCAGACCAGCTGTCGTGAAACAGCATATTTCACTGATCAACAGTGAGTCTATTATATAAAATGTTTTTAATCTTTTGTCAATTTAATCTTGTGTTGGTGCAGCTCAAACCTAAAAATAAAGAGTAGGCCTATAAACAATGATAAACTAGTCAGGCTATCACCAGACCAAGCTCAATCTTTTAAGATTGAACATTAGTCTGGGGAGTCTGCTCTGTATTTTCTACTGCACAAGAGGTGTGATCAACGGGCATAGTTCAAATGACTCTGTACACAATTGGATAGTCTTTCAACCAATCAGACCAACGATTCAGGTGACGTACTTTGCAGAACGACGCAAAAACTCCAGGCAGGAAACGTGTCAACAAACGTGTTGGTTTGTAGCATTGATCAGCGGTTGCAGAAGCAGCAATGGCATCGAGCGATTTTTGCAGGTTGTGCAAAAAAAAAAACATAAAAGTGAGTGGTATTTACACCCACTCGAGCGATTTGTTTCCTAAACTAAAGAAGCCATTGAGCATCGTCGAGAGGTTAAAAGGAATTGGATTGGATTAAACCCGCCAATAGCGCGCCAGGTGGATAAGCCAGTTTGTGATTGGTCCTCGTAAATTTGTAACGGAAGCAGGATAGAAGAATGTACAGGTTTCCAGCCTGAGCTGCAGGGTGAAATCAAATCGCCGACAGACCCCATTTTATTTGCTTTATTATCAGACTCCTTTGAAACAAATTGTTCGTAGCTTAAGGCCTGTTCACACCGGGACGAATTTCGCGCGCGATATTCGCCGACGTTTATTGCCTCGTAACTAAACAAAGGGCGCCAATGTGAGTGTGCACACCGACGCGAAAAACGGCACGCGTAAAAGCGTCATTTTTTAAAAAACGCCTCAGGTTCGTTTTTTTGGTTTGACGCGCCGCGTCAAAAACTATCCGACCAATGAGATTGGCGCTTTTGCTCACGTGTCTGGAGCTTCTGAAGTTACAGTAAAACACAACTTGGGGGCGCTCAAACACAAAACGGTCTTGCCGATCACACATACGTAACGGCGAAGAAGATATATGCCGAGTAGCGTCTAAACACTGCCGGGAAGAAATAAGACGAGTAAGATGCAAGGCAAGATGAATGTAGAGCTGCTGGTCTCGTTGGTGTCGGAACATAAAGAACTGTGACAAACGCGACAGCGACTACTAAAATCTTGATAAAAGAGAACTGTTATGGAGTGGTATTAAGCGCCATCTAATGTCAGGGAATGAATTTGCATGTTCACTCGGCTCATCGTCAGCGAAAATCGCTTGGGTGTGAACACAAAAAACGCATTGAAAAACGCTGGCGAATAACGCGCGCCGATATTCGTCCCGGTGTGTACGGGCCTTTACTCTGAATAGTTTATTTCTACAATAGCATTGATAACTGAAGATGTTATCTGCTTCTGCTTTTGCTTTTGCTTTGGTGTAATGATATACGCACAACACTAGGCGTCAGTATAAGTTCAAGATAATGCCATATTGGTCTGTGCAACTTTAACAAAAAATACTGGGCTTATACTATTAAAGTCAGCATTTAATGGAAGTTGCGATAGCCTTTTCTTTCTTTATTGTGATGTATTTCAGAGTGAAATGGCTTCTCGAACAAGAACAAATGTAGGGCGGGGCCAGGGATTTGATTTTGTCCATCAGGAATTGATTTGATGGTTGTGGTTTGCTATTACTGTGATGTCGTGAGTGACAGGTTGCCCCGCTCTCAAGCCAGTAAACACGTCATTAGAGAAAAGATAGGATTTTTATTTTAAAGATTTGATGGTGACTTTAAGCTTACTTTCTAAGAAAAATATGGGCTGAATTCAGAATAGCATACTAGCATACAACTATTTCTGACATATGGCAAAAATAGTAAGAGTAGTATGCTAGTATGCTATTACAAATTTAGCCATGGTCTTGAGGCTTCCAAACCCAGACGTGCCTATATCTGAAACATCTTTTCAACAGATGGACATCTAATTATGTGTTCTTTCAACTTCTTTCAAATTTTCTAAGAAGGCTAAGACGGAACATTGTTGGGCACACAGTAGTTTGACCAAACAACATAAACATTCCCTGAATGGATTTGTTTTCATGAACTTTATGACCTAGATTTTGCCAAATCTTATTTCTATCTCAAATATTTATCTTCACTCAGTGAAACCAGCTTGCTGGATTCATTGAAAACTACATTCTTGCATATCACTCAGTTTTCAAACGCCTTATGTTATTGTTACTGAGATAGCATTGGCATTTATAGACTGAGAGAGTGGAGAACAAGCTAACAGTATAATTTTTGATAAATGAGGAAACGTCATACATAACCATTTTTAATGACCATTATTTACAAGCGAACAGAGAGCCAAGACTAAATCCAAACTATGATGAATTGCTGATCAATACACTGATGACAAGCCACCAGAGCCTCGGACCGTAATGGGAGATTGTGTCTGGGCTGAATATGTTCAATCAAGCTGTTGTCTCACAGTAAATGTTACTATACAATGCATGTTATTTGACTTGGCACAGCTAGCTCAGTGTGGCATGTGGTTTGCAAAACACAAGGAGGGTTTTATAAGGGGCAGCTGTGATTACATTCCTCTCTTCCATTCCTTCTCATTATGAATGTGAAACAGAATACAGCCCAAGCATAACTTACAGCACTTACAGGAGGTGTGAAACTCCACTAAGGTACAAACCACACCAAATAAAATATACATAATGCTGGTGGAGTTTCGTAGTCTGGCTCTCCTGTGTCCAAAAGACTTGTGCTGACTTCTCAAAATGAAAGGAGAGTCTGTTACACTGAAGCCATGTAAATAAACATGAAGATTTCACAACATTGACTTTTTCAAGAGGCTGAGAGCTCAGTGAAGGACATGACACAACCTATAGATACATGTGCCCATCATCTATAATATAAAATCATAAAAGGCTGTGTTATATTATAAGGAATGGAAGCCCATTTCTGCCACATAAGAAAAAACATGCTTTGCTAAAATCTAATTATACAATTTAAATTACAGGGATAAAGTCATAATTAGGACATGAAAGTTGAAATTATGGCAAGACATAATTATGACATAAAAAGTAAAAAAGAAAGTCCCATAATCATGGCTTTGTCATCATTTGGATTTTTTGTGTCATAACTATGACTTTTATGTTCTAATTTCTACTTTTTATGTCATAATTTAGACTTCTTATGTCATAATTGTGATTTAACCCAATAAAGCATTGGTTTTCTAATGTAGAAAAGGGCTTCCATAATAAGGAAATTGCCTGAAACAACTATTTTTTTATAACAAATATACAAAGATTATGATTATCAATAGAACAAATGACATAATCAATTGCTAATTTTTCAGTTTGTTACTTTTCCACTTTTTTTTTAAATTGGCATACCTATCCGGTGTTATTTTAATAGCTTTATGATTTACATGAGGTTCGGTTCCATTAACGGTTCTCGCACTTGTATTCTCTTCTTTAGCCGTTGCAGACATAACAATGTACTAATCTGAAAGTGTTCCCATCACCATTCAGCGCAAAACATACTGTTCAGCAACCAATGTCTGATTCTTCACTGAATGACTCCTGTGAGCCGGTTAATTTTAGTGAATCAATAACATACAGCTTCACCAGTGAAGTCCTATCCCGAGCAAAATACTCCTATGAACTGGTTAGTTTAGTGAATCAAAAATATACAGCGCAACTAGTGTATTTCTATCTGCGAACAAATGACTCTTATGAACCAGTTCTTTTTCATGAATCAATACGAGTTTCTCAATTTATGTTAATTACTGAACCCTAGTCATTCATTTCTGCCTACATGAAGCAACTGATACTGTGTTATGTTAGACTTTTGATACCTAACTCAGTGTGGCTAATGACTGGTTCTGGTTGTTTATATAACCCAAAACCTGGATTATCAGTCATATTGTGTATTTGCTTCATGATTCTGTTCGTATGTTTATACTATCTGCCTTTTACAGCATCTTTGAGCTCCGGGAAAGGCGCTATATAAATTAAACATATTATTATTATGTGTAATTAAAATACACATATAATGAGTTTTATACATGAATGAATAAAATATGCCACCACATTTCTTTGTTTTTGTTTATTTGTTTTCATTTATTATTTGTTTACATTTTTCACATGAGATGATCACATAATTTGTCACTTCTTCCTGAATAAAATTAAAAGAATCGTTAATGGAACAATTAAGGACCAAAATCATTAAGAGAAATTGGATTCAGAACAAGAATGGTTTAATTGGGATATTTATTAAGAGCTACTAAGCTATTGTGGTTTTAGTGGATGGATGAATTGTTTTGGGCACAGATCAAAACGGCTTCACCTCAGGCACTTGGCATTTTAGTTCTCTATTTAACGTCTTGAGTCTTGGTGGTCTGACAGTGGACTCCTGATCAGAGGTTGTTATGAGCTAATCAGCAGGTTCAGTGATGCTCGGTGGGTTCTGGAAGCTTCAGCTTCAGGAGAGAGGACACATAGTTCAGGAAAAGTGGAGAATCTTATACCACTCTAATAGTCCTTTGATTCCACTGTCACAGCCCACTTGAGGGGCAACAGACCTAGTTTGCTCTGATGATCTCTTTCTGCTGGGTCATTGCCTCTGTTAGAGTACGGTTTGCAGTGACCCCCTTTAGCAAGGTCTTGTCAAAACCCCATCATTTTCCAGCGCTATATATGTTCAGACGTTTCGAGTTTGAACTTCATTTTAATTTTTAATGTAACATATGCCCAGAAACATCAATTATTCCTGAGTGATGTTTAATCAATGCACTTCTATGACAGTTGAAAAATCAATATTGATTATCCTCTAGTTGTACTTAAATGACCACTCATTGGGTTTAATTATGCCTGACTCGCTTTCCAATGCTTTTCCAAACCGCTTTCCTTCTTTAATGAGGTATGGTAACAAAACGAAGAGTCAGTTGTGACTGCTATCTTATATCATTTATCTAGAGAGGATTCTAATCTGTATGGGAACGTTAACATGAAGCCTGCGAACAAAACCTGAGCCTAAGTAAGTTTAGAGTGTGATGAAATTCCAAACTTGGGAGGCTCCATGCAGCAAATTCCATCGTTTCGAGTCTCTGTCTTTCACATTTCATCATCAACACTTGTGTCACATTCACCAATTGAATGGGACATTGTCCTCCCCTCAGAGCCCAGTCTCAATAACTGCCCATTTTCTGGGTCCCTGCCCTCACACAATCACGTATCAACTCCAATCTGTCCACATAATGCTCTGCTGCCTGCCTGGAATGGCTGCTAAAACCTAGTGCCACTCCATTTGCATCCACTGCTACTGGCCATGCTGGATGCGATTCCTTGCGATAATAAACACCCCCCGTCATGATCGATTTTGTCACCAGAAGAAACTTGCATTTGCAGTATTTAAAAGCAAGGAGCTTGTGTGTCATGTTTTAACTATTGCTTTTAAAAACATGTGATAATACTTAGAGGCAGTGACCATACAGACCATGCAGCATGATCTTTAAATAGAAGTAGCACAAATTTGTATAAATGATGTCTGATCATACGGTAATATAGGACAAATGCTGAAGTATCTTTATGTAAGCTTGTCGTCTAAATAATGTTGCATGATTACACTCATCAAGTGTGCGAAAGTCAGCTGCCTGTATCTAAGCATATATAGCAGTAATATTCGTCTTAATGGCAGTTTTGTTTTCCACAGGCCTGACACTCCAAACAGGATTGCTAACATGACAAAGAGCCTTCTAAAGTAACTTTAGATTTAAAGATTGATAGTAGATAAGTGGTGGATGTCAAGAAAGAAGAAATCTGCTATTTGCTTAAAAGGGTCTTATACTCGTTGTGGAAAAAAAACATTTTTGCATTATACAACAGATAGTTCTGGTCCTTGAATTTGATTGGCCGGGCGTGCTGATATTTAGTTCAGTCAGTCTGACTCTGTTCAGTTCAGTGGTGGGAATTTTTATATTCTTTCTGGTAGTTAAATCATTACACCAGTAAATGATGAGCCTTGTCATCTTCTGTTCAAAACATTGATTCATTCTGGAAATGTATGAATCATTGAATCATTCATTCAACCAATTTTTTTAATAACCCAGATTAATTCAAGAACAAAACAAGTGACTAGGTTTGTTCGACTTGAAGCGGCGCTGCGCAGACCGATCGATCGGTGTATGACATCAAATGCAGCGAGGGAGAATCGAAAGCATACATCGCTCTTTAATCGCTCTCGCTGTAACTTAATGTCCTACACCGATCGGTCTGCGCAGCGCTGCTTCAAGTCGAACACATCTAATGTCTTTGTGAGTCAGTCTAAGTTTTCACAAGCTATTCATTATTTAAAACGTTGATTCATTCAGGAAATAAACAGGTAACTGCTTTTGTAAGTGAGTCATTGAATCATCCACTCAATAGGTTCAGGACGAAAAAACCCTCTACTGTGTGTTGCTCGGAGACGCGTGGTTCATTCTGTTTTGACGTCATTTGGAAATATTTTCCTCAGCGGAGCAAAAAAAAGACAAAGAAACTGGCAAAATTGCGACTAAAATGTTGGCCTAAGTTAATCAATATTTACTTTTTGCATATTAAACTATTGTTACTAAAAGCTGTAGTACTGAATATAAGAGCTCATGAAAAACTGCTTTAAAACAGAAGCGTAATGAATCTCTGTGGAGATTCTCTTTCATGTCTCATCGGTCCAAAACTGCCACCGATGTTCTTAACAGCCTTATTTGCAAACATATCTGATGGAGCCCGCAACTGTTACATTGCAACAGAAAAAATATTGTCTGAAAACATAACACCACTTTGTTTTTGTTTTGCCACTGCTAGATTCTGACAACTGTAAACTGCCCACACAATCTAATTGCACAGCAAACGGCAAAAAATGATTTGAATATTCTCAAACCGAATGTTGTTCTCTTTGGAGCCTGTGGGCAGAATTACAAGGCCATGTTCTTGTGCACCCCCAGCCCTGTGTTGTCAAGCACACTCAATTCCATTTGGGAGTGAGTGATCAATATCTCTCTCGTTCTTCCCTTCCCCCTCTCTTCTTCCATACTGCACATTTATATCTCCCTCATTGGCATAAAGATATGGACGTTATAGCAACCCACAGCTCATTGGTTAGAAATGGTAGTTATTTTTAGAGCAGCTTAATGGAACAATAGTCATTCCCCTCTCTCTCTCTCTCTCTCTCTCTCTCTCTCTCTCTCTCTCTCTCTCTCTCTCTCTCTCTCTCTCCCTCTCTCTCCCTCTCTCTTTCTCTGTTCCCCCGTCTCTCCTTTTCTGTCTCTCTCTCTGCACACATTCTCTCTTTTGGGCACAAAGGTCATGGTGAAATGGATTAGATTTTGTTGTTTGATTTATATCTGTTGTTATTATGTCTCTTTCAGAATCCAATTCCAGTAAAATGCTGATCTGCACCTCATGTAAATTTTCCGCTATATGCAGAATATTATGTCCACAAACAGTACAGAAACTATAGTGGTTTATATCTTATTTCTCTCTGTAGCCTTCTTTCTCATTAAAACACCTTATCATTAAATTCTTTTTTTTTCCATAATACTTCTCCTTCTGAGTGTCTGTGGAGGTGTAGTAGCCTGGGGCATTGGGGACCCTTGGGATTTACTACTCCATCCCAGGAATTTCTCTCTCTCTCTCTCTCTCTCTCTCTCTCTCTCTCTCTCTCTCTCTCTCTCTCTCTCTCTCTCTCTCTCTCTCTCTCTCTCTCTCTCTCTCTCTCTCTCTCTCTCTCTCTCTCTCTCTCTCTCTCTCTCTCTCCTCTCTCTCCCTCGCTCTCTTTTTTTAACTATGGTCCTTCTCTATTCACATGCAAGAAAAAAAAAAGAAACCAGTGATTTGATATCTGTGCTGAGGGAATGTAAAGGGACCCACTGTCTCCATCGTGGCATACAGTATATTTTTGTTGCTAAAATGAGTAGTACTGCGGACGGGAAATGCACCAGCTTTACAAGGGCGTTGAGTTGTCCCTCAACCTATGAAGCAACCATCTGTTTGGGCTTTAAGCTCTTTTGTATTAAAGCTGTAATAGCAAAAGGTCATTCCGGGAATGACATCAATAAACTTGTGAATTAATGCAAAACAAAAGGGAGAAGCGATACCTCTGTACTCGAGGGTACATCTGGGTCCACCTAATCTTCTACTATGGAAACAAATCAATTAAAGCCACTGCAATTATGTCTGATGTGTACAATGAAGAGCTGAATCTTGCCCAGACATGTTTTAATGCATAAACATGTTTAACTGGAACTCATAATGAGGTCAGAACATTCATGTAGCAAGTTGCACATCTTATTGTAGGCTATAGATTAAAAATCAGAAGTGAAACTCTGTGAAAATAGTCCCGTACTTTTCCGGTTCAAAATCTACAAGGTAAAACTTAATCATCCATGTCTGAAATCCAAGCACTATAGTGCTGTTGGCAACAAAAACAACAAATAAACTATCCATGTGAATATTGGAGGAGAATAATAGAAATGTCAAATGGAATAATCCTTTGTCATTGATATTTCCCCTCTGACCATGAAAGGTCATTGCAGATCACTCAATTAGATGGCCTGTGGCCTGAAACCTTTCTATCCTCCATTCGTACATAAAAACTTGCATTCTCAGAGCTCCCCCTGCTGTTTCTTAAAAGCAGCTACAAGTGTGCCATCAGCCCCCTGGTGCCAGGAATCATGTCAAACTAGACCACCAGAATAAAGCGGCACTTATCTGAGAACAAAATCCTAGCAAAATAAGCAAAATAAATCTGTGTCATCTTGCATTAAGTTTGTGTTCACTGGTACATCACACTAGAATGGCCACTTGAATGGTTTTTCTGGACCATTTAAAGAAAACACATAAAACATATTTTCCAGCTCAAATTTATATATTCTTTGCGTCCAAGCTGATAAAATGATTCCAGGTTACACACTTGAGTCATTTCTGTTCCCGCATGGAAGCACAATGTTTGATCAAAACAGGTTTGGGCAGATTTGGGACAGTGACATTCAGGCACTGTCTGATCTCTGCTCATGCACCCCCCTCTGTGTTCACAATCAGTTTGTTTACTTACAGGTATGTGGCACATAAAAGAGCTCTGGGCTATTCATACACATGCCAACTGTACAGAAGCGTATTGAGAATCTATATGTTTATTCAAAGCACGTCTTTGTGATGCCACTGAAGTGAGCAAAGTTTGAATGTGCATAGGCTTGGTCAAAGAGAACAATGTATAAAGCTTATGAGTGTGTGAAAGCGCTAGGGATGCACAATATATCGGTACCATAGTTATCAACTGTATATATCTATATTAGATATAATTAATTATTGATATTATAATTGATATTGATATTATAATTGATATTAAACTGTTAAATGTAATCTTTAGCAAATCTCAAAAATGAATATCCAATATTGTGTGTGTGTGATACACATTGGTACCATATCATTTATCAGCTGATATTAGAGATTTTACAAATTTATTGTTAAAGATTGAATATTTAATTCAATGCTTATTTCCCATATTTTTACATTTAGATTACCTTTTACCATCATCTCTCACTTAAATGTAATCTTTAATGCAAATATTTTAATAGCTGTTAAATATAATCTTTAGCAAATCTCAAAATTAATACCCATTTTCATACTACACATTGTAATAAAGTGATGCCTACATTTACAAAATTAAAATGATTTATTTTAGTTTTTACTGCTTTATCTTTTATTTATTTAGACAAATATTGGTCCGATATTTTAATTGGTCATAACATGAAAATAATTATTTTCAGAATTGAATCATTTGAATATTCATTTTATTATAGTATATACCTAATTTAATAGTAAAAACCTACTAAATAATCTATTAAAGCAAAAAGGTTTGTGTGAGGGTTTGGTTTAGGGGTATGATGACAAAAAAGCAGTAGCTCAGTATAAAAACAATAGCAGTCAATGCATAGGCCCCATCATGATAGAAAAACAAACGTGTGTGCATGAATGCACGCTTGTTGCTCATGTTTGTAATTCTGTTTTAGACTGATAGGATTTGTGAATGATTGTTATAATCTGCCTGTTTCAGGGCCAAGGGAGAGCTATTAACATATTAACATTTGTATCTTGTTTATTTTTCATGCTATAATTTCCCTCTAATCAAGTCTTAATAACGACAAGAGGATTGAGGAATTAGCTGTCTGATGGGCATTGTGCGAATCTTCTTGCTGATAAGTGGAGTGAAACGTTTCATTTAGCGTGACACACTAGGTTGACTACCTCAATTTATTATGGGGTTAGAATAGTTGCATTATTCCAAATAAATAGATTGAGATTTACAAATACATGTAAAGAGATTCACAAAAATGAAAACAAATTCACAAATAAATAGATTAAGATCCAAAAATAAATGTAAAGAGTTTCACAAAAATGAATACAATTCACCAAAAAGAAAAAAGTTTTTGATTGTAAAGGTACTTACAGCAAATAAATGCAAAGATGTATTTTTCAGCATTGCAAGATTTTTATTTGCATTATCCACTCACAAAACCCCAGTAAAACTGCAGTGATGCTGAGCCTCGCACTGTTACATCACTGATGGTCATTTCATTTGGGCTCATATTTGGTATTATACATGATATTATGTCCTTGTCACCGCGATTGTGCTTTAAAAGGCTAAATCAGCCATTGTGCCATGTCCTACATCGCGTCTACCCCGTGCGAGGCTGTCTACACTAGACGTTATATGAAGGACAAAGTGAATTTGTCCTTCATATAAATCAGCGCAAGTGCGTGTACTGTAGTAGGCTACTTCAGAAGAATGGGCATCCATTTACTGTCAGTGAATCATTATGTTGCGCTGCGCCGCATCACGTCCATTGTAGACAGTATTACTAATTGTATAATATAATGGGTTTTCTCTTTTCTTTTGACGCAAGGTGTCATGCCACTTGCGTCCGGTGTAGAGAGGGTGTTACTGATAATGATGCTTGGGATCTGTCAATATTCATAATTTGTGTATATTTTTTTCTTTTTTTTTTCTTAGTTTTATAAATTCTTAGTTTTTCCTGATTCACTGATCCTGATGGAAATATAAAGAAGCCTTAAACTCCAATAATCTTTTGGACACATGGGTTTTTAACCACACAAACAGCACTTTTGTGTGTGTTGTGTGGAACTCAGTTTAAAGGAAATGAATACATAGAATATACAGTGCCTTTCAGGGGTGCAAACTGCAAGCCAAACGTGATTGGTTGTAGCGAGAAAGTGCTGCGACTGGTCAGCGCAATGTGGTTGTTATCTGATTGGTGGAGTCCCCTTATTTGTGGATTTGTCTGCACTTCTTGACACTAGGGTCCCTATTTTAACGATCTAAGCGCATGATCTAAAATGTACGGCACAAGTGTGTATGGCAAAAATGGTCAGCGCACCCGGCGCATGGTCTAAAGGTGTTGTCCATATTCTCTTAATCAGTAATCTGTGTGTTTTGGGCGTAACATGCAATAAACCAATCAGAGTCTCATCTCCCATTCCCTGTAAAAGCCGCTGGATTGCCGCTGGATGGCGGATTTGCTTTTTATATGGCGGAATTTGCAAGCGGAAAAACTGAACGCTTCTCTTGCGAGGAAACGTGCGAGCAGACTACCTACGGGACAAAGTGTATGAGCGTTGTGGACCTGCCTATAGGCGTACATTACTAACGCGCTCTTTAAATAACAAAAAAAATATTGCGCCATTGACTTTAGACCAGGTTTCAGTTGGTCAAGGGCGTAGTCAGTTGCCTCAAAATAGCAACGTGCCAACAATGCGCCTGAACACACCTCGTTTTCAGACCAGCACGCCCATGGGCGCACAAATGTGCTCAAATGCATTTGCTATGTAAACAATGTGGCGCAGGACGTGAAAATGATAACTGCGTCGGGCTTAAACTAGCAAAAAAAATGCGCTGCATTGCACCGGGTGTAAGATAGGGCCCTAGAAGTGTCAAAATCCACAAATGAATGTGGGGATCCACAAATGCACAATAATGCGTGTCAGGCAGGGTTGTGTTTGTGACATAAACATATTTGTATTTTTATTAATTTTTGTGAAACTCTTTATATTTATTTGTGGATCTTAATCTATTTGTGAATTTGATAATTTTTTTGTGAATCTTTTTACATTTATTTGTGAATCTCAGTCTATTTATTTGGAATAATGCAACAATTCTAACCCATAGTTAACCATTCACCATGATGTCAGAGCATGACGATTTGCTCATTGAGTGTGTTTGAAGATGAAAGGCTCTCTCGTGCACTTCACCCACAGCTTTAAATGTGGAGCCATGATATGCTCTCATCCTCATTAGAGATTTGATGATTCTGCTCTCTGATGTGACACTATCATCTTTCCATAAGCGATAGAGTGATTTTAACAAATACATTTTTTTTAAACTGACCATAGTGGAAATGAGCGCAATTTAAAAGCGTTGCGAGGTTCAAGACACAAATATAGCACTATGGTCAGAAAAAGAAATGACAGACAACAGCAATTGCTCATTAGAAGTTCTAATGAGCAATTGCTGTTGTCTGTCATTTCTTTTTCAGACAGCTGAGGGCGCTGTAGCGTGTTTCAATCGACACATTTCAAAATACAGCCGTCTTCGGTTGCTATAATCTGATAACACCCATCTAAAAGTCATAAAGTAATCTGATAACTACATCTGTTTGTTCTGTTGACAAAATACAGCTAATTTGGTCCAAAGTCCAATTATATGTCTTTCTTCTGTGGTAAAACACATTTTTTGACCCACAGCACCTACATGCCTTAGCAGTACAAATGTGACCCTCACAAAAATGAAAAGTGATGGTAAAACCATTGTACTGCAGTACTGGTGCTGAATTATTATCTTATTTATGTGCTATATTACTTTGGATGATACTGTGATATATGTATATATATATATATATATATATATATATATATATATATATATATATATATATATATATATATATATATATAATATATATATATTATTATTTTTTTTTTTTGGCATAATTTACACAATAACATGCCTTTTGAAAGCAAACAAGCAAATATAACTTTAGACTGAATTGACAGATGTGGATCCTCTTTATTCAGAAGACAAAACAACAGACAAAACAAAAAAGATATTCATTATACTGTGTTAGAAGCTTTGAAGCCGCTGTGTGGATTTGCAAATGCTAGTTGCTATATAGGTGATGTTAACATTTCCTTGCGGACCAGTAGAATAATTAATACGATGAAAATATAAATTCAGTCAGTTTGCAGTTTGCATGTCAACGCCTTAAATGACAACATGCTAACATCATAATGGCAGATACAGTCATATTTTTGCTGTAGTGTTGTTTGTAGACTGGAGTATGTTGCTCAATTGAAGCAAATGTTCAGTAAAGTTCCTTAAAGGGATAGTTCAACCAAAAACCCTCCAAGTTGTTCCAAACCTGTATGAGTTTCTTTCTTATGCTGAACACAAAAGAAGATGTTTTGAAGAATGTCACTAAGCAAACAGTCGTTGGGCTTTGACTTCCTATTGACTACTATAGTATTTTTTCCATACCTTGGAAGTCAATGAGGCCCATCAACTGTTTGGTTACCCATATTCTTCAAAACATCTTTTTTTTGTGTTCAACAGAAGAGAGAAATTCATACAGGTTTGGAACAACTTGAGTGTAAGTAAATGATGACAGCATTTTCATTTTTTGGTGAACTATCCCTTTAAGTGCTTTCCAATTTGAATGATGAATCCAGAGTGTCAGGGACAGGTGTTTCAAAGAAATCACTGACAAATCAGAAATGGTTAACTAAAATATTTGTTTCATTAACTGAAATAGCTGAAATAAATCAAGCCTATTAATATTAGATAAAAAACAATAATTAGAAATATTACCTTGGCAAATAACTGTAATAAGTTTAAGATGAAGTAAAATGACTAAAAATAAAATAAAACTGAAACTAAATAGAAAAATAAAATGTATTAAAATTTAAACTAAAATTACATTGAAAACAGAAAATATAAAAATAAACACTGATTCAAAATATTAATAAATACTATAATAAATAAATACTGTAATTTTGGTGCAGGATGATGTCAAAACCCGGAAGAATAATACGCCCCTGGTTTCCTTGAGATTTTCCTATAGGACTGTGGCTACATCTGAAATTTCATAGGTGTGTAGGTGAAAAACAGAACGTGACAAAATAAGTATGTATGAATTCACAGTACTAAGATAAAAAGTGCCTCAAAAAATGAACTTTTGCCTCTTGTTAAATTTAATTAATTAAAATAAGCAAAAGTAACACAATTGTTTAATATTTTGTCACAACTTAATTTAATTGTGTTCAGTCAACCTAATATATTTAAAACTGAAGTTTACTTAATTTGTGTGAAAACTACATGAATCATTTTTTGTTGACAACTAACTGGGCAGTGGATCTGTAGCCTAGTTCCCAGCATGCTTTGCAAGGGACTGCATTAGGAGTGTAAATTTAGAGATTAAAGTGTTATTTTTTGTGTTTTTCTGTAAATGGAAAG
The DNA here is from genome assembly GCF_964197995.2 of Scardinius erythrophthalmus. Taxonomy (NCBI): domain Eukaryota; kingdom Metazoa; phylum Chordata; class Actinopteri; order Cypriniformes; family Leuciscidae; genus Scardinius; species Scardinius erythrophthalmus. The sequence continues at coordinate 23,221,057 of NC_138229.1, read as the reverse complement.
ATGTTGTTAGTTAATGTTAGTGTTTAATATTCAGTTATGTTAGAAGACTTTCTGTAATGTTTTTGAATTTTGTGGTTACCATTATGCAGAAGAGTGGCAACTGTGTTTAGTTTAGGGCTGTGGGCACTCAGTATACACTATACATGCATTAAACCTCATTGCTGATTTGCATAAGAAATATTCAGTATTACTCTGTAAAAAGTGGTTTTAATTAAACTGAACACTAGTAGCTCATTGGATATAACTGTAGAGTCAAATTAGCTAAAATTATAATGTTGGCGATTTTGGGCAGGGCAAAAATGACATGTAGTCAACCTGATAAAACTTTATCTAGCAGGTATTACGGTGGCCGAGAGAGCTCAACGCGCTGCAAATGAAGAAAACACATGCAAACAGAAAAAAAACGCATGCAAACAGAAAAAAACGTATGCAAACAGAAAAAAACACATGCAAATAGAAAAAAACACATGCAAATAGAAATAAACACCAGCGAATAAGAAAACATCTTCATCAGTTTTACAACTCACGCGCGTCCCAATACTCACAACACAACCAAATACGGAAACGCGCTGCAATTACAGAAACGCGCTGCAAAAGTTCACAACACAACCAAACAGAAACGCGCTGCAAATAGAACAGAACACAACGGAAATGTTTCTGGGGAATCCAATAAGTGACGGACGGACGGCTCGCGAGCTTTACCAGAGAGACGCGGGCTCTGGCTTTACCTATGCCCTACTCTCTTAAAAGGGCAGACGGCAGAGCCCTTGAATTGGGCACTTTGGAGGGAGCGGGGCACTTGTGTGCCATTATGTTGATGAAGGGAGCAACGAAAGACAACGTAATTTCCTCATTATTTTCACCTGGGATGTTCCCATGACAACGCAGCGCGTGTCCATCAGCTGAATAGCTGTTCTTACCAGAAATATAGTATTAATGCTGTTAACATAACTGTTGCAAATAAATATACATTTTATACAACAAAGTTTTTAAAATATGTGTTATATCTTTGTGTGAGTGTCTCAACTTTAAAACTTGCCGTCTCATATTTGGACCTATAGCTACATTCTAACATTTCTTACGAAACTTATTTTAACATAACATGACAAAATGTGTTCAATGTAACTGATGTATAGATTAATGTCTTTTCCTCGTTCTTTTTCTCTATCTTTTTTATTTATTTATTTATTTTAGTCTTCAGCTCATTGTTCTTTTTAGTATTCTTATGACATTGAACATATCGCAAATACATTTTGTATATTGTATACAAAGTTGTATGTCATAAACGTGTCATCTTTGTATGTTTTGCAAAAAAATATAAAATAAATAATAATAATAAAAGTAGACAGCTGTAAGCACGTCCTAGCCGTCCGTCCGTCACTTATTGGGTTCCCCGGAAACATTTCCGTTGTGTTCTGTTCTATTTGCAGCGCGTTTCTGTTTGGTTGTGTTGTGAACTTTTGCAGCGCGTTTCTGTAATTGCAGCGCGTTTCCGTATTTGGTTGTGTTGTGAGTATTGGGACGCACGTGAGTTGTAAAACTGATGAAGATGTTTTCTTATTCGCTGGTGTTTTTTTCTATTTGCATGTGTTTTTTCCTATTTGCATGTGTTTTTTTTCTGTTTGCATGCGTTTTTTTCTGTTTGCATGTGTTTTCTTCATTTGCAGCGCGTTGAGCTCTCTCGGCCACCGTAAGGAATGACTAAATGAATTCAAGTTTATACAACAAGATTACAACAAATCATTTCAAACAAATTAGATTTTGTTGGAAAAATGTAATTCATTTTTGTGGAAAAGTTTTCCTTAATTTAATTAAGTTCGTTCAACAGCTTATTTAGTGAGATTCTGAAGTGTGCATATGATGGACACTTTACTATCCCATGAGGCCACAGGAGAGGATTTATGACTGTCAGTGAAGCGACAAAACTGACGCTGGTAGGTCACATGATAATGACAGCATGGCAGATGTAGTACTTCCGAATCACATTCATACTATATAGAACATACTTTTTTTAGTGGGTGTGAAGTAATTACTTATTCAAAATAAGTACCTACTCAAGAGAGTAGGCTATGTGGGATTTTGGACGCAGCCAATAACTTTCCTACAACATAAACTGCACACACACATTGCAAAAACAAGAATTTTGAAGCAGTTATGTTTATTTTTGAAAACGTATTATGTTTTTAATAAGTTACTAAATAAGACCTTTTGGGGTGCGAGAGTGTGCAGTTTACGTAGTAGAGCTAAGCGTTAAAAGTATCGTCAAGTTATGTTTCCCACAGGCTTAATGAAACAAGTACGCCCCCCCCCCAAAATATCCAGTGAGAAATTACAGTGAGAATTTGAAATGACACTGATTTCTACTGTAAATGTCAGGCTGTACCCTTACTTCTTATATGACAATCATTATGATGACAAGGGACTTTTCAAGGTATGCAAAAGTAATACTTTTCACCTGAACGTTTCCCACGAGAACAGAAGTGTCTGTGGCTTGTCAGGTTTCATAAATAATACAAACACGCATATCTTTTAATGAATCATGTTTCCTTTTTCTGCAGGACTAGATGTTGAAAAGTTGTTTAAAGCAAGATAATGACAAAACAAAAGACCAGATATTGCTATCTGCAGAGACAGAAGCACTAAATCTGCAGATGTGAGCGGTAACAGCAGTCTCCACACAGACTACAGACTATCAATACAAATCTAAAACAAACAATAAACAGAGGCTAATACACCCTACAGTCCTTCATATTCTGTTCATTCAACACAGAGCAGAAAAGCACCCATGAAGCCAATCTTTGTGTCTTTAATCAGTTCATTCAACAGCATACATTTATTTCAATTCTAGTATTTAAAAGCCTTCAATGTACAGTCATAAATACCTTCTAATATGACTAAACTTATTCTGTTTATGTCATTATGTTGTATCATATTATCAGAAATAATCAAATATAAAACTGTAAGGAATGGGTCTGCCTACATCATGTATCAATCATGTACATTATGATCTTCCTAAAAAGCCACATTTATAGGATTACACACATTTGTTAAACTGCAGTGTTCTAACAATATTCATCAAGTGTTAATATGGTCCTTCACTCCTTAAAAAAGCTTAGCACACTCTTCAAACTGACTGGCTTTCTCTTTTTTTACATGAAATTCAGTATAATTTTGTTTCAAATGAAAGGTAAAAGCATCATCTGCACACACCAGGGCCATACTCAGGAGGACATTCAACTACAAAATGTTGGCCATGCACATCTACAGGAAGTGATGAACTTTCACTTTAGCCAGGACATTGTAGAGCCCTTGTCTCTATTTCTTCATCATATCTAATTTCTGAAAGATAAAAAATGGTTTAGATCAAACTACATGCATGGAAGTAGTATATTTTTAATACAGAGTGTAATATACAGTATATATAATGTATAATAAATACAATAACAAAGCTTTTATCTTCTGCTTTTGGCTTGGTTTGTGGTCTGAACCTCTCAGCAGACAGCATTATTTCAAGTTTCCTATGCAGAGTGTAAAGACAACAGCTATCATGACTGGACATGGGCATTAGCTAATTTTTTTTAACACTGTCTAATGATGATGTTGAGTAAAACCAGTACCATTTAACCTCCCACACATGCACAGAATAAATCCATGCACCGGAAGAATGCACAAATACAAAAACATTGTGCAGTAAGTGTAATTTTTTATGCACAAATAAATGCATTGTTGTTAGGATTCAGTAGATTTGTCTAAATATGTTCACAATTTTACTTTTTAGCCAAGAATTTATTTTCATTTCGATTGATCACTACTGACACTACATTGAATACCCTCATTCATAAGCATGTAATTTAGCCTAGAGACATGAAATGAAAGTAAGTGTGATATTGTTGTAGAGATATCCCAGATAGCATACATAACCTGGCCTCATCTTGGCCAACTATGACACTTATGGCTCAGTTCTGGCAGCGGCAAAGCTCATATGGGCCGTATCTGGCCCATACACATCAAGCTGGTTTTAGTGTGAGTTGTGGCTTGTTGTGTGTGGCCCAGATGTGGCCCATGTGACCTTTGCCTCTGCCAGAAATGAGCCATATGCCATAGTTGGCCCAGATGAGGCACAGCTATGTATTCTATTGCCAGCCACACTCAGTCATCACCACCATTCCATGCGGCGGCCCAGAAGAATGTGGGAGATGTGGGTCACAACTGGGCCAGATGTCATTTGCTATCTGGGATGACTGTGGTCACCAGTGACTCTTTATGACTAACATGTTCGGGCAATTTTTTTTTTCTAAGGGTTATAACGTTACATTCCGACTTAGACTTTTTTTGATCCAGTGTACAGCAGGGTGGAAATAGGAAGAGAATAAGGATGTGTGGACCCTCACTTCTCATTCCAACTGCACATTGCTGATTTGTGAGGCAGTCATGTGACCATTAGCTATCCATTACATCTGAACAATATCTCACTGTGACTCCATCAGCCTGTCATGCATGTGCTCTCTGTTGCTTAGCACAGAGGAAGTAGTGTGTTCAGTGTGTGTGTGTGTGTGTGTGTGTGTGTGTGTGTGTGTGTGTTTGTGTGTGTGTGTGTGAGAGAGGTGGGGGAGATAATTAAAGACAGTGGTAACAGTGATGGTAAGTGTGTGTAAATGTGATACTATACATATGTACATGCACCAAAAAAAGCATGTAGCATAAGTGAAAGCAGTTTTAACATTACTAATTTGTCTAGTAAGGAGACCTTTCAAATTTAAAATGCAGTTGGTGAAGTGACTTATAATTGTTGTTGGCTGACATCAATTTTACTGCTTAGTACTGATTCAGCTAATTTACATCCTGACTTTAGTCTGATTTACTGGCAGTTCATGGCCATGGTTTGAAGACGATTGCAAGTTGCAACATACTTGACCTAGTTGGATATTTTTTATATAAAACGTAGGAAGTGGGAAATGAGGTTTACTCTATATTTGAAGGTTTTTGTTTTTTTGTTTTTTTTGTTGATGTTTACAGCTCATGGCTTCAGGTTATATGAATGGTGAATGGTGAATATCATTATTTCACTATCATCCCAAACAAACTAAGGAGAAAACTTGAATGACTGACTGAGAGTGTAGGATCCTTCTAATCTTTGCTGAAATTCTCTGCTAGAAATGCTGGTTATTTATTAATAAAAGTTACATGATAAAGCACTTAAACCTTTTTTAACAGAAGTGTAGTACAGAAGCACAGATTTGCCAAAGTAAAACTTTAGATTACTCTGGTTACATCTTCAGACTCTTTTAGTAGCATTGCATCATCATGGCCTAAATTATCCTGCTCAAAATCTCATTTCAAAATGAATAATATGCAGGCAGACCCAGGTGTGCCCTGGGGAGCCCTAGAAATAGACCGATCTATACACAATGCTGCAGAAGGTCCTAGATCAGAAGGAATTGGGTTACTGTATTGCTCTAACCCTTGCAGCACTCTATTGTATAGTGATGCTAATACTGCTAAGAAAACTTGGCCTATTTTCATTAATACATTAATGGACACTAAGCATGAGCGTTTGTACAGTTATTGGTCAGAATGATGGTCATATGGAGATGAATCTTCCGTTTTCTATAATTTTGGAAGTAATAACAGTTTTGCACTAAAATCCAGGTGGGCTCTTCCCCTAATCCAGACAATGAGACATTTAATCAGCTAATGTGAGAAGCCAAATCTAACTCCTCCTTTACAAAGAGCAGCCAAAGTCATACGTAAGCCATGGTATTATGCTCAAATGAGGGTGCTCCGCTTGAATAAACAAAGAACAGAATACAATCTCCTGTAAATTTACCCATGGCAGATTAAAATGTATCCTGCTGTGGGGGTTTTACTGGAAGGCTGCCCTGACCACCCTGTCGCTCAGGGGCTGGGTGGGTCTGAAGTTGTCCCCCAGCATCCCGTCATTGCCTTCTTGAAGCTCTGCTCCTTTAATGTGGGACCTAAGACGACGAAACTCCTCAATCTGTGGCAGAAAAAGAGTTTGGGTTAGTTTACATTTACATTTCTCCATTTGGCAGATGCATTTATCCAAAGCAATTTGTGTGTGTGTGTGTGTGTGTGTGAGAGACCTACATTATGACGACCCACAGTGTGTATTCAGGTTTCAGGCCATGTCCTCTACATCATGAGGACACGCTAACGTCCTCATAGTTCAAATAGCTAAATAATATTGTATTAAAATGTTGAACGTTTTTTGTTTTGGGGTAGGGTTATGATTGGGGATAGAAAATGTCATTATCTCAGTATCATTAGCTAAGTATAAAAACTTAGCCTGGATGCCAGCCGAACTTAGCCCCGCCCACAACATTTGAGGTCGGGAAGTTCGGTCTGGAGCAACTATGCTCGAACCAGAGCTGTTCGGACCAATCAAATTGTCAGGGCGGGCTTCATAGGATGATGGACAGATGATCAACAGTAGTGTAATCATCCACGTCACCAAAGAGCGCTTGGGTTGAATTCGTTTACAACAAAGATGACTGGCGCTGGAGAATTGAGATGTGTAGATTCCGCCATCGCGTCTGTTATAGAAGATATCGCAGAGCGCATTAATTTTAAAAGAGGAACAGAGAACCGCGATCAAGGCATTTGTCGATTGGAAAGATGAATGAAGAACATACGTCACTTACTCCGTTGCTCTGATTGGTTGTAGGTCTATCCAATTGAGTGCAGAGGCATTTTCTTTCCTGGTTCGGTTGAAACGCCCCTTAATCACAGCCCAATACGCTCTATGCACGAACGCTGCTGACGTATTTCCGGTAGAATCTCAGCCAGCATCTTTACTTCCGCATTGCGCGTTCTATAGCGAAGTGTACTAGCGGCAAAACTTTCATAAAATTAATTTTCTCAGAAACGGAGACAACGATTTTAGAAACTCATTCGCTAGTCGGATTTTGCATGATATGAGTGAATACTCACTCTCAAAGTTGTCGATGTAGCTCAAAATATATAATTTAAAGCTCTTCTCTTATTACAATATTGTTAACATCATTTACGTTAACCATTGGAAGTTCTTGTAAACAGCGAGTGTAATTTGCCATTATCTCCACCTAATGCAAAAACGGCTTCCGACGCAGCACCGGATGTAACTGGGCGTGGGCGGGCTGAGACAAAACACGGAAGTGATCGTGCATAGAGCCCATGGTGCAGTATCAGACTCATATTCTGACTAGAATCTGAGTATGATGACGTCAGGCTAATAAAAACCATTATGCCTGTGGAATGATGATAAGTGTACCATTTGCCTTAGTTTCAGCGCCTGTCATTATGATATTGTTCCTTATATTTTAGTTTAGGTTGTAAAGTGTAAGGAATATCCCACATCTGTGTCCACATGGTTTAATCTGAAATATACACAACCCTAACAACAGCAAGAGTCAGACTGTGCTTCTTGCAATTCAATTTAAATGTATAATGCTTGGATGCTTCCATTCAAAATGACCAGCCAACTGGTGGAAAACTCCATTCCTTTTACTGGCCAGTGTCACTTTTTGCTCACATTTGGTGTGAGTGTTGAATTTGGACCCCGCGTGTGAGCTCTTTTAGAAACATGAGGAGTATTTTCTTATCTTGTCTTTCTCTAATGCTATTATTGAAGTTATAACATAAACAGGGTCATATCAGTACATGTACAAGTACAAAATGGGGATACCACATTTGAACTTAATCCAAGAAGGAAACCATTTATAATTTAATATAGTTATGTTATCAAACACAGACAAGACCCTGACCCATTTTCATGTTGTATCTTTGCATCATACTCAATAAATGACTGGCCTTTACTTGAAAGACTCTGCTCTGCCAGTCATTGAGATCAAAGATAATCTAAGTTGCAAACAAAAGGCATAAATCGTTCTGCACCTTATGATGTATAGTACTGTGGTAAACCCCAGTTAGTTCTAGTCACGTCAAAGTTGGTTTCTGATTTCCCCTTTTGTCTATTCGAATGAATGAGTCCTTTAGCAGACCCTACTCTGAAGCAGGAGCTAAATTAGTTCCCCCAAAAGGAGTTCCTAGAGCTAAAATCGATCCTAGTTCCTGTGGTGCAAACACACCAAAATCCGGGTACTTCTGCCAATAGTTCTAGGAAGGAACCTTGAAAAGGTTCCTCAGGTGCGAAAGCCCCTTATCATAGACTTCTTTCAAAAACATTATTTTTAATTTTTTTTTATTAAATTACATTTTTTTTTCCTTTACATGCAATCTGCAAGCAATCAGATCATTACTGCAAGACACAAGTTGATTGGCCTCTGCTGATTCTGCAGCCAATGGCCAATGAGATTGCTTGCTCAACATTTACAGTGCTATGCATAAGTTTAGACACCCATGCTAAAGTTGACTAAAAAGAGGAATAAAAAAATCATCTTTTGGAAATTGAACTTAATGCCTTAATTAAAAAAATTAGGAAAAATCCAACCTTTAAGGACACCAATTTTCTTTGTGAATGAATAATGTATCATAAATAAATAAATGGTCTAAACTTATGCATAGCACTGTAAATAGTCTGGTTCATTGATTTCTATAAGGTAGTCCTGCGGCGCGAGTTCCTCTGAAACCCTCCGCCTCCCCCAGCTCCACCTGCCTAGATCTGCTATGGGATTTATGTATGTATATTTATGCAGCATCTTATAGCTCACAGCAGCGTGCCTGTGTATCTATTAGCAGAAGCAAGTCCATATTTACTCTGCAGCAGCAATAATTAACAGCAGCAGCAGTGTAGCAGATCAAGTCCACATTGCCATATTCTATAACATGCTACAACTATTCAGAGAGTTGTCATAATTAAAAAATATAAATAGCCACCAAGTGAATGGGGTTTATTAGAGATTTATCATGTATATCTGAGTAATAATAATATTTATTAACAGGTGTAAAGATGTTACCTGCATCTGAGAGATGGTAAGGGGGTAACGGTAAAGAATCCAGATGACGTTCTCACTACAGGGTGGTGTGGTTAAAGAGCCCTCATACACCCAGTAATCTCTTAAGAGAGGATCTAAGGAGGTACACAAACCAACGGAGACAGTCAGATACAAACGGATAACCTTTAACTAGGATATCATGATGTATTCAGAAAAGATAAAAAATCACAAAATGCAAAAAAATATACAGGTGCTGGTCATAAAATTAGAATATCATCAAAAAGTTGATTTATTTCAAGAATTCAACTTAACAGGTGAAACTAATATATTATATAGTCTCATTGCATGCAAAGTGAGATATTTCAAACCTTTATTTGTTATAATTTTGATGATTGTATGAGTCTATATAATATCTTAGTTTCACTTGTCAAGTTGAACTCTTGAAATAAATCAACTTTTTGATGATATTCTAATTTTATGACCAGCACTTGTACAAATATCAGTATGATAGAATATGAATAAGAAATAAATCATTTACCAGGCAGTAATGTGTTGGGGTTAAAACATGGAATTATTTTTGTCTTTCCCTGTACACACAAAAAGGCATTTTTAGTCACAAGCGTAAGTGTCATATTTTTCGCTTTAGTAAGGCAGCTCTTCTGATCACCTTGTACTGCAGGTCCTGCAGGACGTCTGTGATGGCCTTCAGCCCAAGATGTTCCTTCCCAACCTGCATAGAACAAAAAATTGAGCACCAGAGTCAACTGAACATAATATACTTCAAGATGACCAGAGACATACATTTGACTTTGCCCCTTAAAAGGCTTTCTATGTTTACACTACTAATACCATGTTTATTTACCCAACGTGATTGGGGATTTTTGTATTTGTCATGACCTCCAATATATGGGGTAGATACCTGCACAAATAAGGCAATGATGAGAATGCCTTTTTTCTTGCCCATGGCCTCCTCCACGCTGTTGAATAATGTAGAGTTCCAGTGGATTAGATGAAGCTGTGAGAGATATTTATTACTAATTGAGGGATCTGCAATAAACTGAACTCTACAATCAACATATAGCTACAAAGTATGCAACAATTATGAAGGTGATTATTTTATGCCAGTTCCGTGTCCTGTTATAAGACTGGTTTGACTTGTAGTTGTGCCAACAACTTGAGGAACCGCAACATGGTAACAGGTTGACAAGCATGGTGACACATTGAGAACAGGCCCTTATCTTTCTCATTATGTACAGAAGACCAGGAGTTGGAGAGCAGGTGACAGAGACGGGTGATTTGAATAGATGACTTGATGATAAATCCTTCATTGGAGCATGTGGTATTGTTGTTTTTGACATGAACTGAGGTTGCCATTTATAATTTGTTTTGTTGCTAAAAAAAAGGCTTATTGCTTATGCATTGTGAATACTGTTAATAGGGGCCCCGAAGTAAATATGTGCTGCTGTCTATGTGTGCAGTGTGAATGAAACATAATTTTTTTTAGACATTAGGAAGTATGAGTGACTTAGAGGAACAATAAGAGCAAATGCTCAATATGGACAGAACTGGCGGAGTGACACTGACCTCCATAGGAAAAGCCTTGAAGTTGACAGTGTGTTCAGATCCCCTCTGGTTCTCTTTTCCCCAGTGGAAGCGCACCTCACTCAGTTCATACTCATGGTCACTGGGGAGAGGACCCCCAGTCACAACTGAGACAGCATTCACAGGTCACAGGAAAGGGAAGAGAACAGGATGATTTGACAAACAATACAGGTTTCTCACAGACATCAGATTTATGTCTTTTAACCTCTCAATGACCTAGAAAAGCAAAACATCTTATAACTTTTTTTGTGGACTTTGTCAAAGGGCTTGTTCACCCCAAAATGAAAGTTCTGTCATTATTTACTCACCCTCATGTAACAAATAGTGGTTGACTAATAAATCGATAAATCCAAGCTGATATGTCGGCCGTTATTTGCCTCCTTTTTTTTAAACTAGAAGTTCTTCTGTATTTGTGAAAAATACTATAATAGGATTATAGAATCAAGAAGGTGCTAATATATAAATCTTTTTATTGAACAGATTTATTTATTGTCAAGTTAATTTTTTTCCCCCAATTGGATTAATTTGAGAATGATTTATTTCAAATTATTTTAGTGCATATTATGTAAATGTAAAATAAATATAAATTTGATTGTTATGCATGTGTTATTCACCATTTTAAATGAAAGGGATATTAAGAGGTCGACCGATTGTGGATTTTACAGATAATGATGACCGCACTGGCCGATAACCGATAAATCAACTGATAGTTTTTAAAAGGATACAGAATGAAAACCAACATAACACATAAAATAGTGCTGAACTTTATTACAAAAATTCAAAAACAGTACTAAACCATGAAAATGTACTGTATGTTTTAAATATAAAAAATATGAATATATTAATTATACCTTAGTTACCTTAATTATACATAAGTTCAAAGTGCATTATCTAATGTTAAGAAATATAACTTGTAAAAAAGTGTTAGTAAATGTTGAAATTAACAATGACCAATCCTTTTATTAACTTTAGTTAATGCTACAGATGGTTTCTTATTGTAAAGTGTTACCATTTCATATAATTACAAACAGTCATGCTTAAAGATAGCCATCTTTACATCTACACAAACACCATATAGCATTGAAATTAGACATAGTATGCTCACACTGTATTTGCTTCTATTTTAGAACACTTGATGGTTATCTGATAAAAATAACAAAATTATGTATTACAGTGACGATGAAAAAATAACTGAAATTGAATGTTTCTTATTTGTTTATATGTTTCTGTCGGCTGCATGACAGTTTCTGGGCCCTATTTTAACGATCTGAAACGCAAGTATCAAACGCGAAACGCAAGTAACTTTGTGGGCGGATCTCGCGGATCCGACACAAATCTAAAATGGGTTGGTCTGATGTAGCTACATTACTCATAGGTGTGGTTTGGGCGTAATGTGAAATAAACCAATCAGAGCGTCATCTCACATTCCCTTTAAAAGCAGGCGCGCTTGTTCCATGGCGGATTCCTATTATAATGGCGGATTTGCCAGGCGCACACCAGGAGCGGTTCACAGCCGAGGAGACCGACGTTCTCGTCAGGACCGTAAAAGACATAAGTGACATTGTATGGGGATGGGAGAAACCCACCCAAATTAGCTTTGGTTAAACAGGCGTATAATAATTTGGGTAAATGTGTAAGCTAGATTTATGCCTATTTTTTCCCATCTTCATGGACACCACAATGATTTCCCTCATGTGGAATATTTTTCCTTGTAATTATGTATGGTTTGCAAAAATGGGAACTGCTGCCTGCGTCTGTGTAGATGAGAGAAGCAAAGTGTATGCACGTTGTGCATATTATGGCCAAGCATGCGCCCTTAAAATAGCAGAAACCCAGAATTGTTTTCTGAAACTGCAAAATAGCACCAGGGAACGTTTGCACTGGAACACGCCTCCCCTTTTCGCTGAACCGCCCCCGGGAGCACAAGTTCATTCCTAAATTTACCGATGTGCGACTGTGGAGGGAGAAGTCCGCGGTGCGTCGGGTGCAAAATAGGAATGATACATGCGTCGGTGTACAAAGTCAGTTGCGCTGGGTGCAAGATAGGGCACTCTGTCTACAATTTGCTTTCTCAAGTCACAAACTTTAAATATGCAACTTCGATGGAGAACGAATACATTAAAGCGACCAGCTAAAAATAGACAAATGCATATAGATGGTAACAATCGTGACATTAAACATTTGGGTCGGGCTTGTGTGTGTTTTTGTCACAGTTTTAACCGCTTGAGGTAGACCTACTAGTGTTAGCGTCCTCTCAGCCTTGACAACAAACATACTGCTGGTCTCCACTAAAGCAGCATTTAGTCAACAAATTAATTACTTTATTTATAATGATATGAAAACATGCACTGTACTGTATAGCCTACATACCGTTTCATTGTCTGTTTTAAATTCGTATCTTTAGTGTCCTGCACTGTGCAGCGCGGAGACTAACGTGTCAAAACAAACACTACGAGGCCTCAGTGATTTTATTCACTGTTTTTATTCACCTCAGTTATTTCGCATCTAAAGTCCGCTCTTACTGTATAATTACAAAGGACTTTTCTGTCCTTTTTGGAACTTGAAATTTTTGTTAACTATCAACTTTTTTGGTGTTCCAATGAAAGAATTATGACACATAAGAGTTGTGAATGACTTGGAAAAAATAATGGCAGAATATTTATTTTTAGTGAACTATTCCTTTAAATTTAAATACAGGGATACCTTTCAGCATGCTATACCTGATTTGGACTTGAGCATGATCCTCACGGTGTGACCGTCGTTAATGACTTCACAGTCCCTGCAAACGACATAGTTGGGGTTAAGCCCCACCTCCAGCAGCCGCGGGTCATAGCGGGCCTCCCTAGAGTTAAGGTTTATGGGGGACTGGTACTCTCCATTTGCCTCAGGAAACAGAAGACCCCATTCAACACCTGGATTCATTCACAAAAGACAAAAAAAGTTGATTCTATCGACCATTGAATGGTGATAGCTAACATTTTGTTTTAATGCATTTATCAAAGAACACTTATCTCGCTTTGAGCATACGATAACACTGTCCTTGTTCATGACCCACTAGACCCACAGCCTGTTGCTCAACCTCGAATTAAACTTTGTAGCTATGAAATATTTGCTGGTGCCACACAGATAATACAAACAGTGGTCCATTTTTATGTCCCAATGTTGAAACTAAATAAGGACAGCTAGATCTCCAGTGCCTCAGAGTCATTACTGAGGGGCCAACAGGAATAGCAGACACAGGGGGATACAGGATGTGCTCATTCCTCTGCTGTTTTTCATATCACCCTGTGTGTATGTTTTACTCTTCTCTATGCATTTGCTTTATCATCTAAAATTGCACTAGAAAAGTAAATGTGTTTCATTGCAGACTAACGCTACTTGAAATAGTACAAATTGAAGCTTAGAAAATTGACTCTTCACACAAAAAGAAACATCTTGGTCTAAATACAATTGAAAAAAAAAATTCCTCTGCTATTTTCACATAATAAACAATTATACAATTATGCTTTAAATATTTTTATTTATGCACTTATTTAATAAAAAATACATTTTAAGTTAAAAACATAGTGCAATGATTCACTGTAAAAAAAGTTGTAAATTAGAAGTGGCAGCATTGTTGAAAAAGGGACAGATCACAACTATCTAGTATTGTCTGTGTATTTAAAGACTCAGCGGTGTAGAAACTCCATAAATTCACCATATCTATATATATATATATAGGCTAATTGAGACAGGCTTGTTTATCATGGGTGTGACGATAAAGTTTCATGTTTCACAAAGAGGAGGATATGCAGTGATTCTCGGACTAAGTCCTTACCTTCTTCATAGCCCCATTCCAGCTCATCCTTGCCAGGGTAGTTATCGGTCTCTTCAATAACATTATCTGCCATGGCAACTGAATTTCCTCTATGGCTTTCAGAACAACTTGCGTTCTGTCCTGAGCAGATGCCAAAAACTAGTTCTTTCTGGCCCGGTTTTCAGGGTAAAGTCTTCCTTGTCGTTTGCTCACTTCCCACCCAAAAAACATGAAGAAAGTGGTCTATAACAGTACAGGTGGAAGTGATTGAACTCAGCAGCTTCAAAGACACAATGTCGTCCACGGTGAGATTGCAACCAACAGAAAACACTTGTCATTCCATTGAAAATTATGAGTTTTCTTCTCCTGTTCTCTTCCAGAAAAGTTGTCCACCCTGTATCAACTTCAGAGCACACCAAAAGTAAGTTCACAAACTCATTCTGTTAGCTACTACAGCCCACACGGTTCCCCCACAAGTCATCTGATTGGCTGCGTGCAGTGACTCTTAAGCCTCTGATGTAGCACCATAGAAACAGCTCAGCAGTCTGTACTGGTTTACAGTCAGGCCACGGGAAGCACAGTGCACACAGGCAGGAATGCTGGAGTGATGTTGCTCTTGGACAGTTCCTCCCACAATGGAGGAAATGGGTGTGGTTAAAAAAACACCCACCAGGAGGAGGGTGAAGAATTAAAGACTGAAGAGAGGAAAGGTCTGTTATTGTTTGCTTGGCACATTACTGATAGGGTTTTCAAGGTAAGGATGAGAGGCCCATACGGTGCTTTCCCCTGGCTTATAGTTGTGTTCTTCCTGCATGTTTTTTTCCTGGTCACCAGCGAAACAAGATGACCTTTTTAGCTAATTTTAATAAGTTTACAGGTGACCGCATAGTTTTTTGTCCGCATAGTCAAATTGTATCACTCTCCTCGGTTCAACAATGCTTAGATATTTTATCAGCTGGACAAATGTATCTTATGCTATCATGAACAATTTGAACTAGATGGATGTATGAAAGTCTCCTGATTGCACTTATTGACCCAGATAAAAAAAGTAACAACTGGAGGAGATGAACATTATGGTGCATTGCCTTGAATTCTATCCTAAGAAACTACTTTGACCCTAATTTTCTAAAATTAAAGGCAGCACATTACACAAAAGTGCAATCACTACCTAATTAATTATAAGTAGGTCGTTTTACTCCCCAAAGCTCAGGGACAAGAACAGGGTTGTCACGTGACCTCAGCATCCTCTATATTAAATCTATATTTCATCGGATATATCGGGAAATATGCATTCACTGGCATCAAAACATAAGCTCTTTATCAGTGTATCAGATGATGTGGGTGGTTTGGTGTTGAGCGATCCTTTGAATAATTATTCATGAACAATAGATGTCCTGTTTGAGTCCAGGTTCAGCAGATTACAGCACTGTCCTCTAGTGGGCATAACAAGACATGGCAATATCCTATGAATGCAAGTGGATTGGTATAGAAAGCTATATGATAAAAGCAGTGTGCTCATTTTTGACTTGCCTTCAACCTCACTTATGGAACGAATGGGGGCAAATAAATCTACTCTAAAAAACAATGTCATAGTAATAAATAATGTCTAAGATGTATGCAGGATGACCATCAGGATCCAGGCCTACTCGGGTTGGGATTCTCAGGCTGGACACTTGGGAGGTGTTTTATGATTGTGAATACTGTATATGATTAAAGACAAGAAATTAACAGTAATAAAATGTTATCAATATATCACTGCTGCAACAGGTCCAGTTGATTTCACAAATGATTCATTAAATGCAAATTGTGAACTGGTTTAATCAGTCAATTAAAAAATCGGGTCAAAAAAATATTTGTTCTCAAATCAGGCACTGATATTGGATCTCAGAGCAAAAATGTATTAAAAATATTTAGAATTGCAAAAATAACAATTTGTTGACAGTAAGTGTTTAGTGGAATATAAGTTACACACTTCACCTTTAACATAAAACATTTCAGACAATGGGATGATTAAATGTAAAAGTAAGTCAAAGGCACGGTACAGAAGTCTATATAAAATTTGCAGGGGAAGTCCATTGAAAGTCATTTACCTGAATAGTTCATCAGTATCTAAGGTCAAGCTCTTTCTCTCATCTCTGATATCTTAACCAATTTTCTTTAGGGTAAAGCTCACGTGGTATATTCCTCTCATTAGCTCATTATATACAGCATATGCATTACAAATCTGGCACAAAATATTAATTTAAATGGAGATTGGTAACTGAAGCTTTGTAGACATAAGTGGGCTGCCCCTTCACCCGTGAAATGGTTTTGTGTCCCTCCAGGACCATCCAACTCTACACCACCACTGTGGCCCAAATAGCACCATTGGCACTGGAGTATGGTTAACCATGCACTTTGATGCTCATGCATGCTCATGCCCATGCAAACTGTTAGTATTACTTCATTGCTGGATATGAGGATCGCTACACTTCACATTTATCCATACAAAAAGTAATGTTTATTAATTGCTACTGTATACTAAAAGTATTTGTCTAATATGTAGGGCTGGGTATCAATTCAGATGTTCCCATTCGATTTTGATTCGCAAGCTCTCAATTCGATTTTGATTCTCAATTCGATTTCGATCCCCGATTTCGATTCTCGATTCGACTCAATGAATATAGATTTAATACAAATCCTATATTTAAAAAAAGAACAGTGAACATAAGTTTACAAGTGGTTAATTAATAAAAAGAAATTAAGAGCCACAAACCTGTATATTAAACTCTTTTTATTTTAGGTACACTTGGGGTACATTAAAACAGAACCCAACTCTATATTTTAAATGCATACAATAAATAGACAGGATTTTGATGCAAGATGATAAAATTGATGCTGAAAATTGGACAAGTCAGAACAGTCGCGTGCCTTAATCAAACAGGTCAGGTTATTTTATGTTTAAGATTAAACATGTATGTTTTAGCTGTAACATGGAGGCTGCAAGCCTATGAAGAGTTTAGGAAAACTAATACTGACTTTTGGAGATAAATGTGGAAAAAAATCAATTCGTGGCCTTTGAGAATCGATTTTGAATCAACCACAATTTAAAAACGATTAATCGAAAAATCTGTTTTTTTGGCCAGCCCCAATAATATGGATATACTCAGAGCCGATCCTGACCTCTCTGGGGCCTTAAGCAAAGTTCTGTTTAGGGGCCCTCATACCTGACCCGTGAGCCATGAACCATTTGCCACTGCCACACAGTCACACCTGACACCACAGTGTTCCCACTACAATCCCTCCTTTAAAGGGTAACTCTCGCCAGAATGCAACAATAGGCTCTTTTTGTTAATTTACCCGAGGCAAACTTTCATTTAAAAGCATAATTAGAATGGAAACACCACTTTTAAGTTTGACCGTATTTCCGTTTTAGGTTAAAATGCCTTGTGAATGGGTGTGTATGGGAGTGAATGGGGCACTTTTATGATAGCATCAAAAATCACTAGTTTTAAAACACTAAGGAGGCTCGATACAACATGAAACTTTGCTCAAAGTATCACCAGGGCCTCTACACATGAACTCGAGCATTGAGAACATTGTTTGTGTACACAGAGTTTACTAAAAAGAAAGATTTTGAACAACTCACTGTGGCTGTGTCCGCCGGCATTTTGACAGTCAAAAATAGTCGATTGCCGAATGCGAATGAACCGACTCTGAATTTTAGTATTGTTTCTTATATGAGGATCCTTTTTCAAATACAAGGTCAGTATTGATTTCCACTTACGAGAAAACAACAAATTATCCGTGAATTTATATTGAACTAAGCTTTAGGAGCTTTCCATCTTTAGGCCGGCGACACACTGGCTGCGTGGCTACTAGTAACAATGTTCTCAATGCTCGAGTGTAATGTGTAGAGCCCCTGGTGATACTTCGAGCCAAGTTTCATGTTCTGTCGAGCCTTCTTAGTGTTTTAAAAACGGCGATTTTTGATGCTATCATAAAAGTGCCCCATTCACTCCCATTCACAAGGCATTTAACCTAGAACAAAAATACGGTCAAACTTAAAAGTGTTCTATTCTAATTATGCTTTTAAACGAAAGTCTGCCTCGAGTAGATTAACAAAAAGTCCAGGTTGCATTTTGGCGAGAGATACCCTTTAACTAGTTCTTGTGAAAATGTAATTCCTGATATCAGAAGACATTGTTACTAGTAAAAAGGTCATTCTCAATATCAAGAATTCACATTTTAAATAGTACAAATTGAATTATTGATATCAAAAATGCATATCCTGTGAATGAATAAAAGCTAAAATGGCGCCATAGCATGTCACTGTGTTTTAAATGATTAAAAGCAATTCTTGATACTTGATGGTTATTATTTACTGAGGGATGTGCATCCATATTGACCAGAATCTCCAGCCAATCAACATTTTAAATTCAATGGACCCTATAAATCAATAGTCAATGTCAATACATTGCTTTCCATCTTGCATTAGTGCAGAGTTGTAACTAAACCTTGACTGAGAGACTAGATAATTATCGTCTTGTTTTAAAACTATGAGGAGTGCCATCACGCCCATATTGTACTTGTCCAGACACAACAGATGTTTCTGTTGGAAAGTGCGCGTTTCATTTCGTGCATGCGCATATGAACGCATGTTAACGCACGACACGGTTATATTTTCAGAACTGCAGTTTATAAACAAACACCGTTGTCCTTTGTCGTTTATTAAACATAATAAATCAACTCACATCAACTTAACTTTAGCTTACTGTTCTTTGCTGACATCAAACTTGGAGAGGAGAGCACACAAGTCTACCTGATAACTGTTGCCGCAATTAACTCTCATGGTGTGTTTTTCTCTCTCTCTCTCTCTTTTCATGACCAGAAGGATATTTCCGCTTCATTTTTTCTCATCGATATTGTAAACATTGATTGACGCGCTTTGACACGAGGGGGAGTCGGGGCATTGAGTAATTTGCGGGGCCCGACGCAACTTGCGTGAGGCTGATCGGCTCTGGATACACTTACGATAAAAAAAGAAATGTAAGGTTATGGTAAATAAACAAAAAAAAACTGTGTATGTGTCCTTGTACTTTTCCTGAATATTCACTGTCAGAAAATTGTACCTTAGTGGTATCTTGTCACTAGGGTGGTAACGGTTAGCGTTAGGGGGTTTGACAACTTGCCTTATACCCACTAAAAGGTGCATATTAGTACCTTAGAAACCTTAAAGTCACAATGAAACAGGTTGGGACTGATATTTTCTTCTGTATTGTGACGTAGGCCTACATTCTAGTGTAACGCAATAAAAAAAGTAGGGTGGAACTACACCATTTGTTGATTGAATTTCGAGATGTGGTTGTTGCACTCAAAATGGAGGCAGATGAACACAAGCTTTTAGAGGCAGGTTTGAGCAGACTAAATGGGTGCTTCTTAGTTCAAAGACTTTGTCATAGTAGCAGCCTAGAAATGAAGCCTTATGTCAACAAGCACTGACAAAGGCCATCTCAATCTGAAGGATCCTTGGAAGTCTGCGTTTCATGTCCTACATACGGCTTATTTTGAAGAATGCATCGGGTGTATTCATCCCCCAGTCACCCACAATCCTTTGCACACATTCCAATTCACGATAAAGAATTAGTACAAAATTAAGCACTGAGCTCGCCAATGTATATCAAGACAAAAAAAATAATATTTTGGAGATGGTGTTATGTTTTCTTTTGTTTTGTTGTAAATTAATCACTTAATGCCAAACTGTCCACAATGTAAACCACTTGGAGACCACGGATGGTTGTAATTCACTGTATTGCATTAATAGTAAATCAGTTAATCAATCTATTTAACCATAGATTAAATATGTCTCATTCTAAAGTGATATACCAAGTATTGTGTCCCATACTCACCCATCGAAGTGCGTATACAAAGCAGTGAGTTTTGAACACACATGGAACAGTGGGCAGACATTTTTTGCTGCGGCACCGTGATTGGGGGTTAGGTGCCTTGCTCAAGGGCACCTCAGTTGTGGGTATTGAGAGTGGAAGAGAGCACAGTACATTCAACCCCACTTACATTTCCTGCTGGTCCTAAGACTCAAACCCACATCCTTCAGGTTTCAAGTCAAGTCAAGTCAAGTCAAGTTTATTTATATAGCGCTTTTTACAATACAGATTGTTTCAAAGCAGCTTTACAGAGATAACAGGAAAATAATGCAAAAAAGTTTGAAAATAGCATCACAGTCCAGCTTAAGTAAGTTCAGTGATGTTTCATTTTTGTTTTTAAAAGAGTTATTAATTAAGTTAATTTATATACTGCACTGTAAAAAATTATTCTGTGGCTTAGTAAATATTACAGAAATTTTTAACTTTATTAACTTAATAAAATCTCTGTATATCGTTTACTTGATTGTTTGAGTTAAACATACCAAAATAATTGAGTAAAAATCCAACAGTTAATTTTATCTAAAATTTACAGATATATTTAAGTTTTTTTCAATAAAATAATTTAGTATTTGACTAACCAATTATTTCTTTATAATATACTTAATATATATGTGAAATTTCTATCAAAATATTTGAGAATGTTTAATTAAACTGATCTGTTTCAAGAAACAAAAAAATTACTTAATTCAAATCAATATTATTAATATATTTAACACGCTCTTAAAATTGAGTAAGTTTACTCAATTAAAACAATGCCCCCCCTCCCCCACCCTCTGACGTGACGAAAACTCGACGGTTGGAGTGAGCGCGGGCTGTTTGAACTCTACAGTCTCCAGAACAACAGCTCTCTTCTCAGCGTCGCAGATTTGGTGCATTTTCATTGTGAAATTCAGGTTGGTGTATGTTTTATTTTATCTATAAAATCATTACTGTGCTTTAAATCATATTTAATGCAAAACAACATAGCCTACAGAGGCGTAATTCGACACCTAAACGAGACGAGAGCCGCGTTTGTCTTTTTGCGTGATTGAAACGCTTTGCATAAACACATGACTGACTTTCATAATGATAATGAATATAATTATTATCATTTGGATGATAAAATGTCCTCAGAACTATCACTTTTTGTTTACTGGCAGGTTATGTCAGTCGCTCGCAGTATATTTCGGCTGTGCCTCAGACAGTGACTGTGAGTGAAATGCAGGACGGCGGTATGAAGTTCAAAGTTCACCCGCAGAGCGCGAGTCTGTCTCCGGCACGAGGACCAGCGCAGATTCGGTGGATATTGGATAACAGAGTGGTTGATTACACTTGAATTTGGCTACCTGAATGTTTAAATATTTCATTTTTACTTGTTAAATAAGTTTAAATGCAGGCAATATTGTATACATGAAAAAACAGTCTAAAATGTGCTGTATTGCTGTACTCATTGAAAATAAAGGCCAATGTAATGTATAATGGTGGTTGTCTGGAGTACTATTTTTACAAAGGTTTAGAGAAAATAAAAAAGTTAATATTACTCATTTATAAAAACAGTTAATATTACTCATAAATATTGTTTTTTTAATGTTTAAATGTTAAATTATTTCTACTCAATTTTATTTGTTAATGTACCAGATGCAGTTACTCAGATTTACTTAATTTTTTTACTTGCATTTACTCAATTCATACAGTATATTTCATTGATTTCACAGCTTTAAAATTTACTAAATTTTTTTGAGTGTAAAAATGTTTCACCAATAAAATTGAGTAAATAATAGTTAAACTTTTTACAGTGTGTATATATAGCCGCTCTGGAGTAAACCGTGATGTCATCGTCCAGCTCAGTTCAGTTCTTGTATAATAGTGTCAATGCAGGCAGATCAATATTATTGTTGAATATTAAATTGAATGTTACATTTAATGTCCCCAACTTAGCAAGCCAAGCCACTGGCAACAAAAGTGGAAAAAGGCGACAGTGGCAAGGAACCAAAACTCCATCAGGTGCCAGAATGGAGAAAAAAAACCTTGGGAGAACCCAGGCTCGGGGGGCCAGTTCTCCTCTGGCCAATGAACGAACAGTGTATGATTATGATTCAAGCAGCATTATAGGTCAGAAGTCAGATTGGTTTGGAACAATCAGAATATTATCCAGTTCCATCTCGTTGAAGATCTGAGTCACGCCGGTATGGGGATGGGTTTGTTGAGGATCAGTGCTGATGGCTGTCGTGTCGATGAGGCCTTCACAGAGGAGAGTCTAGTTGACACAATCTCTGCTGACACTTCAGGGATGCATTGTGGTCGTGTCTAGGTGCAGGTCCTCCATCTGGTCTGGGTACGGCCCGGATCCGGCTGACTACATCATGCGTTGTGGCCGTGTCTAGGTGCAGGTCCTCCATCTGGTCTGGGTACGGCCCGGATCCGGCTGACTACATCATGCGTTGTGGCCGTGTCTAGGTGCAGGTCCTCCATCTGGTCTGGATATCTATTAGCATAGATGCCATTCTTCTTATGATGTAACGAGTACATTGGGTATTATAGGAAGTGTCCCCAATTCCGGCTAACCTAATTTATGCAGCCTCTAGTGTCTAATGCTAAGAAGGACTCTAGCCTACAAGCCTCAGAAGGACTGGACTAGGAAAGTCGACCCATTAGGATTTCTAATTCTAATTCCTTCTAATTAAGAAGCACCTGTTGATTGGAGAAGACCTGCATGCGTCTATCGTTTTCACTGTTCTGACATTTTGATTTAACATTACAAAGTCCCAAAAAAATTATAAATAAAATGAAATGCACAGATGAATGGTTAACAATAAGATCTAGCTATATCCATTTAGAAAATAATGCATGTTTTTCATTTGATCTTTTATGCCAACTTACTAGGCTACTATGAAACTTTTTAGGGGTAAATATGGAACGAGGTATCCCTTAAAATGTACTGCTCCAAGGACAAGCCATTTTTGCTCATTTTTTTTCAGTGAGTGCTCAAATTTGGTTGATTAATATTGGAGTTAAATGGGATATTCTTCAGCTTTGCTTTTTCAACATTCAGGAGTTCACTCACGATCACTTTTCGAGAGGTCAATGCAAGGTTTGAATATTTAGAATGATCATTATTCCTCTGTAGTGTCTAGCGAACAATAAAACCTTAACGTCTAATGATATAATTATCCGTCGGCGAACATTGACCTGACACATAGCGGTTAGGTGAGCGAACTTCCGGTGAAGTCCACAACCTCTTCTGTTCTGTGTGCGTGGCGAAGGCGGGACGTGTGACGTAGACCGGCTGGAGCTCGAGGTGTTTATTGTTCCTTCCCGTCGAGGAGAGAAAAGGGCTGGCTTAGCGGAGGCAAATATCACACACGCTTTCTCTGCGGTTTTAGCTTCAAGGAGCCATTTTAGTAAGGCCAGCACAGGTTGATACAGGACCGGTTGGCCATGGCGTACGCGTATCTCTTCAAATACATCATAATCGGAGACACGGGTAAGCAGCGCCAGCGAGTCTGTTATTTCCGCAGTGTTGGAGTCAATGACGTGGTTCAAGCAGAGGCGCGAGGGGTGGGAGCACTGACAGCCTGTGTTTTTACTCTGCCTTTACCTCCATCAGCCTCGTGCTAATTCTTATCACTTGCATAAAGTTAATTCCTAATCGTGTGCTTCATGTCACGGCAGCGGTGTGTGGTTATGAGGCTGCCACGGTCTTTTGTTTTCCACTGGGTGGGGGAAGCTAGCAGGCAAGCTAAACGTTGCTTCATATCAGCTGTCTGCCTCAATAACAACAGCAGCAGCATCTCTGCTTTCTATTAGCATGAGATGTTGAGCGAAAAAGCAACATGCTGTGTACGTGTCAGTACGTCTGGCTCAGTATTCGCTTGCTTTGCTTACATCTTTTTCTAGTCCAGTTAAAGGCCACAACCTGGCTAGTTAGCCAACATCGCTAGCAGCTATTTACTCTCTGAAATGGCGTTGGCCCAATTGCGTTTTATCAGAATATAAAACATTTAATAAGCAATGTCTATAAGATACATGACCTTGTTTTATTACTCAAGTCCCACATTTATCGGTCAGGGTCATACAATGTGTGTTTTTGATGCTGGTATCCCCGTATATTTGTGGCCTGCTAGTGTTTTCACCAGATTTCTGTCACTGTAACGTTAGGCCTTTCCCCAAGAGATACGGCAATAACAGACAATGTATTTCTGTCTTTAAATGCGTTTATCTGTCATTTAGTTCTGAACAGAAGTTTAACTTTACCCAAAAAACTAATATTTTTCCAGAAATACATTAATATAATGCTGAGGAGGAAGCTGATGCTTAATTCAACCCAGCATTTTGCATCCACTCAATTCCAGGGAACGTGCTGCTTTTTTTTTTTTAAATATATATATATATATATATATATATATATATATATATATATATATATATATATATATATATATATATATATATATATATATATAATTAACATTAAAATTAAGTTGATCCCATGCACTTTGTACATATATATTGTCACATTGTACTTGTACTTAAAATACATGCATGCAATTACTTTCTAGCTCTGTTTTCTAGTTATGTATATAATTACAATTATAGATATATAATTACACTATAGACCAGTGAACTTACCTGTATCCCATCTAGATAGTAGCAAAAAGTGTTTTGTTATACAACATGAATGCAATAAGTGCATTGTACCTAACATTTTTTTTTCAAGTACATAATCGTTAAAGAAGCCTAATATAAAGTGGGACTGGGACCATTTTTGTCTTCTAAATAATGCTGTGATTTACACATAATTTAGTGTTTTACATTAGCTCTAGATTAAACTGTAGGACCAATGTTGTATTGAGGATTTTGTTGCACTGACACAGTATTAAAACCATCATAAGACATAATAAATGCATCTTGAATCTGGGGGCTTTTATGTTGCAAATGTAACCTTCAACAAGCTTTTCATTGACAGACTAGGTAAGTTTGCTTCGTTGACTGTGAAGTGTCTTTTCTGCCTCATGTGGAAATGCAGCGGTGGTGCTCTACATTCTTTGGAAGACTGAACCTTGTAGACTTTATTCTTTTTGCAAGTACAGAACAGAAGGGACAGTTTTTTTTTTATTATTATTATTATTATTATTAAATTAGTGCATTCACATAAATGCGAATTAGTTTTAGCCTACATTAAGTGTCTGGGAACATGTTATGATAGTCTCATCTCTGAGTTTGATTTCCTTTTTTATTTAAACATTGTCTGTGTGTGCGCGTGCTCACTGGGACTGCTAACATACATGAGTTAAAGGTGGTATCAGTGATTTCAGGCCCAAAAATATTTTTATCACATTCATCTAATCTTTCCTAACGATCCGCTAGCTGCCCGCCCCATAAGCATGCCGTCAAAAAAACGCGTCTCTGTAGGCAGCCTAGGCTCTGAGATCTGCACACAAAAACAAATGGTTTAGCCAAACACTCAAAACCAAAACAAATAGTGTTCCAACCAATCACAGACAGGGGGAGGGTGTTGTGAGGACGCGTTTTTTTGACGGCATGCTTATGGGGCGGGCAGCTAGCGGATCGTTAGGAAAGATTAGATGAATGTGATAAAAATATTTTTGGGCCTGAAATCACTGATACCACCTTTAAAGTGATGGTTCACCCAAAAAATTTGTTCCAGACACTGAGTTTCTTCTGCAGAACACAAAACATAACCAAACAGTTTTGGTGAACATTAACTTCCATTGTATGACCAAAAAACCCTGAGACATTTCTCAAAATATCTTTATTTGTGTTCCACAGAAGAAAGTAACTCATTCAGGTTTAGAACTAAATGAGGGTGAGTAAATGGTGAAAGCCATTTTTCGTTTTTGAACTATCCCTTTAACTGTCTAGGCCTGATCTAGAATAGTTTGTAGTGTACCATAACATCTGATGATCAAGTTTGTTGTGGGCCAAATTATTTCAACATCTTGCTCAACACTTCCACATGCACAGTAGTTTTTCTACATTTTGAATCGGGCCTTGGGCTGTTCTCAAGACAAATGCAACCATCATATAAACTCCACAATGCCTGATACATTTCATAAGACTTTGAACAATATTAAAATTGTGTTTGTCAGACTTAGTTTGGTTATAAAAGTGATGTTAGTATGTGTAAACAGGCTCATGCCTCTGCACGTTGCTCAACCCAAGTCAGTTGATGCTCATCTGAAACTTGATCTAGCTAGTCAATACTAGGCATCATGAGACTGCATCTTGCCTTGTGTTCATGATTGAGGTATAAGTTTGCACTTGCATTGTTAAAACTTGCACAAGTTTTGTTTGATTTTTTGACAAACTATATTTGCAGTTATTCATCAAGCAGACACTTTTATCTTAAGTTACCCACAAATGAACAAAATAAGCATAAGTGGTTAGTTTAAATATACAAGTAAACCAACTATACAAGTAGTGCTACTTTACATTTCTCTCAAGCACTTCTATGCAAGTGCAGAACAGCAGAGAAAGTTTGCATTCATTCATATTCGCTATAAATATAAGTTTTAATCCACTTTAAATGTTGGAGAACTTTGATTAGCTCACCCCTGTGAGTTTGATTTCAGATGCTTACCATGACTATACTGCCATAAATATAACAGTACAGGGTTAGATTGAAGCAGTAGCATCTAGCTGTTACCACATTATTTATGTTGTCACCATTATTCACAAGAAGACAATACATGATCAGCTCACAAGTATTTTGTAAAGCTGTTTTTCCCCCCTCAGTTTAGTTACTTAATTGTTCTATAGGCTGTGTAGTGTTTGCTGTAGGTGAGTCTGCACAATACACATTGTAATTTCATCATTGTTGTGTTGTCTCCATACATCTCTCTTGTGAGCGCTCTTTGAATGCTGCTCGCTTGCTTGGCAACTGCTGTTGCTCATGGTAACGCCTCCTCCTAATGTCATAAGCATTTAACCTGTTTGTGTATCATGGCAGATCCTCTAATCTCATTTTGGTGGACGGGTTTTAGTTATGCCAATATAAAATGTCTTGAACTGATGATTTTACTCAATTAATGTAGTTAGTTTCATATAGAATCAAGTCCATGTAAACTAGCATGTGACATTTTGAGTAATGCAGGTAATAGTTTAAAGTGCGGAGAAATATATATATATATATATTTATATTTATATTTACACATTCACTTTACACTGTGAATAATGAGAAGAAAATTGTATATGAGATGTCTTTGTTTTTATGTCAATCCATCAGGTAACTAATCTGCCTTAATGTAACTGATAAATTACTTGTCTTTTCTATTTGTCTGATATTGATCTTAATGCATGTGTTTTGTTGTTCTCATTCATCTTAGCAGAAGAAAAATAAGATGGTCTTACAATGGCTTTAATTAAACCGTTTATTTATGCACATTGTTGGAAAATGAGGTGAAAAGGGAAAGCCAGTTTTGGCTTCACTACAGAAACGACCTTATCTTTTTTATATATATATATTTTCAATTAAATCCTGAACAAATGATTTTGATGTAATGGGATACAGCAGATGTATAGACCTGAGGCTAATTGTGGCCATTCACACGTGACCCTCTGTGTTTGCTTTGCAGGTGTGGGGAAGTCGTGCCTATTATTACAGTTTACAGATAAGCGCTTTCAGCCAGTGCACGATCTCACTATCGGTAAGGCTCTTTTAACCCAACCATATATTTTCTTATTAAATAAAACTGCAGGAATGGGTCTCATTAGCACAGGAAACAGACTGGTGTCAGTCTCCTTCAAGTGTTATACTTTATAAAAACACATAATAGTAAAATTTGTTTTAGGTTTGAAGCTGCACAAATCTGGATAAAATGACTATCACGTTGATTTTTTTAATTTATTTTTTATGGCGATCACAATTCTCCCACAATTTTAAATAGACAACTAAACAAAATAACATGTCATTTACTAGGTTCTAAAACGTTAATTGCTGCATTATATATATATATATATATATATATATATATATATATATATATATATATATATATATATATATATATATATATATATATTAGGGCTGTCAAAAGATTAATTGCGATTAATCGCAACCAAAATAAAAGTTTGTGTTTACAAATATATAATATTATATATTAGGGATGTCAACGATTAATCGACGATCGATTAATTGTCGATAATACATTTAATCGATAGAACTTATCGATCATCGATTAAGCAGGTCTTCATGCGGGTTCGCGGCGTGCTGCTCAACCGCGAAACATGTAAAGCGAGCGCGCCGGAGTTATGTTTGGGACCATTTTACACCTTCATCATCATGTAAGTTTGCGTGTGCATTCGCAGCCTTTTGTTTTGTTCAAATGTAAGTTGTAATACTGTTTATTTTGTGTATGCCTATCTATATCTGATTTATCTCATATTGGATGCATTTGGTAAAGAACTCTGTAGTAAAGCGTCAGCTTCAGCGCGCGCAGCTCAAACGGCAGTGCACGACTAATAATGACTATTGGGACTGTAATATTACATAACATTATAAAGAGAACAATATTGTAATAAAAAATTGTGAATTATTTGGGTTTAGTTGCCGTGTCGCGTTGCTTCAGGAAGAGCGCGTCCACAAAAGGAGTAGTTCTGAATGAATGGCACGTAACTTAGTTCAAGTTCACTTGTGCATGAATTTGCGTCATTTTGTGCAGATATAATTTGTAATATTGTTTATTTTAAATATATCTGATTAATCTCATATAGGATGCGTTTCTTTTAGATAAATAACGTGCTAGCAAAGTGCTCCAGTTTAACGGTTGCAGATTCATTCAGCGCGTGCAGTTGTTCCAGGAAGAGCGCGTCCACAACCGTCACACATTCTAGCGCATATGAGGCGGCGCTGGTGACGCGTTGTATTAGTAGTTATATTTGATTATTAAATAATTAATTTAATTATCAATCACATCGAAACATTTTACAATCCTACTAGCCCTTTTATTTAAAACCATTCTAATCGATTTGGTGAGGAACATTAGCATTTGCAGACCCTGTCATGCTGTTGGCCATATGCCACTGCAGTTGACGCATATCGCAGTATTAAGGCTAACGATTAATCGATTAATTGATCGTTAATTTAAACGACGATCGATCATGGGAATTTGTGAAAATTGACATCCCTATTATATATGTGTGTGTACTGTGTATAATTATTTTGTATATATAAATACACACACATGCATGTATATATTTAAGAAATATTTGCGTACATATACTGTATATATTTATATATAATTTATATTATATATAAATATATATATTTTTTTTATATAATATAATATATATATATATATTTTTTTTTAAATAAGTTTGAATGAATAATTCAATGACTCGCTCATAAAGACTTGACTTGTTTCATTACTGGATGAATCAGTGTTTTTGAACGAATCTCTTGAATAAATTTAGCATTAAGATCACATAGGTATTTTAAAAATCGTGCAGCTCTTGTGTTTGAGGCTCCATCCACTCTATATGAGCACATTCTTCACAACCTGGGTAAATAAATGTATTTAAAGATGCCATTTGGTAACTATTGCCAAGTTTTTTATCACTAATGCTTTAAAATAAAAGATCTGATCCATGGTGTTGATGCAAATCTGAGGTGATCTGTTCACTGCTGTGTCGTCGCATGAGTCATGAATCAAGCTCTGCCTTCATTTGTCTTGACAGGTGTTGAATTTGGAGCGCGAATGATCACTATAGATGGCAAACAGATAAAACTTCAGATCTGGGATACGGTAAGATTACAGTCATCTGATTTTTCATGCATCTTATTTGTGCAGAAAGCACAAGTTTGTTTCTATGTGTGATCATTTAGGTCAAATTCATGGCCTTAGTAAATGATATGAGTGTTACCATGCCTGATATATGAAACTGACACAGTTGAGACAGTGTTGAGGGAACATGTGTTTCCTGATGTGGCAGATTTGGCCATACAATGATGCTAACTCAGCAATATGCCTGAGGCTGCTCATGGGAGCTCAGTTCTGCTGTCAGGTTGTTTTGAGCCAGTCACATGACATCGAACCTAAATGTCATGGGACTAATGATTCTAGAGACAGTAGCATGATAATTCTTATTGGCACCAAAAAGAAATTCATACAGGTTTGAAACCACTTGAGGGTGAGTAAATGATGAGCAAATATTTATTTTTGAGTGAACTATTCCTTTAAGAGCCCTCCAAAAATATGTACTACAAGTAAATGTTGCTTGCAATGGGTTTTTTATTTCTCTTCTTCAAAATCCATGGATATTTTTTAACTGCTGTCAATAAATGGAGATGCTCTTTGCAGCCAAATGGTGTAGTTATGACACAAACCAGCAGGGCATCCCTTGCTTCATCCACATGCTCTCTTTTTCTTAAGCCCTGCCCTTCAAAGAAAGGTCAACAAGCCTGATGTCTTGTTCAAAATGATTGACAGGGCGAAAGTGTTTTTAATTAGTTTTCTAATTTCTAATGTTTATAATCCTGCCGTATGCTGGTACTTTTTTCTTTTTCTTTTCTTTTTCTTTTTTGTTGCAGTTTTTAGCTATGTTGCACAGAAACAGGTTTGTTTTCATAAGATTCCTATTTCACTCATATCTGTTGGACATTAATGCTAGTATGTAGAAGATTTATACTGGCTTTAATGTTTAATTTAAAGTCTCTTATGCATTTATTTGATTACAGTAAAAGCAGTAATATTGTATAATAGGATCACAATTAAAATAACTGTTTTCTATTTTAATATATTTTAAAATGTATTTTTATTCCTGTGATGGCAAAGCTGAATTTTCAGCATCAGTCTTCAGTGTCACATGATCCTTCAGAAATCATTGAAATATGCTGATTTGCTGCTTAAGAAACATTTATTTTTTATATACTTTGATGAATAGAAAGTTCAGTAAAACATTTTTAACATCATAAAGGTCTTTTGTCACTGTTAATCAATTTGATACTTATTTGTATAATCTTACTGACCCCAAACCTTTGAACAGTTTTTCTTTCTTTTCCTTTTTTCCTTATTACCACTGCAGTTCTTCATAGTGAAATACCCAAACTAAATATTTTGTTGAATTGTGGAGACTTCATTCTGTCTATTAAAATATGCCGCCTTGAATAGGACTTGATTTTTAGAAGCATTCCTTGAAACTGGGGGTATGTTTGTTTTATTTACATAGCTTTTAAAACCTTGTCTCAATTGACTTGGATCATTTATTTGCCAGTAATATTGTTTACAATATAGCAGCAGACTTGTTTAATCTTCCTCATGTAGGAAATGCAGTCATGAAATGTTAATAAAAAAAGTCTTGGCTGCACTTAAACACATTGGCCAGCAGAGGGAGACAACATATCAAAGGCCACGATGTTTTCGTCATAGCCTCAGTATTTGTTGTATATATCAGATGTCTTGTTTTTTCTTTTCTTTTGTATACTCTCTTAATAGGTTGCAGTTCTCATAAAGAGATGCAGTTATGCATGTGTAAAGAATAAATGAAGAGACATTAAACGTTAAAAAAGGATGTTTTCCTGTTTATAGCCAGTTTGTAAGGGCGAGGCTGTCTAATGAAAAATCTAATGTTGGAATAATTAGAGGTAATCATGCTGTGGGTTTTTTGGTCTGGCTTTGAAGTGATGATGTCACCTAAATTGTACTGTGTTTAAATGCACCATAAATAATTTATTTCAAGGTTATTTCAACAAGCTCTGTGATAAAATGAGAGAAGATGGGGATGAGGGGGTGGGTGTTGGATGAAATAACAGGAGAAATCTGCATGTCTGGCCTTCCTGTAACCTTTCACTCCAGCAGATGGCAGGCATAACAGTGTCATTCATCATTTATTCACAATGGGCTCCATTAACTCTAATGTTAACAGCTGCCCCGGGGAATGGGTTATTGAATTCAAATACGTGCTCCTGGCTTATTTGCCGGCTGTCAAAGGGGCTGGGTGGACCAGAGGCCATCTTATACCATGACACGCCGTTGAATGGTGGCCGTACGCTGGGGGCCGGTAGATTTGAGAGGCGTCAGTGATGCTCCAGAGAAGCGTTATGGGGTGGAGGGTCTGTGCATGGGACGTCACAGTGGTCTTCAGAGCTGGAGTTCCCAGGGCAACACCAGCCTGGAGGAATTGTGGTGAAGATGGTTTACGCACAAAGTGTATACCCTGTGGACATTGTTGGCACCTCATTGTTCCTTATAAACAGGCTTTTACTGGTGGCATAATCCCTGTGTCTTTGTGTTTCAGGCCGGACAGGAGTCCTTCCGCTCAATCACCAGGTCTTACTACAGAGGTGCAGCTGGGGCTCTGCTAGTTTATGACATCACAAGGTGGGACCAAACTCGTATGACTGCCGTATTCTGTTCTGCTCCACTATCTTGTCATCTTAACTACAAAGATTATTCTTGTTTAATTCACTGTTTGTTTTATGTGTTGATGTTTGTTATATATTTGCAGAAGGGACACTTTTAATCACTTGACAACTTGGTTAGAAGATGCTCGTCAACATTCCAACTCTAACATGGTCATCATGCTCATTGGAAATAAAAGGTCAGTGTACATCATCATCATTATTATTTCTATTAGTAGTAGAAATAGTATATTTATATTATTTATCTAGTACATATTGACTGATTCATTTTATATATAATACAGTTTAATTACAGCAAATGAGATGTGAGAAATAAGAGTACATAAATTCTAAAATGACCATTTGGATCTAAACCCTGGTGTAAATTGGACCGGTTTACACCACATTTACTCAATTAATTTAAGTTTTCCATTTTCAGTACATTAATGATTTTAGTTCTTTTGAACCTTCTATTAATCAAATGATCCTGAAACAAAATATATAATAGTTTCCACAAAAATATTAAGCAGCACAACCATTTCCAGGATTGATGATAATAATAAGAAATGTTTCTTGAGCACCAAATCAGCATATTAGAGTGATTTCTGAAGGACACTGAAGATAGATGCTGAATTTCAGCTTTGCCATCAGAGGAATAATTTACATAAAATATATTTGTAAATTTAAATTAAATCTTTTGAAATAAACAAAATCTGATTTATCTCCTCATGCCAGTGATTTGGAGTCACGGAGAGAGGTGAAGAAAGAGGAAGGAGAGGCCTTTGCCAGAGAACATGGACTGATCTTCATGGAGACTTCTGCAAAGACTGCATCAAATGTAGAAGAGGTAAAACAGCTCTTGTGTGGCTCAGAGGTCTTCAGTGCCTGTGTCGTGATTTATGTTTGGGTTCTTGTGCGATAACATGTGCACATACATGCATATAGATAACACCCTAGGGACACAGACTGGGGAGAAAAACATTCGGATCTCTGCGGTGGAAGCCAAGAAGCTAAAGCAGGGCTTAGAGCTGGCTTTAAAAGAGTGGGGATGTTAAATTGTGGAAGTCCCTCCCCCATCCTCCCACCCGAAGTCGCCTCAATGATTAATTTGTCTCATTAGTGTCGTGTGAATTCTCCTGACCCTTCCCCCACCCCTTTATGACGTTTCAATCTCCTATTTAAGGTTCATGCATATTCATAGATTCCCTGCCACACACACATCCGCAGATACAAGCGCACACATCTGTGGCACTCGCTCAGCCATCTCTTTCTCTCTCTGTGGTAATTGAGCCACAGAGGACTGATAGCTCTGGAGGACTGATAGCTCTGGAGAGCTGAGAGGCAGTTGCACCAAAAAGCAAAGCAGCTCTTTTAATTAGGCTACGAAGTGCCGGTGGCAGGTCTTAACACTTTAAAGGTGAGCCATGCAGACGGCTGTGTTTATCTTCTCTGGGTGACCAATGTGTGCTCAACTCCAGTAATAATAGACACCATCACTTGCAGCCAGATGGGGGCACCAGCCTTCAACTGTAAAAACCTTGACAGTTTGAACACTTCAAGTTAATCATATCTGTTTTATGTGACTTGTTTATTCATGAATTATATTGATCCCAGTATGCAGTATTGTTTTGATTCCAGTATTGGTTGTTTTGCACCGTCTCATTTAATTCACTATGAATTCTG
The DNA here is from genome assembly GCF_964197995.2 of Scardinius erythrophthalmus. NCBI lineage: Eukaryota > Metazoa > Chordata > Actinopteri > Cypriniformes > Leuciscidae > Scardinius > Scardinius erythrophthalmus. Next base: position 23,186,821 of record NC_138229.1, on the reverse strand, counting down.
TATGAGTTTATCATCTTAAGCAGTTAAAGAATAGCATTTTAATCACATGGATAAAATATGGTATTTTTTTGTGTTTCAGGCATTTATCAACACAGCCAAGGAGATTTATGAAAAGATCCAGGAGGGAGTCTTTGATATAAACAACGAGGTAACCCATATGACAAGGAAGCACATTCTTTGTTTGCTTTTACAACTTAAAAGTAATTGGGTCAAGAGGACTTCCTGTTGCGTTACACTGAAATCCATTATGCATGGTCTGGTGGGTGGATTCAGAAACTACATTTACAAACTATTTCCTGGAAGGTGAATTGTGTAATTTTGTTAAAATACTTGCTACTTTCCCTACTTCATACACAGAGACAATGTTCTGTAGGATTTTCATAGGATGAATCCTCCCAAAATGAAACATTGTGGCTCTGTGACCAGTTTAAGCAATGGTGTGAGTTTGGGGTTAACCAAACTATAGTTTTGTTATCTTTTTTTTGCCAATTTAATTCAGTTTAGTGACACTAGTGGCATATAAATTAAGCACTGCACCTTTAACTTTAGTGAAAGCTTCTTCTATATTACAGACAGTTTTTGCATCAGTAAATAGGTTTAATAAAAAAGTAAAGTCATATACTAGAGTCTCACATTGGATGGTTGGTGCACTTTGTACTATGGTGATTGTTTTCCCACAGTAGCCACATTGTTGTCCTCAAATCTATGCAAATTCAGATGTAATAGCCAATGTAGCATAGCAGATATTATTGTACTGGTTTGCACATGATGCAGGCATTGTAACAGCCCATAAAATGTTTAGGACTGTAATGGTGGTGAATACTTGACAATTACATAAACCCATAAGACTGAAGTGAGAGGAGGGAGCAAGGTTACAATGAACACAGATCTGCTCCAGGGAAAGCTCCACACAAGCCCTTCAGTTTCTCTCTACTGGCTGGTAGCCAACACACAAATTCCTCACATTTCGTAAGTTACAGCTGGTTGAATGGAGGTGAGCCCAGTGCAGCTATTTTATTGGAGTAGTTTTTATAAAGAAAAAAGTTAAGGCACAGCATCCAAACCACATCAGCTGATAGATATCCTGGCCAGGAACCTCAAGGCTCACATGTGAGCTCACCCCAGATCACTATAAATCAGATTTGGCGCAGTGTGGAGTTTCCTGAGAACGTTACGAAAGCATAGCTTCGCTACGGCATGTCTCTTTTGAACACAAGCCCGCTTAAGGGAAAAGTTGGTGCGGTGGATGCCTTTGTGTGATGAATGAAAGTGCCACCAGCTTGGGTGTGTGTGTATTTTTAAAGCTCTGGCAGGTTTCCCTGCGTCTCTCTGAGTTACCGCTGGAATAACACTCCAGAGGTTCTCCCGCCTCAGTGCTGACAAAAGCGGCTCACTAATTCAGGCCTACAGGGGCTGTTGTCTGCTTAATACAGCGTTATACAAAATCACCATAATTCCTCATGGATTCTTTTTACTTATGGAAGCAGAGGTTCAAATTGTGTGGTCTCTTGTCATCTGAAATGGAAATAAGTGTTTAAATGTCTTGCATGTTTTATTTGTGTGTGCAGGCTAACGGAATCAAAATTGGACCCCAGCATGCTGCCACCAACTCCACGATGGGCGGCAGTCAGGGAGGACAGCAAGCCGGAGGGGGCTGTTGCTGAGCACTACCCTTTACCCCCCAGTCTCCTTCACACCCCCCTCCGCCCCTTACGTTTCTACTGGACTGGTCGGGCTCACTAACATTTTCTTAACCTCCCACAGCCCAGGCCCCGGATTCAAATCATATGTTAGATGGCTGTCCAAAACAAAAATATTTATAAAGTCCAGGTCCTCTTCAAACCTCCTGACAAACTCCTGAAGCCTGTTTGGGCTACAGAAGACATTATATGGTTACTAGTAAGGAAAAAGGCAGGAGCTTTGGAGTTATTATGGTAAATATATATTCATGTTTGTTTCTCAGCAAATTGTTTTTGTTTTTGCCCTTTTGACTTCAAGCTGAACTGTATTAAACACTACAAAGTCATCTATAGTATTTTAATCAGTTTATGTGGGTGAATTCAATGAAAACTGTGGTGAACTCAGAAGTCAAAATAAAAGGAACGTAGAGCTGGTCTAAAAAAAGAAACCGCTGTTATCAAAGTGAAGAAGTTAAAAGAAGAAAAAAAGCAGGACTGTTTTAAATCTGTATTTATCATTCACATTCTGTATATATAGTTATCATTTCTTGCTTTGGTGTACGTTGACTGAGCTAGAATTCTGTACTGAATTTGCTTCAATTCTATACTGTATGAATAGAGCTTGAAACTGCAACAGTATTGCGATATTTCCAAAACCTCTTTGACACCATTTTAAGGTAATCTTTTACTTCATTTATTTTAGTTTGGTCCTGCCATCTGCCTTGACCCCTCGTAAACGTGCCCCCGATCCTCTTCTCTGTATAGAAACTCTGGCTCTATATACCTATTTTAATGCCAAATTTGTGTTTACCTGTGTTCTAAAATCATGGCTCCAGATATGGATCACCTCTCCAGAACTAGATCTGCTGTTTGCCTTAAAAGATTTTGGGACGTCAAAACAATAACATATTCATGTTACACAGGATCATTTCAGTGATTACGTGCAGTCGTATATTGCATATGATAACGCTAGACTCACTTATCCATTAGACAGACACTCACGCATACATGCCTGTACTTATATATCCATACAAGTCGTCACATATGCATGCATTAGTATGCATATAAATATATCTATTTTTTTCCTCTCTTCAAAGTTAATTTTCTCCGATGCAGTCCGCTGTGTAAAGTCAGTGCAGATCCACATTAATTTAGGTGTCTGAGTGATTGTGTAAAAAGACTTGCTTTCTCTTGGCACTATGTTGTTAATAGATATATGGTGAACATCTTGTCTGTTGTGAAAGGGGTGTGATAAAGCCAAACCTGGAGTAACTTTGTGACCCTCGACTTTATTTGCTGTGTTCTCAAAATGAAATGCTATCACGAAAAAATATAATAAAACCTTCTAAACTCAGTTTGCTTATGTGCGGTTTTTATACAAAGCCGGGACTGGCTCTGTGTTGGATTGCATATGAATAAAGCGTCTGTTTAAGATAAAATGTGTATTTTGCTGTTTTCTTGCCATAAATGTTTGTTTTAGTTTAGAACATGTGTAAAATCATCCGATAATACATGAACCACAGCGTGTAAGGACTGATGATAAATCGTCTGTGAATGCGCCAGAGGCATGTATCAAACCCGAAAGTGCAGCAGGCATATACATAGAAGAACTGACGTAAAGAGGCAGACCTGAACATCCGGGCTACAGACGCCAACAGGGATTGGTTGTTTTACGATTCAGGTAAATTCCGCTTGTATGTGTATAGTTTGGTAGTGTATGATTAGATTATACCCATAATAGTACAGTTGTGAATGGAAATTTCCTCAGATTCAAGAGGGCAAACACAGCATTTTTAATTGTCGTTTTTAATCCTTCTAATGTTTAACTGTGAAAGACAAAATGATTCACAACATTCCAGTAATAAAAAACATGAATGCTTCATGCAAATATTGTGTTTACATATAGAACTGCGGTACAGTGTGATCTCTACATGAGTTTTTCCAGTCAGCATACAAAAAATCTTTAAAACTTTGATACGAGATATCAAGTGCATAATCAAGCTTTTCACTAAAAAAGACTTCGATGTAACATGACGAGAGCTAAAAAAAAAGTTTAAAACCCCGAAATATGATATGTAAATATGAAATATCGATTTTTAAACGACAATCTGCAGTATCGAAACAATACGTAATGTTTATAAAGACCTGGAAAGTAAAAGAAAAAAAGCGCTTGCGTCACAGCCCGGCGAGGTCACTCACGCGCACGCATGTTTATCCAGTAAGTCATGCACGCGCCCCCTGCCTGTGGAAGGTGAGCGCGAGTGTCTAGAGGAGAGGACACGAGAACGCGACTGCCTGGATCGATCGGATTAAACTCGAATTGAGTGAAATTAACACAAAGGAGAGAAGCAGAGTCGGCGAGGACGGGACGCTGAGACGCCGACAGCATTTGAATTTCGACAGTTATTCACGTACTTAAACGGATTTTCGGGATAGATGAAGAGGAGTTAATTGGTGAAAACCCTAAACTGACCCGCGTTGAGTAGGGTAAGGAATAGTCTTTCTTTCTCATTATACAATATGAATCAACCAACTTTATCAGTCGCACACAAACTTATCGGGTAGTTCCTAACGTTTTTAACGTTGTTGTACAAATATACCCGTACTTTCATTGTGAGAAAACTGTTTTTGAGTGTACATTTAACTTGTTTTGTACCATGGCGGTACCCGCGGTGTAAACTGTGTTTTAAAACAGCGAAAAGTTGTTTTAATTCAACTTTCCAGAGGGAACACAGAAGCCGGAGGTTAGTTTTTCGTTTCTTCACATTTTAACTTCTCGAAGAATCTCAAACTAGCTCGAGCACATGCTAACATTAGCTCGTTTAGCTCACGCGCACTGCATTGTATAGAGCCGCACGGGTCCCTATAGGAGTGGAAGCGAGAAATGTGTTAGTTAAATTGTATACATGCCATTTCTGTTCGAGCTCTAGAAAAACACTCACATCCTTTACATTTCTCACGAATTGATGAAAATATTTTTTTTCAAAACCTCATAAAGTAAAGCGTTCGTTAGCAAGCTAATTGTTGAGACACGAGGTGGTTTGAGCGTAGAGGTGAGTCATTGGCCGAGCTGAATGAGGGAGATCCCCGACCCCTCGTATCAACAATTACGCTCAAAAATAGTTTTCACGTGCACGAAACTGCACGTAAGAATAGCCATGAAGTGTTATGCTTGTGGTTTTCGCTTATAACATTCGATTATGCCCGAAATAGTATGTGGAAACAGCAAAGCGAGCAGGAAAGTGCGCTCGTCCAAAGGACAATATAGATACCGGGGAAGGTTGCTTGAGGCCAGATGGTCAATTCCTCGTTTCCTTTATCTATTCGTTAATAGAAGTCAAAAACTTTTATGTATTTCATGAATCTCAGTTCATAGATGTTGCTTGTGTTCTGGGTTGGGGGAATGTTTTATTTGTATCGTTTGGTCGGCTGTGAGAGGCGCATTGGAGAGTCAGGCGTGCGCTGAGGGTAATTAACGTTAGCTAGTTGGAAGTGGCCGATCTGCTGTGAGAGACGGACAGCGTCGACTTCATTGTCTCACGACAAGCTAACTTGCTAGCTGGACACAACTCATCTCACATTTCTTTTGTCCCCTTTCCCCCCTCAACAGGTAGAGAAGGGGTTTAAAGGGAGGAGGGATCGGACGACACTTTATTTGAGGGGAACTGAAAAAAATGCACCTGGTTTATCTTTGGGGGAGTTTCCGTGTTTTTTTCAAAAGTTTACGATTTTGTTTATTTCGTACTATACATAAAGTCGAATGGGTTTTATTATCCAATCTCCATATTAAAGAGACACAGAAAACGTGAAAAGCACCTGCTTCATTTACAGCGTTGTAGAGCCACGAATAGGGGAAACGCTAATTTATAATTTATCATGTAGTGTTTTTATGCCATTTTAACACGTATCTGTATTTTGTCGTTCAAATGAACTAAAACAATTGTCGTTAAAATATTTAGTGTTTAAAAAGTTCTTTAAAACACTATTTTAATCTTGAAAGTCTGACGAAGAATCGTGTAAAGATGGTATCGTCGTTGTCTCTCTCTGCCTCAAGTCTTTAACCCAAGATGGCAGCTTTTAATGTGTGTCGGTCCACTCAATGAGCAGATATTATGAAGACGGTATGGCGGAGCATATGTGAGGCTGCTTTGTAGTCGCTTTAGGCTTTTCATCTCGCTTGCCTTTTCTTGTGGTTGTCGGGGCTTGTTCACTAGTTGCATCAAATCGAAAAGTCAAGTGCTGGTTCCTCTTTTGTCCTCAGAGAAAGTTTGAATCCAACTTGTTGTCGTTTCAGTACACATTTGTGTCTAGTGTAAAGTCGCTTACAGTGCATACCTTCGCCCATATACTGCATTTGATCTGTGAGAAAACATTATTTGTATGAGTTACAGTCGCAGTTCATGGTCAGAGAAATTCTTGTCGATTTAGTCTGCTCAACTTTTTATTGAACTAACGAGATTTTCGATAGCAACTTGCTTGTTCTCCTAACCAATTTAAGAACTTTAAACTAACAATAAGGGGGTATTTATTTCTTGTTTTGTTGATATCTCAGCTATATTTAAGTCGTTTAGATTAGTTCTTATGCTTTAGTTAATGAGATATAACATTGTACATAACCTAGTTTTGTGACTAAATGCAAATATGGCATATGATGTCTGTTGCGTCCTTTGCTAAATGTATTTTTAAAGGGATAGTTCACCCAAAAATGTAAATTTCTCACCCTCATGTCATTCCAAACTCGTAAGACTTTCGTTCATCTTCTAAAACACAAATTAACTTTTTGATGAAATCTGAGAGCTTTTTGTCAACGCAACTGATGCTTTGTTTCAAAAAGTTCATAAAGAGATTCATAAAACTTTCATCAAAAAGACCTTAATTTGTGTTCTGTAGATGATGGAAAGTTTTACCGGGTTGGAAGGACATGAGGGTGAGTGATTAATGACAGAATTGTCATTTTTTGGGTGAACTAACCCTTTAAGTGCATTGCATGAGATATACAAGATCTGGTCAGCAATGTTTACCAATTAATTTGAATGAGTATTAGTGTTGTTTTGATAGTGAAATCCTTTACCCTGGCCTCCAGACGCCTACACACTGCAGTTTTAAACCTACTGTAATGTCCGTGGATCCATATCTTTAGTATGTGCCTGAATGAAACTCAGGGGAGGGAAAAGTCTCCTGTGTGCCTTGAAACAATACAATGAACATGAAAATCTATGCCATAGTTATATATTGCAAAACAGTGAGCATGGATATGTTTTTAATTTGTAACGATTTTGAATTAGTGCAAACCATCCTGGTACTAAACTAGCCGGGGTCTGGCTGTGACAAATTTGGAGAACTTTGGTAGAGTGGGTCAGGCACCCCCTGCTTTGACACATGTGCACACAAACACTGATATTGGACGGTGCTTTCAAAGCTAGTATTTCAGATATCTGACAACATGCTTTCAATCCACGCCAGGAGCAGCACCGCTGTGTGCAGGCCCTTTCCCTCAACCCCTCCTCTCTTGCCGTGGGTTAGCAGGAGGGCTGCAGTGGCCTGTTGTGCTGCAAAACAAGCAGGCTTTTTTTCCCCTTCTCGCTGACCATCCCCCTCTTCCCTGCCACACAGAAGATGGAGGAACCGTTTCAGATGAATAGCTTGGAATGGATGAGTCCTCTAATATTCAAATGAGAGGTTCTGGCAATGGATGAAGATTTAGATATTTTAGTTTTTCTAAATTTAGGGGCCTGCTGCATATGAATTTATTTCAGTTTTTTTCTCTCTGAAAACCTTATTTTTTCAAAAAGTTTCTATAAACTTTGCTTTTATATGGGCAGCAAACCAAGTGGTGCAAAAATAATGTATCTGTACCATGATCTGAGCCTATTTGTTAGTGCGTGTTTAATCAAGCCTTTCAAAATATCTTTAAAAGCTTTCATAATCACATCCGCTGTTAATATTGTCGTGCATGCAATTCACTGTTTGTGTGTCATTTCCCCATTTTTTTTTTTTTTTTTTTTCCTTTTTTTTGGTCAAACAAAGCGGCCTTTTTCCACTCATACAACAACTTAAAACTTGCTTTTTTTCTGTCATGATTTCTTAAAGCCACACATGGTCTGAATTCATAGGCTTTTCATTAGTGGATTTAATGTAGAAATTCCCTTCAGGTCATTTCTGTGTCCCATGTAGCTACTAGGCATGTGCCGGTATCAACTTTTCATGCTGCGATTAATTGATTGAGTTTTTACCACGGTATACGGTATTATCACGATATTTTAATTGCTCAAGAGAAATGAATGGATTGGTGGGGGGGATGTAGAAAAAAAACTACTAATAGTTTTTTAATAAAAACATTACAATAGTGATTGTCAAAACATTTGGTAACTAAATAGAATTTTACACAATTTTCACGCTTTCAATTCTTGGGATTTGATTTCAATCTTGATTCAGTATTGACTTTTTGGATAAATATTAGGTAGGCTACAGTAGATAGACGTTAATTTTTCTCAAGAAAAAATATATCTCACATAATGCTTTAAACATACAGAGAGCCCTGTCAGCTGGTATTATTAAAGGTTAAAAATTAACTAATTAAATTAAATATAATTTGGTTTTCATTGTAATAACAATTATGACACAAGTAAAAATATAATACAAATGTAATATAGTGCACATATTGTGCAAAATACTCCTCTCTATAGCTATTTTTTTCTAGTCAACTAACGTGTTGGTCATTAAATGGCTTTCCTGAGGTAAATGTAACGTTCTGTGACATAATTGTTCACCTGCAGTTTTATTAACCTCTTTCCGTGGTTGAAAAACACTGAATGATCGATATTATGTATGAGGCATACCTTTCGGTAAGTTGTAGCCTACTGTAACTTTAAATAAAAAGTAACAGATGATCGCTTGAACTGAGGCGCTACAGTGATCTGTCAAGTCACATTTACAAGCACCAAAACAGTATTTATTGTCTGAATTTCGTAATAAAATGGACAGAACATGAGAGCTGAGAATTGTTTTCATACCATAATAACCTGCTCTGTCTAGTCTGTCGGTCTCCGTGTCCTCTTTGCTCCGCGATTTTTCTCTGCGTGAGAAACTGCATGTGGCGCGAGAGCGTTTGAAAAGTGTAAATTGCGTGAGTCTCACGCTGAATGCGTATTGACAGCTCTGCTTTTAGAAGGGGGATAAATCGTCGGCAGCGTGCCTCCTTCCGCCATGCTTCTTCTCCATGTGAGGGTTGTTTACATTAGACTAGAGTGCGCACTGCGCCGCATGCACACAGTGCTAATACATGTGGGGATTGTTTACACCAGAGCGCGCACGTGTTTCGCGCAGCATACGCAGTGTTTGTTTAAGCGGTTGATGGAAAATAAGCTAATACGCGTTCTATAAATATAAATTCTGATCTATTGTTTTTCACGGTATTTTGAAGTGCCCACGATAACAATATCGTGCATTTTCATTACCGCGATTTATCGCATTACCGAATACCGGCACATGCCTAGTAGCTACAGGCAGTCATCAGAGCCTCAGGATCCTTAAATTCATCAGAGCTGAGGGAATGTCAAAATCAGTGGTACAGTAACGTTGATATGATGGTTATCATGAGATTAAGACTTTCCATTACTTCATGTAGTATTGATATATCGCGATATAAAATGTGACAGTATGTATCTGGGATGTGAACAGTGAAATGTGAGTTCGTTTTATCCAAGACTCCGCTCACTGTATTTGAGGTAGGCCTATAGCCTAATTCACCCAAAAATGAAATTTCTTTCATCGCGTACTCACCCTCATGTTTCAAACCTTTAATATCTTTGTTCATTTTTCAAACACAAATGAAGAGTTTATTTATTTATTAGGAAACCTGAGAGATTTCTGTCCCTCCATTTAAAGTCCATTCCCTTAACTTAAAAGTTTAACCTAAACACTTAAAGGGGTTAAAAGATCCCAATAAAGGCATTGTAATCAATCAAGCAGTTTAATCCAAGTCTTCTGAAGAGATGTGATTGCTTTATATGATGAACATATTTACTGATGAATGCACATACTGTAGTAAACACTGATGTTTCAATATGTGTGACGTGCAAGAATGACATGAAGTCAGAATTAAATGTTTGCTTTTAAGCCTTTAAAGTTTGGGAATAGTCATTTTGAAACATTTTGCGATTAGAACAGTGATTGTTTGCATTGATCACCTGAAGCGCATACACGCTGGAGCCTTAAAGTGAAAGCATGAACAATTTAAAACACCATATCATGTTTTTCGTTTTAGTGGTATGATTATTCAAAACATTGTCGATGACTTATTATTATCATGTAAGTGCTTTAATAGAGGGAGATAGTGGTGGGAGAAAAAATCGATCCATCGATGCATCGCGATTCTCTCTCCAACGATTCTGGATCGATTCTGAGAATTTCAGAATCGATTCTGAGCTTAGTTTATAACCAGATGTGCGATGACGCAGAGTTTGCTTTAGAAACACCCGTCTTCTGCTTGCTAACAATTCCCCACACACGTACCTTCAGTAAAATAATATTTAATAAAGTTCGGAAAGGTTGAAACGAATGATAAGGACATTCACAGGCTTCATTGTACAGGATGCGCTGTGAGAGACGCGCATGTTACACTTGAAGTGTGCTGTCTCGCGCGTCGATATTCTCCTTAAAAATGCTCTACGAAGTCATCGTTTATGTGGTTTGGAATGCAGTGGACTTATATAGTTAAAATATGAACCTCGCTAACAGAAGGCTGCTTTCAGTTTCAAATGCTGATGCGCGCTTTGTGTTGACTGCTCGCGCATGCGGCTGTGCGACTCCGTTAAGTGGTTTAATTTACTTGTGCAAAATGAACGTAAACACAGCAAGTTATGTCTTAAGGGATTAAACGGTGAGGACAAACCACATTACTACTTGTATTTACAAAGAGATCCGAGCGTGAATGCAGCTAAATAGATATCTAAGATATCTCAGTCTAATAAGATGTCAAAGTAAAAAACAAAAGTATGATGAAAATAAATCACTCACAGTTCTTGAATGGAAAATGTTCAGATAATCTTAAATACTGAAAGCACTCTTCTGTTTCTTTGTCATTTGTTTCTATGCTTCTCTTTATTATTTGCTATTTATATGGTTTGAAGTTATATTAGTTTAAAATTCTTAAAATAAAACAGTTTTAATGTTTTATTTATTTTATTTGTAATTATAAAAAAAATAGACTACTTAATTACTTATGTAAAGTAATGAATTAATGGGGGGGGGGGGGGGGGGGTAGATAAAGAATCGTTCTGGAATCGGATCGTGACTCCCAGAATCGGAATCGGATCGGATCGTGAGGTGACTGAAGATTCCCACCTCTAGAGGGAGAGTCTATTACAGAGATCAACGAATTACTGCATTATAACTAATGACTAAATTACAGAGCTTGTGCCAACATATCCACATCGCTATGATCAGATGATCTCTTAACTGATGTTTTCTCATTGAGAGGAGGGATTTCTTTTTTTTCTTTTTCTTTTTTAAGTGGCCAACCACCACCAGCATTTGATCATTTTCACATTATTTTCATGGCCCCCAGAATATTTTGTTGTATGAATATGAACATGCAATATATCAAAAGAAAGAACAGACCCTCTACTTTTAAACAAAAAAAAGTTTCATTCTAGCTTAATGCATTCTTTTTTTTTTATCAACACTTGAATGTGGGTAAGAAGCAACATTTTGAGCAAAAAGCTGAGAAAATCAAGTTTTTAATCAAAGACTACATCCCGATCTGATTCAGAACGATGATCAAAACCAGATGGAGTAGATCGAGTCTATCAACTCGTGGTGTTGCACACTCGTATAGCCTACCTCATCCTGGGTCGACATTTAATTTGGTAAAATTAGGCACATAGTAAATTTGAAATCCGGAAATCAACACCAATAGTTAGTTTCACCCACAAAGTGTTTGTTCAACACTTTCAAAAGTGTTGCCTCTCGCAACACCGACACAGTGTTACAATATGACCACTAAGAGAGTAAAATATTAACACCAATGCTGATAACAACAACACTGTTACAGAGCTGGGTACAGTTTTGTAGCAAACACTGGCAGAATTAAAATTTGACACTGTTCTGGTGTTGACCTAACACTTTAAAAAAAATGGAAATCACAATCTTCTCAACCTTATAGGAGTCAAAAATTGCACCATCCTGGTGTTGATAGAACACCTTTTTACAAATAAAAACAACACTAAGGGAGTTTTTCTTATTAGGGTTCTGCATTACCTACTTTAAAGAACTGTAAAATAAACTGACATCATTTAGGCTAATCTGAAAATAATAAATTCACTTTGAAATAAACACTTCACTCTATATTACTCTTTCAAAACTTTATTTCAAAACAATCCAGAAAGTTAAATTGTAACCGTAGTCTGGGATCATAGTAGAATTCTGTTCATTGTAAAGTTAAAAATAAAGGCAAAATGCAAACAGTTGTTTTAACAAGCTAGTTTTTTTTTTATTAACTAACAAGCCCATTTACATCATGTTAACTTTTAAAATAAATGAAGGCACAATATAGGCATTTCTGTCATCAGAATTATATGAAAACTGCTTATCAGGTGGTCTGTAATACTTCGAGCTGACCTGTACATGTCAGTGAATGTAAGTCCTGTGTCAGTGAAGTTGATTCAGTACCTTCGACTTTGCAACAGTACAGCAGTGCTTGAGTCAACAACATTCAGCAGATGAAAAACAGTTGCAGGATATGAGTGGATCAGCTGTGTCCAGTTGCTAACAGTAAAGTTCAGTGCATAGTTGTTTCACAGAGCAGGAAAGGCTGTGCAGATCCAACTTTCTCGAAAAATCCTGGAGTGCTGGTTCCCTAGACAACAAAACCAGACCAATTACAATCAATACAATTTGTGTTTTATAAATACAGCAAGTTTATGGTGGAAAAAGTTCAACCATCTTAGACTTTCGTGACTCAAACAAGAAACTGTTTTGTTAGATAAGACTTCAATTTACTGATTTCCAAGTAAATTAAAGACTTAATTCATCCTAAAATTTTAATTTTGTCATTTAATAATTCACCCTCATGTTGTTCCAAACCAGTAAGAGTTTTCCTCATCTTCAGAACACTTAAGTTATTTTTAATGAAATCTAAGAGATTTGTCCCTTCATCGATAGCCTGCTATTCAACTACCACTTCCAAAGCCACGAAAAGGTATAAAGGAAATCATAAGTAATCCATGATGTGACTCAAGTGGTTTAACCTCAATTTTACGACAATTTTAACTCAACTTTATTTACAAAATATTAATCTTCAATGCACGTTCACGCAACATCTACTCTCGCATCAACAACACTTAGGCTACATGTTCTGAACGACATGAGGGTGACTAATTATTGACAGAATTTCCATTTTTGGGTGAACTAACCCTTTAAGACTAAGGCCCCATCCACACTACTGCGTTTTCGTTTAAAAACAGACCTTTTGCTACGTTTGCACCTCCCATCCACACTAAAATGGCAAAAATGGAGAAGTTTAGAAACGCTGCCGACCCGTTTTTCGTTTTGAATTTTAGTGTAGACGGGTCGAAACGAAGGACTTTAGAAACGATGACGTAGTAGAGGCTCATGCTTGGCTCTATGATTGGGTGTCATCAGTCATGGCGTATATCTTTGCTAACAGCTGTTGTGCAAGTAAATTCTGCATTTTACAATGCTATAACTGCCTACATGCGCCGGAGGCAAGCTATTATTCCAGCGATCTGTGACAATTCCCGTGTGCAGTGGCGGTATCGACCGTACATGGAGCGTCGGTTTTGGGTTAACCCGGGAAGAACCAGCGCATGGTGGGATCATTTTATCAATGAAGTTGTGTTTACACCGGCACGCGCATGCCCAGTGTTGGTGAATGGTCACGTGATCCGCGTTTTCAGTCGTTTTAATGTGGACTGAGACCAATTCTAATACACAGCTAAAACGCTGGTGTGGACTGAGATCGTATTCGTTTTAATTCTCCGTTTCTAAACTAAAACGCAGTAGTGTGGGTGGGGCCTAAATTAAGATGTGCACCTTAAAGGGATAGTTCACCCAAAAATGAAAATTCTGTCAGTAATTACTCACCCTCATGTTGTTCCAACCCCGTAAGACCTTCGTTCATCTTCGGAACACAAAATAAGATATTTTTGATTAAATCTGAGCGCTGTCTCACTCCTCCATAGACTTCTAAGGGACTGAAACTTGCTGGCCCAGAAAAGTTATTAAAGAGATCGTTAATATAGTCCAAGTGACCACAGTGGCTTAATCTTAAGTTTATCAAGCGACGAGAATACTTTTTGCGCGCTAAAAACAAACAAAAATAGCGACTTTATTCCACTATTCATTTCCTTCTCTCTGGGCCTCGAGAGTTAACGTAGTGTTTTTGCGCAGCGCGTCAGTGTTGCACGTCGCCACGTAGGCTCACTATTGGCCGACGCTGGTCATGTGTGTGACGAGCTGCGCAAAAACACTACGTTAACTCACTCGAGGCCCAAAGAGAAGGAAATGAATAGTGGAATAAAGTCGCTATTTTTGTTTGTTTTTAGCGCGCAAAAAGTATTCTCGTTGCTTGATAAACTTAAGATTAAGCCACTGTGGTCACTTGGACTATATTAACGATCTCTTTAATACATTTTCTGGGCCAGCAAGTTTCAGTCCCTTAGAAGCCTATGGAGGAGTGAGACAACTCTCAGATTTCATCAAAAATATCTTAATTTGTGTTCCGAAGATGAACGAAGGTCTTACGGGGTTGGAACAACATGAGGGTGAGTAATTACTGACAGAATTTTCATTTTTGGGTGAACTATCCCTTTAAGAAATCTCACTAAAATAGTCAGCTGCCAGAAGAATTTTTGTTCACTTCTTGTGGCTTCGTGATGTTGGGGGCAGGTGATAGGCAGAGATTTCCCAATCAGTTGAGTCTAAAATTAAACAGCAAGAAAACATCTACCTGCCAAATCATGAAAACAATTGGTTTGAAAACTCATTTTAAGTAAAAAGGATTACTTTTGTAAAATAATTTGACTGGACAAATTCAAAATAAGCGTTATGAAACAGAGAAAATCTAGTTATACCAAATAGAAACAAAGCTATGATTATTTTTTTTTTGTGCCCATGATTCTCTCATATGTTATGTTAAATCTTACAGGTTCTTGTCTGTACAGTCTTTAAACACCAAGCCTGGTGCCCCTTAGCCACTTGGTGCATCATAGAAATGCTCCTAGCAAACACATAGCAAAATCAATACATTTAAACATGAAAGCATATCCAAACATCAACCAAAAGTTAATCTGATAAATACATTTTGCATAAATGTTTAATCTGAAAGAATTACCCATTCTAAGAAAATTGGTCCTCCAAATAAGGAACTAAAGTGACAATTGCACGTGCATTGTTGGTCCGCAGTTTGTAGAGTTCTTCTGTTTTTCAGTTATACGCTAGGTGTACTGGCAAACGAGAGTAAAAGATAGTTTGAGGATAAATGCATACTTTTATGATATTTGGACATCACAAATATTGTCATAAAACAAATATAACATTATAAAACACGTATTGTAAATGAGTTAAAACACTTGCTCTGTGTTTTCACTGTTAAAAGCAAACTCTGTGTCTGCACTGCACCACGAGTCAAAGAATTATGTAGGGCCTAGTCTTTGAGAAAGGTTTAGGCGTGCACATTACATAAATATTGTTATAAAACAATATAATGCCATGAAATACAAGGTTGTAATTTAGGTTAAAAACCCTTACATTCTGAGTTTTCCCTGTTAACGTTACAAGCAAACCTCCTCGTCGCCAGCTCCGTATTTAGGCCTAGTCAAAGTCGCCTTTGAGAAGTTTCGGCTCGTTTAAGCGCGCAGAGCATTTAAATATCGCTATAAATCAATATGTTACGAAATACTTATTGTAAATTAGATAAAACACTTTCGTTGTTTCTCTGTTAAAAAGCAACAAAAATTCCTCTCTGAGAGCGGTTTAGCCATGCACAGCACATAAATATTGTTATAAAGCAATATGATGTAATAAAATGCATATATAAATACGATAAAACACGTGATATCTGTTTTCCCTCCTCGTATGCCTTGCATCGCGAGTCAAAGAAAATGGCGCCTGTGAAAAGTTTTAGCTCGAAGCTTGTAAATGTCCCGTATGTAACCTAATTACACTCTGTGTTTAGATTTAACTCTACATATTTTCACCAGCCAGAGGGTGCGGTTTACACTAGCAGTGTTAATCCCTTGAAATTCAACACCAGAAAATTAACTCTTTACACTGAGTCCTTAACACCAGGATTTCAACACTGGAGATTTTGCTGTGATATGCTGTTGATGATTGCGTTATTTTACATATGCATACGTCAGGATGTTAAGTGAATTCTTAGATTCAATGCGTTTGTGAGTATTGGATTTTATCATGGCTTATTTTGCAAACAACATGACTTGTTGATCTCCTTAGTGGTTTCTTTATAGTGGAAGCCAAAATGAGTCCAAACTTCAGCTCTGTACAACACAGCGGGAGATGGTATAATTCTATCATCTTTTGAGCTGAATTTGCTAATGTTAACGCTAGTGATGCATCTTTGTGGTTCTCCGTGTCAGAGTTTACATTCTGAGATAACTGTGCCCAGGGTCCGAAATTAACACCCGCCAAGCGCCAAATGCGGGTAGATTTTCCGTTTGGCGAGTATATCTCAAAAGGCTATCCGCCACAGTGGCGGGTGAATGTTCATACCAAAATAATAAAATTGTCAGCGCGCACGCGCTCTTCTGCCTCCTAACGAGCAGAGAGAGAGAGAGAGAGCGCGCGCGCGCACTCACTATTCAGAGCGGACAAGCGTCAAGCTTCCCCGTACTTTTTGACAAGCGTCCTTGACAGGGCGGCCAGAGCTTCTTTGTAGCTCAAGTCGGCGGCGGTGTGTACGTACAGTTAACGCTCTATCTGTTGACGGTGCTGAGGAAAAAGGATATGTGAAGCTCCCGCCACTGGAAGAAGCGGTCGCCGCCCATTTGTGTCCTGCTCATCAAAGCCGTGCAGAGCGTCTTCAGCACTCACGGATCGTGCATACTCCGCCGCTGGCCAGGCTGCTTCTGCTTTACACACCATGCATGGCCGTTCTTTTCTCGATAAAATTAGTTTTCTCATAGCGTTTGCAACGCAATACTCGTTCCCTTATCTCTCAGGGAACCGAGGTTACGTAAGTAACTTAGCCGAGTACGTTCTGCCTTCCCTTCCACATGAGTCAGGAAACAAAACAAAACAAAAAAAAAAAATGATTTCACCCCAATGAGAGTAATATTTCACTATATATATATATATATATATATATATATATATATATATATATATATATATATATATATATATATATATATATATATATATATATATATATATATATATATATATATATATATAATTATTATTATTATTTTATTATTTTTTTTATTATACATTTCAAATTTTGCTCTGGACACTTTTTTATGTTTGTATTCAACATAATATGCCTACCTTATTATCTCAATTAAAAGTACTGAAATGAATGTATATGTCACAAAAAAAGGGGCTGTTTATTATTTTGGCCGGTAAAAAATATGCTTGGCTGGTGGATTTTTTCATCTACCAGTCCCCGTGGCAGGTGAGCCAAAAAGTTAATGTCGGACCCTGACTGTGCCATATAGCGATCCGGTTTAAAACGAACATAAAGCCACTGAAACTAATCTTGGATGAAAAAAAAAGAAAAGAGCCTCAAGCGGCAAACGAACCGAAACTTTGCTTTTCATTTATACACGGACCGAAAAAACTGACAAACATCCGGCTTCTTTCTCAACTGTTCACTTTTGACATAAACAAGAGGATATTGCCAGGATGGGTACTTAGACGAGTATTTTGACAATTTTGTGTGTGTGTCCGTTCAAGGGCAAGGAAACGCGAAAGAGGAATCAATTCGGTGTTCGAGCGCTGTCTGTGCCTCTCTCTCTCTCTGTGCGCATGCTTTGGATGCGTGCGGAGTCCCGACTTTCTCCTCTTCTTCTGGTTTAAAATTGTTTGAATGTGTAAATTGGCAAGACAAAACACGTCCAAATTATAAACTTTTCACTCTGATGATTAAATTTAGCAGTTAATTCGCGAAGCACATGCGTGCCAAACCGTGGGGCCTGATCCGTACGGATCACGGATCATCTGCGATCCGTTCCCACCCTAGTTGTCATTGTAAATACTTTCACATATGACCACGGAGGAAAATCGGAGAGGGTCACATTCAGCATACAGACACCGACACAGTCATTTTTTGTATTTATTTCAACAAATGACAGCCAAAATCAAATCCATAGAAGCTTTTGAACAGTTTTGAAGGGGCTGCGTGCAAGTTCTGCTAATTCACAAGCCGAGTGAGAGTCACACTCTCATGTTAATTATGTTAATTATTTAATGTTAATTATTAAACCAAACAAAATACAAAAACACTCAGCAATGTGATTATTTTGAGTGATAGGGATTAATCATCCCTTTAAAATTGCATTTTAATAAATTACATTTATTACTAGATTTGCTATCCGGCGTCTTTCCATCACCTCATCAACCTGCTACCCTTAGTGTTTTTACACGTAGAAAAAGCGAAAACATTTATTACACTGTCCAGTTTTCTCCCTGAATGATGTGAGTTCCTATAGCAATTCTTGATTCATCATGAATGACCTACAATGGCGACATTTTTCACAATCACGACAGAAAATCAAAATACTGCACGATATAAACAAAACAGACTGAACTCGACACATCGTGACAGCAGCTTCACATTCTCTATATCTGTATCCTCGATTGCAGGCAAGTATTTAAATTCAGTAGAAAAATCATTCCTCTTCATAACATAAGGATCACGTCCAAATTATGTTGTGATTTTCTGTTTGTACCTTTCTAAACCAGCACAGTATGGACTTTCCTCCATCTCGTCCATACTGCTTTTCACTTCCTGCCCTCCATCTGAATTTCGCCCGTAGTCAGAATCATGAATGCGTCAGTCTGCAAACAAGCTATTTCCACTCACTAATATTTTTTTCACACATTTTGCTTTTGATTTTATATTATGAAATCAAATGATAAAATATCAAATCAAGAAATAATTTTGTCAAAGTTTGGCACGTTGTTTTATTGAAGTATATGAGAAGTCAATTTCTAATGAAAAACAAACTATTATTCAAACTGCAACTGAATTACACCATAAAGAGTGCTCCTTTTTATAATCACTGAAGTGTCAGTAATTTCAGTATGATACTAAAGAACAATGGTACATTTTAATAAGAGTAAAATATTAAAATTTTTCACTATAAAAATAGTTTTTGCACGTTATTGTAGTGAAGTTAATTTTATCTCCATCTTATCTCGAACTCACTGCTTTAATGTCAAAAGTGCATTTCCAAGAAATAAACATGTAGCTAATATTAGTAACTGTACTTAATGCAAAACAATAGTAGTTTTATGATTAAATTACCTTGATGATTTAAAAAAAAAAACCCCAGCGCTACAAGATCAGGTGCTGGCGCCACCATCTGTAGAACACACCTGTGCTACTGCTCTTAAAGGGGTCATCGGCTGCAAAATTCACTTTTATATGGTGGTTGCATATAAATGTGTCTTTGCAGTGTGTGGACACACCACTATACAATGAAAACAATCCATTCACTTTTTTTTTTTTATCCTCAAAAAGCCTAAACAGTCTCAATATATTTCTGAGCAATATGTCATATTGCTCATGCTCCGCCCACGACCACTGACGGCCTGTCACGTATAAGCATATTTCCCCTATTAGCATATTTCAGCCATTTCTACTGTCTGCCATGGCAGCACTTTGTGTCTTGTCAACACGCCCCAAGGAAGAGAGGGGTGGGGTGAGCAGTTGCTCATTATCATTTAAAGAGACATGCACCAAAACGGGTCGCTGTGAACAGAGCTGTTTTTGAGGTAAAAAGGGATTTGTTTTACACAACCATTGAGGAATTTTAACCAAAGTATGTTACAAACTTTACATGGAGACCCTAAAGAATCATACCAACTTGTGAAAAATGGGCATCCGATGACCCCATTAAATGTTAGTCTGGAGCCCTGATCTGGTTAAGCTTCCTCCATACTATGCCAGTGACATGGGTGAGATTATTTTGCTTTAAAGCCTTTTGGCTGTGTGTCCACCAAAGCATTTTTAGCCAGCTGAAAATGCTAGGCGCTCTGCTGAAAATGCCTAGCTGTGGGTGCTTGAGAGCGTTTCGGCAGCACAGCATTTTTTTTTTTTTAGTATAGACACTTATGATACGGAATATCCGCGAAAGTGTTTCTAGTACCACATTTCACACATTTTGTTTCTGTGTTGATTCTATATTAAAATGTCGATACAATGCAACGTAGCCTATTTTCGCTTGCTCTTGTTTTAAATTTTGTTCCGTTATTATGCTTGTTGTCATCCGTTGACAAGCAGAATGTGGCGGTTGGTCGGTGTGGTATTGGTCCTGCCCCACCTCCTCTGTGATTGGACAGTTGGGTAAAAAGTGACAATGATGAGTGATCGGCGACCTGTAAAAAACGCAGAGCGCTCAGCGTTTCAGCGTGAAAAAAATGCTCAGCACCTCGTTACGCTCATGGCGTTTTGAAAAACGCCAGCCGCATGAAAAAAAACGCTTTGGTGGATACACGGCCTTACTGTCGTCTTCTGCTAGAGGAACAGTGGAATTTCATGGCTTCTTGCCCCAGCTGACCCTGCTGCAAGTTCTCAGCTGGTACTCAAATGCCAGAGGCAGACTGGGTGACAGCAGGTCTGGAAGTGAAGGTCAAAGTTCTCTTCCTCTTTTTTTTTTTTTTTTTTTTTTTTTTTTTTTTTCTACCCCAAATCCGCTTTCTCTGTGATTGTCTGTGACTTTTAGCGCACTCAAGCTCTTGTTTTTATGTGTGACTGAAATGTTGCCATCTAACTGTTCCTTCTAATAGGAACTGCTTCATATTCAAACTGTAATGATTGTTGCATGACATCATATCACGCACGGATTGCACTGCTCTCCGCAAGCAACAGTTTTTTTTTTTTACCACATTTGGGTAAGCTAGCACGATAAAGTGTGAAGGAGGGGAAAAACTCATCCATTTAATTACAGCTGCATTGTGTAAAGGAACCAGTTTACGCAAATGGAGCAGCTCTACGGCCCTAACCCCCGCTCACTCTCCAGTTACCCACCCGTCGCATCCTGTGTCACCCTCACACTGTCTTTGTGCTCAGTTACTTGCCACAGATACACCCCCTCCAAACCCCCGCCCATGCATATAATGTGGAGGAGCACACACATAAATTATGCCCAGCTGCAGTTACAGCTTCTAGTGGGGGTTGTTGAAGAGGGGAATGAAATAAAAGGAATGCTGCTGGAGAGCATTTGTGCAAGGAGCTTGTTTTGAGTGCAGCCCCTCCTTTTTGCTATGATGCACACCTCGTATGTTAAACTTAAACTCAAGAGACAAACCACAGGTGGCCATAGACCTGCCCTCTCTTAACAAGGTTTTAAAGCTCCCTGTGAAATGGGAAAATTGGGGAGGTAGGATTGGTTAATCAGTGACGTGCTTGCCGAGTGCATTAAAGAGACTGTCGGTGTTAATGACTGCAATCACACGCACTTGGTGGGCCTTTCCTCCCCCACTTTTTTTCCCTTTAGTCTTTTTCTGTGCTAGTATCACCGTGCATTGCTCTTTTGGCAAGGCCACATTGGTTGGTTTGGTTTCAGGAAAAAACAATGCGGGTTGGTGCTCTGACACAGATGGCTGAAAACCGGCTCAGACTGCTTTTATGTTTATCGCTAGTGTCAAAAGATGATTGTTGAACGATTAATGAAAGAGAGCATGAACTTGTTCACCTTTATAAACATGAGCTTATTGTTAGCATCATCTCATAAATACTGATGTTTTGTTGGCAGTTCTGTCACTGAGGGATTTTGCTGTTTTTTCAGTTTTTTAGTTAACCAGATCTCTCATATATTATTTTATATTAAGAATCAAGTGACCTTCAATGTAACTTTAATGCATGATGAAAAGTATGTCAGTGTGACCTATAATGTTCATCAAATATGTATTCATAGTATAAGGCTTTATCAAACATTAATGGTGGTTTTGTTTATCCCATGAATGCCCCATGCACCTCCTATATTTTGTATGAGGAATGGAAAAAAACCTCAGTGAACTACTCGTGTAGCCATGACATCTTATAATCTGTTATCAGTGCGACTGATTGGCTTTCTTACATTGTGTAACTTAACTGTTATGAAACTGATTTTGAGGAAGATGGTGAGTTGCACGAATCCCTTCCATTCACACGTAGCTGGCAAGAGATGTTACCTATTTTGTTCCTCAGTGAGACCTTTCTCATGTGTCTACGGTCTCTATAAGTATGTTTGTATTAGAGCTGCATGATTGTGGATGAACTGAGAATCACAATTTTTTGTTGCAAATTGAGATCACGATTCTCCCATGATTCTGAACGGACAACTAAACAAACTAGCATGTAATTTACTAGAGGTTCTGACAAAAGTAAATTGCTGCAGTTTATGTAATTTTTTTTAATTTGACTTATAATTTAAAAATCAGTTTGATTTGTGTTGTCAAATTTCGATGTGTATCCATTAGGCTTGTCAAAGTACCGGTACTTCGGTACCAAGTCGGTTTTGAAATTGAGAAAATGTGACCAGCATATATACCAGCATTTCCGTAGTATAGAGTACCGGGTATATTTGATATACCCAGTAATAGGCATCTGCTTTTAGTTGCTTTTGTGTTTATCTAAAGCTAAGCGCAGGTCTCCAGGCTAACTTTTTTTACTAGAGCACTGTAGTCGATATATGACGTGTGGTTTCATTTAACACACACACACACACACACTGAAGCACGATGACGCTCGTGTTTTCCAGCCTCTGCCGTCTAACTATATGAGAGCATAAATGCATGAACTTAATCCCCAGAGCCACTCTGAGAGCCACTTCATCAGCATTTTACCGTTTCATTTGAGAAAAAACTATAGTTGTCATGCACGCACAGAAACTCAAGTCTTCACGGCAACCCGTCAAAATAAGTTATATAATAGCTATTATAATAATTGTAGTAATAATTATAATTATTATAATAATTATTATTATTATTATTATCATTAGGTGTGCATAGAGTAGGGATGTCAATTTTCACAAATTCCTATGATTGATCGTCGTTTAAATTAATAATCAATTAATCAATTAATCGTTAGCGTTAATGCTACAACAATGGCATAACAGCATGACAGGGAGTGCCCAAAACGCTATGTTCCTCATTATCCACAAAATTAATGAGAGAGGTTTTTAATCTAAATAAAGGGCTAATAGGATTGTAAAATGAGTTGATGTGATTGATCATTTATTAAATTACTTATTTAATAATCAAATATATAACGGCTAATACAACGTGTCACCAGCGTCGTCTCTGTGTGCTAGTCCTGTTGTGGAAGCGCTTTTTCTGGAACAACGCACTGAAAACGGCAACTAAACCCAATGAATTCACAACGATTTATTAAAATAGTGTTCTCATTAATGTTATGTAATATGACAGTCCCAATAGTTATTATTAGTGGTGCATTGTTGTTTGAGCTGTGCGCGCGCTGAAGCTCTGAATGAACACTGGTAAACGCACTTACGTTCGATAAGTTTTACCGATAAAATTTATTATCGACAATTAATCGATCGTTGATTAATCGTTAACATCCCTAGCATAGAGGGTTGCTTATTTTTCACTTGATCTCTTTCATAAACAATGTTAACTTTTAAATGGCTTGTAGTCTTCAAATGTTTATATATATTTACTTTTAATGATTATCATAAATAATAAAATAATAAAGACTCGAGATCCAGAGAGAAGTAAAAGAAAAGTGGAATAAAGTCGTTATTTTTGTTTGTTTTTGCGCACAAAGTATTCTCGTTGCTTTATAAACTTAAGATTGAGCCACTGGAGTCACTTGGACTATATTAACAATGTCTTTAATACATTTTCTGGGCCAGCAAGTTATAGTGTCCATAGGTCTGCAGGAGGAGTGATCCAGCACTCAGATTTCATCAAAAATATCTTAATCTGTGTTCCGAAGACGAACAAAAGTCTTACGGGGTTGGAACAACATGAGGGTGAGTAATTACTGACAGAATTTTCATTTTTGGGTGAACTAACCCTTTAAGGATTGGCCTTTCAAGCAAAAATCATATTCGATGATTGTTCGAAAATCGCACCCCTCCCCCACATGCTCACCGGTAAGACTGCGTTGACTCAAATCCCGCTCCGACATTAAATTTCTCAGTAGGCTACTGTAGGCTAATATATAGGCCTACGTGTTGTAGTCTAGTCATTAAAGAAAACGCATTTAGTTTCATATTTATGTTTAAATAAAATAATAAAATGTTTTAATTTGCAGACATGATTTTGACCACTTTTTTTTGTAGAAAGCCTTTTAAGTGAATTTCGTTTTGTATAAATTGTATCTTAATTTTAATCGGTTTCATCAACCAATTTAATAAATGAGCAAATATAGCAGACAATATAATAAAGACACGGAGGCGCCAGCGCATGAACTGGAGCTTGTCTCATAAATGAACTGAAACTCAGCATATAAGGTACTTGCCTCACAGACCTGAGAAATAATCTATTGAAAGCTTGAAACATCTTTTAAACAAAACAATTCAAAGTGAAAGGAAACAGACTGCTATCTGCTTATATTATCTGAATGAAATGTGCATTTCTCTCTATAGGCGCATTCACAATACTGCAAAGATCGCGAGTCAGCATTGTCGGCTTCATCTTTGCAGCCGACACTGACACAGAAAACACTTGTTTATTAATAAACAATTAATGTCTCTTTGCTATATTTGACATTCATAATCATTTTTGCTTGTTCTTTGTGACAGCTTTTAGGAGCGTTATTGTCATCGCCACCCTCTGGTTACATGAACGCTGAGATGTTATTTTAGACAATAATTGCACAACCTCTTCGATATTCTATAATTAAGTGCTCTGACTCATTCCAACCAAATATTGAAATCTGTGATACCAGTCTGGTAAGATTGCACAATTAATCAACTTTATTATAGGCTACTAGGCCTAAATCGCTCTATTTCAAATGGTTATAAGGCTATTTCTCATGTTGACAAGCGTGGTTCAAGACTCAATATAGAGACCATGATTTTTCCTACTAACAGAACTGTTTGCTAAAATAATTAACAAATATTAATGTTTATCAAATAGGAGTTCAAATTGCAGGTTTCCTCCACAGTCAGGTGAACTGATTAACACTATTTTCCGTAGGTGCGAGTCGCTCGCAATCATGAGCTTTGTTTTGTCCAAATGATCGCATGGTTTTCAGCCAGTTTGTGCAGTTCAAAGCACAGTCAAGCACAGTCAAAATTATCACATTTTATTTAGTGTCAAAATGATTGCATTACTATTATTATTATTATTATTATTATTATTATTATATATATATTTTTTTTATTAATTCTTTTTTGTCAGCTTGATCGCGGGATTATGATGAATATTAGTGTTTTAACAAAGAATTTGTTTGGAATTTGTATTTATAATTTTTATATTATATAAACTTAATCTTTAAAACGTTATGGACGTGACAGAGCACTGAAGCATCGTGACCTCTTAATTATAGCCCTTATAAATTCAACAGGCAGTGTTATGACAAAATGAGTAGTCTATATTTATTTCTCAGGCATGCCTCAATCTTTCTGCAAAATGCTTAGTTAAAATATTTTTAAAAAGGGGGTCTTTGATCCCTCTTTTGAAAGAATGCAATATGGTTGGTTTTTCAAATTTTATTTTGGCATTTCTGCTCACCTCATATGTGGTGGAAAAACAAGGCAATTTTCTTAATTTCTGATAGCACATTAATACAGTATATTGCAGACCTAAATGGACAACTTAAAAAGGGTTTTAATCTTTAGGTAAAAACTTAATTTTTTCATAGTAAGGATGACTTTTGTGTGGAATTGCCCATAAGTCCCTAATGCAAGTGCAGGTTGGCAGACACCGATTGAGTGTGTGACTATGCATTCGCAGAAATACGATCACGTCAGATAACTCGCACATTCTCAAAAAATGGTCGCAGTCTAGAGCCCTGGCTACAGTTTGCAATTTTTTTTTTTTTATTACGGTTTACTTGTCGTTTTTTTTTTTTTGTGTATGTAGTTCAACGATTCAAATAAAGCCTCCCTGTGCTGTGTAAGCTACTACAACAAAATTGTGGCAATAGAATGATGGCGGTGTATATTGCAGGTTTACCTATTGTATCAAAAATGGTATCGAATATCGATATTTTCAAAGTATCAAAGTTGAACATTCCAGTATCGTGACAACACTCGCTCATAAATACTTCACTTGTTTCATTACTGGATGAATCAACATTTCTGAACGAATCTCTTGAATTAATGATTCAATGACAGATACGTTAAGCCTAATTAACTTCACCACCAAATGATGTAATGAATACAATTGTCATTTAAAGCACCAAGTTACTTTAAAAATATGGTTTGCTCGTAGGCATCATTGATCAACAATAAACTTTTATAGATTTTACTTCTATGATTAAATTGAATATTTGTGACAGTTGGCCTCTTTAGCCACTTTTGCACCATAAAGCTGTAAGTGAAATCGCAACTCACTTGTCTGTTGCCTGGCTACCAGTTTCTCTGTAGCTGCCTAAGCGCAATATTTGAGCGACGTGAACACAAATTAATAATAAAATTAAAAGAAATATCCGAAGAAATTAAAAGAAATATCTTGCGTTACTAAGGCAACGACTGGCGCATTTGTATTACATTTTAAAGAGCTCTGTTATCAGCCCCACAGTGGAAAATGAAACCATATCCTTACCGGCTAGCCCGGATCGGCACGGAATGGAACGATTAAGCAAAGAGAACGGTTTGGCCCTGACAGTGGAAAAGCATTTTTTGTTGTATCTTGATCTGAGGTGCAGATATTACAATATGCAGATTTAAATATCAAAGCTGATTGAACACTGATGATAATATTGATGCAGAATAAATTATATTTACAACGCGCAAACACACACACAAAAAGAAATCCCTACAATTTTTTTGCACGGACAAGTAAATGGCAGATTTACTTGTCCAAAGGACAAGCACATGTAAAGGCTTAATGTCGAGCCCTGCTTCAAATATATTTAATTGCTCTTTTTGTAACATGTAGCCTATACTTGAATACAGATAAACTCTAGCTTGACTAAGCAAAAAGCAGCTGAACTTTGATTATAACTGCTTATCTAAACTGGCTGAAAAGTATAAACTGACCAGCAGATCACATGATCAGCACAGTGTCTCTTGAATACTCCAGTTTTGCTCCAGTTTAGCAATTGTGGTGATAACTTACCCATGAGTGGACCTTTATTCAGATTTATTATGCATCACAGTAGTCTCACACTAAACCACACTTTTCACATGCTCTAGGGTTTTTGCCCTATGCAGTAACTTGAGCTATGAAACACTGGTAATGTTAAAATTGAATGTTGTAATGTTACTAAATATTTGTTACTTGCCCAGTACATTCTTTCTTCTTGACATTAAATTACGTTTGTACGATTTTAAAATGGATTATGACTCTTGAATGGTCTTATTCCTCATTATTCACAGTCTTGGTGTGGCCGGGCATGGTGCAAACATATCAAAAAGGCCTTGCTGCTTGTAAAGTGGTCAAAACTGTTTGATTTTATAGATTACGTTCTGTTATCTCTTTCAGTAATTTTGACAAATTTTCCTTTTCCCAGGCCTCTTGTTTCTTTTCAGGATCAGAAATGGAAAATTATTTGTGGAATTTTTATTTGTATTTTTTACACCCAAATCCAGCATTGTATAAAATCCAAATTCTTGACTTTTTTTGGCCTCCACTAGTGAAACTATGGCCTTGAGGCTTTTATCGTAGAGGATACAAATATTGTAGACGGCTTAAATGTGTTTTTGGCTTGTCAAGGCCATTTTCGCAACATTACGTATGTTCATGGTTGTGAATGGCTGCATACTCCCTTGTTCTACCCTCCGGTCAGGGGCAAGCCTGGCCACCCATTCGCTGCAGTTACGTTATGAGTTAGGTGTGTACGTCACGGTGCTCTTGCTCTATGGCTTGTGCTCCTCCTGAGGGGTGTGGCACTTCAGAAGGAGCCGCTCTGGCACTCTGCCACATCTGTCACTCTCCAAAGAGAATTGGGTGAACAGTCAGCCTGCTGGCTTAGACGCCAAATCTGATCATAGGGATTCAAATTTGCAGCTTTTAGCATGGCTCTGTAGGATCTCCCACCCTCCCCCACCAGTGCTGCAAGAGTAGCGAAGTACTCTGTTAAATAGGGACTGATTTATGGCTGTGGTGTTGAGACTCCTCTTCCTGCTCTTAACTAGAGTTGTGAGGAGATTAAAGCGGTGGTGCTGTCACCAACAGGCATCTCTCATCCTTTCGATCACTCCTATTAAGGTTAGCTGTGGTCGAAATTGTTAACTTCTCACCATCTTCAGGGCTTCAGGTCAAAAAAAGTTAAGGAGGGTTTAGTTATGTCTGCCCCAAAAGGATCCCATCCTTGTCAGTTAAATGAATGGTTGTTTGTGCCAGTCTGCTGATTTTGGTGAAGTGTGTAATAGTGCAGCATTCATTTTTTTTTGTGTGGTTTGTAATAGTGACTATATACTGCAATTGTTGCCCTACAGGTAGTCTTGACACCTCCTGCCACGCTACACGACCACTGCAAATGTGAAGTTGTCTAGTTTTACTCATTTACTCCTTTGTCCCCCTGTTTATGACCAGAAAGTTTTTGTGTCTGTCATTTGTTGTTGTAGTGATGTATAACAATTAACTAAAAAACAATGCTGCAAATATTCTGGACATGAAACTTCATAAAGGATGTTTAAAATGCAACAAGCTGTAGCTTGTTTTAGTGACTTTGATCCTTACTGTGCGTTCACACCGCCGCCGGTGAGGGTGTCAGTAGGGGTGTGACGGTTAGTATATAACCGTGAGACCGACGGTTATAGTTGAACACCGTCATTACAACTCTATAACCGCCAAAACCGTGTTATTAAAATATTTTTTACAAACATTTTTTATCATAGAGAATGTTTAAATACTAATTAAAAACAATTGTTAACAGTCTTTGTTATTAATGGTCTACATCGTTTCCAACTGTATTTGATTCTTTGCCAAGTAGCCTACCCCTTGACCGACCGCCAATCATTTGAGATAGAAATAAAAGCTATGATATAGTGATGTGCCATCATTATGAGATTTATTAAACAAATGAAAAACATTTGCAATAATAAACATTAGCAATGAACATTTGCAATTGGGAGACATGGTTTTTACCACTTAATGAAGTTTTGTTTTGTAAATCGTCAGACATGATTTTTACCACTTCATTAAGTTTTGCTTTGTAGAAAGCCTTTCTTTAAAGCGAATTTCGTTTTGTAAAAATTGTATCTTAATTTTAATAAATAAAAAGCAAATATAGGAGACAATATAATAACCGTGACATGAAGGCTCCGATGCGCCGCGTTCACTTGCATTGCATTGTGAAGTTGAACTAGAGCGCATCTCATCGTAAATGAATGAAACTCAGCGTAGGCCTATGCCTCATACATTAGCATTAAATATCTTTGCTGCTGCATCCTTTCTAGAACAGAAAAGGGCTTTCTTGCGGCTCGCATCAGCAGAGCATTGCATCGTCCATAGACCGCAAAACAATCAGCGGATGGCGGGCGGGTGGAAATCTTTGCTTTGAAATCTGGTCAAAAACGTTGGTGCGGATGATGAGTTTTGTGATGCGGTTGCGGATAAACTAATACCCCATCCGCGTATCTCTATTGATGATAACATTGAACACTACACAAATATTAATTTTATTCAAACTAAGTTGTCCTATAACAGACGAACGTCGCACTTAAGATTAGCACTTAACCATGAACACCACATAAATGCCTTTTAATTGGCTTATTTCATTAGCAAACATGTTACTATAGTTAAGTTCTTTCCATCGATCAATTTCTTTCACATTTAAAAGATTCCATGAGGTTAACTTATACCGTACTTGGTTAGTCTGCAAAAATAATGATCAACATGCTTGTTTGCTTTGCGGCCCCTTTAAATAAAGTTTAAAAAAAAGACCAAGCATTCGATTTGCGTCAGAGCGTCCACAAATCTTTCTACGGCGTTGTTGGCAGGGCGGCGAGAACGAATTTTGCTGCTCTTGCCGGCGGCGGTGTGAACGCACAGATTAGGCTGGTCAGTGTAGATTTTCACCGGGGTAATTTTAACAGCCATGTGGAGAGGCCTAGAGAAAGAGGGAAATTGGGGGTTGGGTGAAAAAGGGCTGAAGGAGGAACCAAATGGGAGGAGCTTGGGATGGAACTTTTTTTTTTTTTTTTTTTGTAGAGTAGTTGAAGTTGAGGCGATGCATTCCTTGCCACCCCCCACATGTTCACATTCACTAACTTGCATATACACACATGGAGGTAGTTGTGGTTGAGTAGACCATCTAAGCAGGCTGCATCTTCCCCCACCCTAGCCTGGTTTGGCACATCTACATAATTCCCCCACTCATCTGATTACCTTGCAGTTGGGACGAGCTGCTTAAGTACATGATGTGCACATGAATTTACACCCCGCTCATACTCAAATATTCCAGAAACACTCACAAATGCAGGC
Organism: Scardinius erythrophthalmus; assembly: GCF_964197995.2. Taxonomy (NCBI): domain Eukaryota; kingdom Metazoa; phylum Chordata; class Actinopteri; order Cypriniformes; family Leuciscidae; genus Scardinius; species Scardinius erythrophthalmus. The sequence continues at coordinate 23,156,390 of NC_138229.1, read as the reverse complement.
GGCAACAGGGCTGGTTTTAAGTCTTGGCTTCAGCAGGTGGGCTGCCTGCTTGTGTTCCTACATCTGCTTGCATGGTCTGGCAGCTGCTGTTGTTTAACTACCACTGCTTCTGCTGCTGCCTCACTTTAAACTCCTTTGTTCTTTCCTCACCATCAACAAATTGTAAAGAATGAATGAATTTAGGCTCTGTGTGTGTGTTGGCCCTTTTGTTTGGGAGCAGAAGGAACAGAGGGTGGGGGTTGGGATCAAAGGTTGGCAAGGAGTCAGTTACAACTGATTTAACTGCACACAAAAAAAAAACCTCAGTCTCACCACCCTTCAACTGCTCTCATATCTCTCAACAGCTGTGACTCACTGGCTGAAAATTAAATAAAGCATGGTTTAAGTGAACAAAATATAAGAGGCTTGCTCTCACCTAGAGCTATTTGTGTTAATACTCCCTCTCTCTCTCTCCCTTCCTCTCCAGGTCCTGTAACCTGACTTTGCCTGACGCTGCGTTCTCTGAGAGAATTAAGGAAATATGGAGTGACATGCTGCAGATTAGTTAGCGGATTAGCGGCTTTGAGGACATCCACCTCTGTGTGAGCACACATTCCCTGTCCTGCTTCTGAAGCTCGGCTGCACAGCAGGAGCACTGCAGCCATGGCTGACCCAGGCATGATCAACCTCTTTGGAGATGATGGGAATCTGTTCTCTGATGAGTTGGAGGGCCTGGGGGACTGTGGCTACCCCCAAGGTCAGGCAAATCCCATGAGTCAACAGATGCCCCATGAGCACCAAGGCTACGGACAGCTCCCCTCTTCTCTTCACCTCTCCTCACCTGCTGTCCCTGGACAGGCCAAGCTTGGCCACCATTTTGACCACTTTAATCAGTATGAGCAGCCCAAAATGCATCCAATGGACCAGCAGGGTGGCCGGTTGATGGGGAATGGACCAGTAAATGGCATGTCCTCCCCTCATTCCCGCTATCATGGTGCTCCGCCAAGTGCGGGAGGGACAGCAGGGCATCATGTCTACCCGGGTGCACAAGGAGATGGGCGGAGCCAATCATTCCCAGATGGTGGAAATGTGTGGGGTGCTCAAGCGATGCAGGTGCCTGAACAAACTAGACCACCTTTCCAGCAGCAACCTCCACAAGCCTCCTCTCATCAGCATGGCCCTGCTGGACCACAGGGACACACCCACCAAATGGGCCCTTTTATTGGTCGTGGTGACTATGCCATTCAGGGTCACAACCAGACCCAAACACCTCCCAGAATGAACCACTTTCCACAAGGCCTCCCTCAGGAAGCCAATCATTTCATGGGTCACATGGGTATAACTCAGAATCCCAGCATGTCGGGGCCCCCCATGCGTCACCCGGCACAGCCTCCTCAACAGCATCAGCAACCCAATCAGCAGTTTCTCCACAGACCCGGCCAGGGTCCGGGTCATACGGAGTCCGTCGCCAGCCATAACCCCCAGTTCCCACAAAGCCCATCACGGCAGCAGCAGGTCATGGGTGGAAGACCCCACCAAACCATGGGATTTAACATGCACAACCAGCAAGTCCCTTCCAACACTGTAAACAGCTCAGGGCAGTACCCTCCCTATCCTTCGTACGGCAACCTTAATCAGGGATTAGCCAACACTTCAGGAATGAGTCCCAACTTGAGCCTTACCACCAGCAGCAACAGCAACCCTAATGCTCCTGTGACCCAGGTGCAACGCTACCCTGCCCCAACGGGGCCCCAGCGCTACCCCACAGCTGGGGCTCAACAGGGACCAATGCACCAGCAGCCCATTCATGTGAACCAAATCAACACCCAGCCTATGCATCAAGCTCAGAACCAGTCTACAGCCCAGCAGAAGCTGCAGCAACAGCATCTACAGACTCCACCTCAGGGATCATATGCCTCCCCTCCTTCCATGTCGCCCATGAGGAACCTGGCCACCCCTGCAGGCACCCCACCTCCCCAGCAGGGCCGGCCACCCAGTGCTGGTTTGGGAACCGATGTTGGCAGCTACCCTGTCGTGCCACATCAATCTCAAGGCCCAATGGCTCATGCCCAGAGAGGAGCCGGCCCAATGAATGCAGCGCAGCAACATCCTCACCAACAGCTACCATCACATCCCTCGCACCCACATCCTCCTCCAACCCAGATGTATGCTGCTTTGTCACCCAATCACAGGGCCACGAGTGCTCAAGGAAGAACTCCAGCAGGACTGGGTGCAAACCACACAGAGCCACTGGGCCCGCAGGACCAGAGGTTGCTTGCTCAAGCGCAGCGCCAGCAGCTGCAGACGCCCCCATTGCCTTTCCAGCTACAGCAGGTGCACACCCCTCCCTCTATTCCTCAATCACAGACACACCTAGGTGCACACCATCAGAACTCCCCTCCATCTCAGCAGGCATGGGCACCTCCTCGCCAGTCACCTCCACCCATGCAGAAAGTGCCTCACATGCAGGTGAGTTGTGGAAATGAAGCATGCGTTCCATTGCCATTAAAAGTCTTTTTGAAAATCCATGTGCATGTGGGTGGCAGAAGGCCCATTTGAAGGTTTCTCTTGCCGGCTATGGTGCCGCCCGTGCCCCACAAGTGTGGAAATGGATTTTTACAGCTGTTTGTTTCCTCCTCGCTGCATATCCTGGCCCTCCCCAAGACACAGGCGCCACAGTGCTAATCTCCTAACCCCTACCCCTCCCCCCTTCCCACTCTGAAGGGGAAATGCTCCCTTCCTGCTCGCAGTAAGCATCATTCTCCTCCCCCGTCTGCACTCCTTCCGTTCCCCTCTTGCTCGCTCTCTGTCTGCATCATTTCTGTCTCTCTCTCTCTCTCTCTCTCTCTCTCTCTCTCTCTCTCTCTCTCTCTCTCTCTCTCTCTCTCTCTCTCTCTCTCTCTCACTCTGCACTCTCTGTTTGCTTTGCCTGTCTCGGAGGACTCATGCGTGAGTTAATGGTGTACAGCAGGATGCGTCCTGTTGGGAGGGTGGAGGGGGGGAGCCAGTGTCACGTGCTTCTGATACCATTAGCTTGTTTTGCTCTGAAAGCCTCTTTCTCTAGTGACCCATTCACACACAATGGCTGCTGTTATTCCAGCGTACACATCCTGCACATAGCATTTTTGTCTCTTTCTCACTCATACCACCATTGACAGCCATGGCTCAATGTCAGTGATGGTGTCTCTTTGGTTGTGTGCTGATATTAAAGTTTTTTTGGTTGACATTTTAAGATCAGTCAGTATTAATTCATCCACATCACTTGTGACCTAGATGAAATGCATGTCCGGATCATGAGATGCCTAATACATAGTCATTTGATCCTAATATATATTTTTCTCTAATATGGTGTGATTTGATTTAAAGTGGGCATGAATTTTCACCCTATTTTCCTAATATGTTACTGATCTTAGTGTAAACGATACATCTGTGCATACTTTTCATAAAAAATAATCAGTTTTGACCTCATAGTTCTTAATCAAAATGTCATAACTCGATGCTGAAACGACAGATTTTTTTCTTATGATGCATGTCAAACCAAACATTTAGTCTACTTAAATTCTGCCCATTTCTTACAAATGACTGCAAGCTCACTATCAGATCTGTCTCTGCTGATACATAGAACCAAGTCCCTGCCCTACATTTTTGTCTTTTTCGATAATACATTTTACACGGATGTACACAATACGAAAGAAAAGATGTCACCACTTTCATATATCTCCTTTAAGTTTTAGACCAGCTGAGACCATGTTAATTTTATTTATTACAGGTTACCTTCTCTCATTTCTAAAACCTACAATGGTGGTTGTAAAATATTTGGGCAGGAATCTAAAATGCATTCATAACCAATAGTCCTCTGTTTTGTTTCTCCCATACTTTGTCGTCCTATACTTGGTTGAAGTTTGAATGAATTGAGTCATGTGATGTTCACTCTTTTTTTTTTTTTTTTTTTTTTTTTTTTTTTTTTTTTGCTGAATGCTTCGCAATCAAAGATATATAGCCCCCCTTTGCACTGCACTGTGTTCACTTCTTGCACTATTAAACCCCAGTGCTGTGTTTTCTGATGGAATATTAAGAGGTTTGATGAGAAATAAAAGAGAGCGTGACCTTTAAGTAGAGCTGTGCTTTATCTGAGGGAACAGACTCTTCATTGTGGCTCCAGTCAAACTGGTACCAAGCGCAAGTGTTCACAGCATCACACTGGGCTTTAAGAACTAAAATAGAAGTGCAGATGGGAATGCATGCATGAGATGTTTACCGTGGCTGGGCCTGTCTTGATGATTACTATCAACTTTTCGCACGATATATGGACATGACCACGATAGGGATGGGACGATTACCGGTTTCACTATAAACCACGATAAAATGTACTGACGGTTAGTAATATCGTTTAAAATTTAATTATCATTAAAACCGTGTTTGATTATCGTGATTTTTAGATCCTGTTCAGCCAGCAACAGTCTGACGCAGGCGCAGCGCGCAATGTTATTATTATTATTTTTTTATTCAAGAAGGAATTGCGGAAGGCAGTGACCGTGCTCGGGAGATTTTTCAGCCTTTTAAAAGAACCAATTCTGAGGTGTGGTCATATTTTGGCTTTAACAAAAGTCCTGAGGGAAACTTAATTGAGGATGATCACTCTAGCAGAACATGCACAAGAAAAAGTCGCTGCAATAGGGGGAAACTTCAGATCTGCCGAGTTGTCTTGTGTGACCATTACCGACTGTTGTATAGCGAACGCAAGGCAAGTTAACTTTGACCTCAATACCAAAACTACGTCTGGGAAATAATTGGGCATAAAATGTTGTTTTAAGTTTAACTATTTTATATCAATCACTTGAAATAAACGTGAAGCTTCCGCAAAGAAAAGTTCGCAGCGGTAAGTGGCTTAGCCAAAGACGAACGAACAAGTTCAAACAAGACTATTAAGAGTGACATTTAAGGGATAATAATTTATATTCATTATACACTTATTACACCGATTTTTTTTTTTTTTTACCACATAATTACGGGGACATTGAATTGAGATTAATGTTTTAAATCTTAGGCTACCTGTTTATAAATCCATTATGTACAGCGTACAAAACAATCGTTCAGACAAGATGATCACAACAATATTATCAAACTCTGTAAACAATAAATCAACTCTGATTTAATTTCCAATACAATTTAAAACGGAGACGCGACGGCAAGTTGTATTTGAATGAAACGAGAGAGCGCGTCCATTGTGATACATGTTGTAACGTCTGTCAGAGAGTTTGAAGTCTGCCCAGATGAAGAATACAAGACAGTGCAAATGAACTGTTCCACGAGACTTTTATAGATGTTTTCTCTGTTAAGCACACTCTTCACATACATGTCGAAGAGCGAATGTTAAAAGGGAAAAGAAAACACTCTAAAACACGCTAAAAATCAAAGTGGAAGTAAACGCATTATAATAAAACGGTCCGAGCGGTCATCTTCCTCTGCGTGATCAATCTCACTCACTGTGCTTGCGCGCTCACATAAAAACAGCATGCATACAATAACGTACGCCAAGTGGCCGTTACAATGGATGTGTGCGGTGTTATAATGCGTTGCTATTGACGACCGTCATAAGGAAGGAAATGCTTTAAAAAGTGCATAGAGCTGCTTGTTTTATTTGTTGTTTGTTTATTTTCAAATATAAAACTTGTTGAAATGTCTTCAGTGTGAGCATCAACTCTTTCTGAACACTTTCATCTCGTTTTAACAAAACCGTGATAATATTGATAATCGCGATAATTTTGGTCACTATAATCGTGATATTAAATTTTCATACTGTCCCATCCCTAGACCACGATAAACTTTGGTGACTATATATTGCCCATTTTGTTTACATGCTTGTTTAAATAATTAATTTCACGAACATTTTAGCCTATCACGCTGCCTCAGTTATCTTGTCTGCTATCTGAGGCGGAGGCGGGGCTCAGGCAGCTCTGCCCCACACACAACAGAGAGAGCAGACAGCGACAAGGGAACTGAGCATGCATGATTTACCGTTGTCTGTCATTCTTCAGGTCAAGTAATATATTTGTGAAAAACAGTTTTCCATCAGTTGTCAGAAGATCAAAGCGATATCTTTGTCGTAATATGCTTTCAACGGTTGAGGGAACTTCCCATGACTGGCGTCAATGCTGTTCAGTACACTGAATCAATGCCATTGATTTCTGAGAAGTGAAACATCAGCCTTCAGCGTTACCCATGTGACACGCCGATCGACAATTGAGCCTTGTGAAGTGGCACTCAGTTAAGTTCAACACCTGGTTTCAATCATAAATTAATCAGTGCTTTTAGGCGTATTATGAATGATTTAATGACTCTGTCATAAAGAGTCCCTTGCCGCCACCTACTGGCATCCAAATGTTACTGCACTGACTGAGCCTGTCTAACGCACGCAGAGATGTGCCAGTGCTGATACAGATTTGAGAATTGGAACTAACTGTAATAAATATAAATATAGCTGTAAGCAGCAATTATCAGGGCCAAGCACAAGAAGACAATAAGACATGTCAACATGGCTGGGAGTGTCAGACCAACTGTAGCAAGGAGCAAGTAAAGACATTTTAAGATGATTTAAGGCAAAATAGCTTAATAATCATATATACAGTAACTAAAAATATGATTTAATGGATCATCACTTTTGACCAATAGGTGGCGCAGTTACAAAATTGATGTGGTGTGGTCAGAGTGAGATGACAATGACACAAAGTTTGGTGTCAATATGTCAAGGTATTGCAGAGATAATGCTTGAATTAGTCATTTTGGCATCATGCCTCAACTTTGCTGCTGTGGTATATGAAAACGGTTTTGTCTATCAACACAAAATCAATAACTTTAGTCGGCACGATCTGGAGATGATACGATACGATTTTGGTGAAAACCGGACAAACGGTCTAGGAAGAGTTAGAAAAAGTAGGTATTGAATGAAAATCAAGATGGCGAACAGGAAGTTCGGCCAAATATGGCAAACTTAGTATATGTTCTCGGCCTGACCCAAGAGATATATTAAGACCAGTTTCATTGCAATAGGCTAATTTATTTAAAATATATTAGCATTTTTGGAAATTTCATTATACATTTTGACCAAAAGGTGGCGCTGTCTCAATCTTTACCATTTACCAGTACATTCTGGGCATGGTGCCGATGACTCATACAGAGTTTCATAACAACAGCTAATGCGTTCATAAAGTATAGCATTTTATATCAGAATAATGTATTGAAGTCAATGACAATTTCCTGTTTGGTTCTATTATAGCGCCAACAAGAGGCACAATGACATTTATGTATAAACATAAAAAATTACCCACACCGTACTTTGTTTGCATTTTCTTGCCACTTACTATTAATATGTTGACATTTGGGCATTAGCGTTAGCCAACGACCTATGTTTCCAAACTTCCTACCGTGGTTTCGTCTCGATCGGTCTACTGGTCTCGAAGATATTGGCAAATGTTTAAGCGCTAAATCACAACGCTACACAAACCGTAAGGCGAAACCTAGCAGTTTTGGTATCGTTGGACTCGGCAAGGATTCATGAATCTAAGGAGATGACTCCCGTGAAAATAAGTCAACCACACCCAGAGTTAAAGCATTTGAAATTTTAATTTTACCACTAGGCGGCACTGGTTCGAAACTTCTCAGGCTCCTTTAGGGCATCGTACTGATGAACTATACCGAGTTTTGTAACGATACGCGAAAGCGTTCATAAAATACAGCATTTTGGTACAAGATTCAAAATGGTCGATAAGGAAAAATTGGATATCATTCGATTCGGCATGACACGCCCTGAATCTAACGAAACCATGTTTATGATTTTTGGACAAACCAATCAGAAGGTATAAGAAAAAATAGCCATTTTTCGTATCTCCGGACCAGTAGGTGGCGCTGCGCCGAAAAGCAGCATGTAGCCTTAGGTCATGCTTGTGATGACATGTACCAAGTTTGGTCTGAATATGAGAAAGTGTTGCGGAGATTGACTTGCGTCTGTTTTTGCAAGCGCAGTGTAAAATTAGTTTGCGCGGTGTTCGAGAACGGTTTGATAAATTGACATGAATTCCATAACTTTGTCGGCATGGTCTGAAGATGATTTGGTTACATTTTCGTGAAAATCAGAGCAACAGCCTAGGAGGAGTTAAAAGTACTTTTTTTTTTTTTTTTTGTGGAAAATTCAAAATGGTGGAAAATTATGACGGTAAATGACGTCATAGGGTGCAATTGAATCGTCCTGAGCCAAGGTATCAGTGGAAAGAATTTTTTGTCTAGCCATTATGGTTCAAAAGAGGCATTGAGTTAGAGACTCCAAATCTTCTATGGTGACCGTTCAGACTGTCCTCTATATGTGTGCCAAATTTCATAACTTTCCCACAAGCGGTTCTATGGGCTGCCATAGACTCAAGAAAAATAATAATAGGAACGCCAACAGATACAATAGGTGTCTACGCTCTTTCAGTGCTTGGCCCCTAGTAATAGCCCAACAAGCTTATTTATATAGCATAATAATAATATGCGATAATATCGCATATTCCTTCACCATGACAGCCCTAGCCATGGCTTAAATCCAGTCATGCCCAATGTGGAGAGTGAACAGCCATGTTTATGATTCCTTTATTTCCTGTTTAGCAGTTCATGCAAGGTGCTAGCCTCTTGAGTTTCTCGGCTGACAGCAGCTGACAGCCGTCTTGGTGGTGTTGCACTCTCTCTGGGAGAGATGCAAGCAGAGCAGTACTTCCTAAATATTCGGCTTGTATAGCCAGGAAGGTATGGTTGTATGCTTGCACTTGCTGCTCTTTAATTTGCGCAAACTAAATGTTGTAAAAGGAAGTTGTGACAGAATGGGTAAAATGGCAAGTGTATGTTCTAGTCTCTTGGACAGCTTTTTGATATTTGTCTGAAGTCCTAACGTGGCAGGTTTTATAGGTGTCCTTTTATAGTTTATTACAGCCTCAAAGCTTTATTTGGAGTTTGGAGTAGTTAGCTGCTAGTAAGTAGCTTACAAAATCTAGGTGTTTCAATGCCATAAATTTGTAGCTCATTAGATTTGCTCTGAGCCAGAGGCAGACTGAAGTTCAGCTACAGTAAGTAATGAATCTTGAAGATAAAGTTTAGCTAGGGTTAGGCTCTGTGTCTGGGAGCCTGCTTTTCATCAGATGAATTGGGTGTTAACTCATTGGTTCGCCCTGCAAAAAGCCTGCCGTGCTGCGCCGAAGCTCAGTGCTCCTTCAGGGAGTATTTAGCTCGTCGAGTGAGCACTTTGCCTGCTAGATTAACTGACACGTCAGTCTTCCCCTCCAAGAGATGAAATCCTATATTGAACATATTGTATTCTGGACTGCTGCTGTCAAATTAGAAATGCAGAGAGCGCATGCGGTAGGCCTATTGTCATTCATGCAATTGATTATTGGGGAGGCTTGGCAGGAGGAGAGACATTTATCCGTTAAAGTGCCAGCAGAACACTCGCTGTTCCAGCTGCTCTAATGACCACCGTTGGACTGGGTGTTGGGCATTTTCTGTGACCTTGCCACTGTTTGGCATGCACTGTGCACCCTTATATCTCCTGCCGTTGTTTACAGGAAATATGTATTTCATCACCACAATGATGTGGTTTACAAAGTCTTTTGTTTTAAAGCCGAGTGCATGGTATGTAATACTCTAGACTAGAACCAACACATAACTTAAAAAGAATACACCGTTTCCAGATTGTTTTCACCAGGGCAGTTTTTTGTAGCATATTACATTATATTTGCTGATGTTTAAAACTGAAGCATTTATGAAGTATAGATATAATTTATTACCGTCATAATGCCTCAGTCCCATCTGCTACAGGGACTCTGAGAAACTGGACGCTTAGCTCAGCTGCCAACATGTTTCCTGTCAGTCTTTGCAATGAATGGAGAGTGGAATGGAGATAACTGCAAGGAGAAAGGCAAAACCATTGCTGCATTGATTCTGCTGAGCAACAACTAGCACTGGCACTAATGGGTGCAATAGGAATTAGATGAAGTAACATGGCATGATGTAGGGCTGCATGATTAATCGAAATTAAACTGAAATTGCGATTTGGCTTAGTGCGATTATGAAATCGTAAAGGCTGCAGGGTTTTTTTCCTCTGATTTTTAAATAAATGTATGCACAGCGTTAGTGAAGAGCAGGTCTGTGATCAGTATTAACTGCTGCTCCATCTCAAAGCACTGCAAGTTTGAGTTGCTATAGTGTGCATTTGCATATCATAACGTGCAAAGCAACATGCTTTAAACGTCTTCCCAAACTTGTAATGTATAAACCTGTTGTCCAACAAAAGGCAACATGTAATAGTTTTTACTCAGTCGAGTGTCAAACCTTTTGTGAGCTGATGTGGCTTCTTATCGTAGGCAGACAATGTATTATTTTATAGTATTCTATAGAACTTCTATCCCTTTTCAGCGCTGCACTCGTTGCGTTCTGTCTTCCGGTTTCTATTTCCACAGCATGAAGGTGAGATCTTACAGATGTATGAATGAACCGCTCATTTTAAAATCTTCCCGGTCCACTGACATTTATGGCATCTGCTTCAAACATTACAGTTATCATGATAACTTTCATTAACTCTACAATAAGTAAATCTACTTCACCAGCTTAATACAGTTTGCCAGTGATGCCCAATATACAGGGCTACCGCAAAAACAAAATTCTAAAGATGGCTGCGCAGTTGTTTGTCTGGCGCATGAGGTCTATAAAGAAATAAAGGCTATGTTGATTAGCATTGCATTAAAATACTTCATTCTTATGAAAATATCAGAGAAGCCTTGAAGAACACAGAAAAATCATATTGTCACAGTCGTGTGTTTATTGTCTTCATGTTCAATCATGAAGTGGAAGCATAAGAGGCTCATATTTAATATTAAAGACATGGACTCTCCTTTTAATGATTTAGCGTGATAAATCATTTTAAATTTATCCTTCTGATAAAAATTAAGAAATTGTCTCAGATTTTTATCTTAATACAATGTTTTATCATATAATATTTTATAGTTCAAGCTAGGGAGTTGCCAGGCCTGCAGTTTTTCCCTATTCTAAACATTGTTTGTACCACGCCTCTCATCCAATAATCGCAAATAGCTCTGTGCTTTATTTCTTCTAAAAAGTGTCATCTTTCAAATTCTGTCCCATTTTATCACGAAATTCAAACTATGAATGCCGTTTTGACGCTCTTAAATGTGACGTGACGGATCGCTGTAGCGCTTCAGTTCAAACGGCAGCCTGGAGTTGAGTGTCTTCTTCCACTTTAATACGAATTATATCTAGAAAAACATACATGAATATCAGAAGGTATGTTGAAAGATACAGTACAATTTTTTGCATAAATCTGTCTCATGTAATCACTCAATCTGTGTTTCAACCACAGAAATATGTCAATTAAACAGCTTTTGGACAATGTCACTTAATGTTGCATCTACCTCAGGAAAGTCATCCGATGTTCACGATGTGTTAGTTAGCTATAAAAAAAAACTCTAGAGAGAAGCTTATTTACGGTTAATAGTATTAGGGCTGCACGATGTATCGTTTTAGCATCGATAACGTGATGTGCGCAGGATGTGTGATGTCAAGAATAGGTATCTTAGTTGATCCGTGATTCATTATCCGTACGGACCAGCTGCTCCCCGACCCTTAACGCTTAATTAACTATTGTTAACAAATCAAACCATATCGTAAAGTGTTACAAACAAATAATTTACTCAGAACACCTCTTAAAATGATAATGTAAGTGTGCTTACCCCATTTCTTTTTTTTTTAGTAAGAGTGGTTAGCAAGATTTAACCTTAATGAACTACAGTATTTTCAGGTTATATATGACAATGTGTAGAAATTACCTAAAAAAAAATTATTTAGCCTAGTTTAGACTGGAGTGAGGTGAAAACAGAAAAAAGTGCAAAGCACGTTGTTGTTAGCTAGCTGTTAATTTTATTTAATTGTAGGCTATATGGTAGAAAATTAGACTATTAGTCAACTTTTTAATGCTACTTTTTTATTCTACTTTTTGATATTAATATGATTATATACCAAAATAATTATCAGGTCTAGCAAAGAAGGATTTTATCTTACAAAGCTATGAAATCCAGTGGTAAAATCACAGCTTTTTTAAAAAAAAAGAGGGCAAAAAAAGGATGTGTCTGTCGGCCACCACATGTATAACTTTGAAAGGTTTTGATCCACTTCAAATGTTGATTACTGTATAGTTCATACATACGCATGCGCACACACACACACACAAATTCTTTGTTCTGCCTTGATTTATATTTCTTCATTCTTAGTACTAACAGATCTCCCTGCTTTTCTCCCCTGTAAACAGCATTCTCCATCAGACCCTTCCCTGGAGATCACATCCAGTAAGGCACCTGTCTCGGGCCTAAACCTCCAACCAGCCAGCTGTGACATACAGCAGACGGAGAGCGAGCTCAAGCCAAAAAAGAAGAAAAAGAAGAAGGCCAAGGTAAGTGACGGCCAGGAGGGTAACGACATCAGTGGTGAGGCTGGTGGAGAGGCAGCTGCTCTGATTAACAAGGGAGACAGTCTTATGACTCACGTGGAACAGTCTGCCATTGAAAAGAAGAGCAAAAAGAAGCCAAAGGAGAAGGAGCCCAAGGAACCGAAAGAGCCCAAGACTCCCAAAACCCCGAAGACTCCCAAGACACCCAAAGAACCCAAGGAACCGAAGGAGAAAAAAGTGAAGACTGCCACCCCGAAGCCTAAAAGCTCCAAAAAGCCCAGGTATGTGAAATTTGAGTTTCCTGTAGCGTTCACCTTGCCTTTATAATTTTTTTTTTTTTTTTTTTTTTTTTTTTTTTTTAACTACAGGTTTTAAATTGAAAAGCCTCATGTGATCATCTGGTTCATTGAACTGTAGATATGTTTACTATGATTTGTTTTCTAGGACTATTACAAGCTGATATTGCTATATCAGAGTTTAGTCAGTTCAGAAGTGTCAGGGGTGTTCTGTTTTATTACACTTTTGAGACACAAGGAACTTGATATTGTCTATAGATTAAAAGACTTGAGCTTTTTTGCTTTGAACTACATGCGCTAAACCACAAACTTGACGCCTTTCTGACAAACCCTCCTTAGGTACCTGAACTTCATTCGGAGGTCTGTGAAGGGTTACTATCATCTTTGCTGGTCATTTGTTCTGTCAAGAGTTTGTTATATATGTTAATAACCACTGCCTAAAACATCATATTATCATGTATATCCACCATATATATCTGTCTCTTCTGGATACAGTTAACAATCATGGTGCTCATCACATTTTAAATGATGCCACATTCTTTTCTTTTTCTTTTGACACCCCCCCTTTCCATCCCCCTCAAAAAAGAAAGAAAAGAAAATGCATCCATCCTGAATATGCAGAGCAGCAAGGTTATATGGCCATTTTTTTCTCTCTGGCTGAGGTAGTAACATGATCCGACTGAGGAATGTGTCAGCCTTCCCCCTTAACCACCTCCTCCCCTCGCCTATCCAAAGCCCGTCACTCCACCGCCACGTCCCTTTCATCCAGAGGAAAAGGGCTGGGCCAAAGCAAGTGCATCTGCAGCAGAGTGCCAGATCAGTAGGTCATCTGAAGGGGGAGGAGGGAGGAAAGTGTGTGTGTTTGTAAAAAAGGAAAAGGGGAGGGGGAATGTCTCCATTCAAAATGGCACCTAATGCTAGTTAGTCCACAATGCTGTCTCATTAATCATGCCGGCCTGAATTTGACCAAATCTGCTACAGTACTGGATGTGTGGCATTGGCGAGTCCCTGTGGATAGTTTTTAAACTGTGGCCCCATTTCTAAAAAAGTGGGCTACATATAGCACATCTCACATTTGATGAGAGTATGTCATTCATTTCCCTTCCCCCATCTCCATTTGTTTGTTGCCTTTCTTATCAGCTCTTTTAATGTTTTCCTTGTTTAGTTGCTAGTTTCGATCATGGAAGTGGAGTACAGGAAACTAAGTTGGACATTAAAAATCTTTGCCTTGTATCTGTTGGTGTTCTTATCTGACAAAGAAAGTACAACTATAAATAGTAATTCTCAGGCCGCACCCAGAGTAAAATGTGAGCGTCTGTGTACCCAGGTTTGTTTTCCATATATACACACACAGCCATCAAACACTTCAGAAAGATCCCTCCTCATTGCTGCATTGCATGTGGCTCTTTCCCCCCACGAGAAGACTGTTTTGCATTGCAAATACACACCTCTCACCTTCAATTTATTGGCAGGTTCCCAAGCAACTACTGCAAAGCCCCCATTTTAGTTGGTGGGGTTTTTTTCTAACTGCATAACCACCTAACCTGGGTGGGCAGTTCCGTCGGCCCTTTGATTCTTCATTTCATGTCAAAGCAGAGTCTCTTTTTTTTTTCTTTCGCATATTATCTTAGCTACATCCTGTGTGCTCGCATACAAAAACCACAACAGTCGCGGTTGCATAGGAAGTGCTGCAATGTGTGTACTTAAAGCTCTTTGCTTGCGGGACCAGCATGCCTGTTTGCTCGTGAGTCTGACTACATCACCTTTATGTCAGCCTGCCTGCTTATTTGTCCTGAAACAAGTGCTCCACATTGTCATCCCCCCAGGCTCCAGTGGGGGAGAAAACTTGAATTCTGTGACTGAACCTCAAAGACAAAGTGCAGAGAGGTGGATGGCACAACAGAAGAAAAGGACCAAGCATCCAACTTTGTCCTTTCAGTTTATTTTATCTTCTTATACTGGCAGGCCTGTCCCACCAGAGCTTGGGAGTTTTCAGTTCCTGTGAATTCTTGGATTTGCTGCTTTGGTGATCAGACAGGCCACTGCCTCAAAAGACCGAGCGAGTGAGGCAGTGCGGTGAATGGATTAGAGAAGTGTGCCAAATGATAAATGCGCAGCCTCTGGGGAAACAAGCAAGAGTGAAGACTCACATCGCCGGTGTTACCCACTCCCATCAAAGCCTTCCACATTTAAAACAGAGCCTGCCCCCACGCTATGCACATGAAAGACGCTCAACGTTGAAATAACTTTTTTTTTAAGAAGGCTCAAAAAGTAGCTTGAATGGTCTCTTGGCAATTTAACTACCGTAAGATGTATGTTGCTTTGTTTTCGCAGAGGTACAACAAAACGCAAGTCTGAGTAACGCAGAAAGTGTTTTGTTTTGTGCACAGTTGCACTCTTAGTAAAAAACCAGCCATCTCAATGATGCTGCGGAATTCAACGGGTGACCTTGCTCTGAGAGCACAAGACACGACACTGTTGCTTCCCCCCGACTCTCTTCCTGTGTTGCTCCTCCACTGGGCCCCTAACACTTTCACACGCTCTTGCATACATACACTGTCCTTTTCCACCTATTATCACACACTCGCAATCCTTCTGCCGAGTCTCATTCTAGCCCTCCCTATCTTTCCTCTCATTCCACTGCACAGTTTGTGTTCCTTCTCTCACATATCTCAACTCACCCACTCACATCCTCTTTCCACACGTTCTCCCTCACAGTCCGGCACTCTCAGGCATTTCCCTTACCCTAATTCAGGCACATTTTAGTGTGATTTTAATTGCACCACCTCCATTGATTGAACTTGCTAGGCTAACAGGGCGTGTTTGGATCCTGTCCCCCCCCTTTTTTTGAAGTGACCTTGTTTTGTCTGGTGGTTCCTAATTAGCTTGCTTGCTTTGAAGGACACAGATGCCCGTTTTTATTTGCAGTTGTTAACTTGTCGTAGCATGTTCGTTCTCTGCGTTTTTATCTCCTTGTTTATGTACGTGTTTACGTTTGCGCCTGTGCGACACTGCAAAAGAGCTGTTGAGGGTAAACAGTTATGTGTGCGTGAGAGCAGCTGCTGTTAGAGAGAGCACCGTGCGGGGGTCCAGCTGAAGATGAGTCATCTCACTGGCGACGGCAGGTGTCCCATTAACCCCCTGGCCCTCTCTCCTCCTCCTGAGTGTCAGCTCTAGAGCTCATATAAACCTGCAGCAGGGCCTGCATCCTCCCCCTACTAATGCCAATTAGCCCCTCTCTCTCTGCCCGTTCATCTCAAAGACTACACTCGCCATGGCCCACCCCGCTGGCCCGTTCAACTGGATCTTCAGTGTATGTCCTATAGCAGCTCTTTGCCTTTTATGGTTCATAAAGGTCAGCCATCGAAAGGAAGTCTGTCATCCCTCCCCCTAAACTGAGTGTTCTTCCTGCCCTCGTGGCTTTTTTCCCTCCTGTCCCTTTTTTCTTTCTTCCTTTTGTATGTGCCTTTTTTTTCTCCTTATTTCTGGCTGTGTTTGCTGAGCAGTGACAGTATGAAACCCAAAGCCACAGAGCGGTGCGGCTGCAGGTGCTTGAATGAGTGTTGGAGAGAGAGACTCTAACTGAGGCAAGCAGATGGCTTTAGCCAGTGGCGTCCAGCCAGAGGAACAGGTGCGGGTCACGTGACCACCGGTTACCAGGGCGATTTGATTGCTCTTGGCGTGCGAATGAAAAGAGAGAGGGGGCCCCAGAGCGAGAGAGCGCAAGAGCCTCTAGGGCATTGTGTAATATGTGGCAGGGAAGAGAGTACAACTCTAAACTGGAAGTGGATTTAACTAGTTCTTGTCTTTCCTCTCTCATTCCCTCTTTTCTGTGTCTGAAACTGAACTTAGGAGGGAAAGGACCTTAAAGCATTATCCTTTTTTTAACCTGGTATGTCCGTGTGAACGCAAGGTACAAATGAAAAGAACTAAAGAGAAAAATACAAGAACTGTGGACAGCCTGAGATTTTCTTTTTATTTCTTGCATTAAAGTTGCTCATACAGGTTCGCATGACATTGTAATAGCAGTGTGAGATGTTAAACTCCATATAAAACTTCTCTAAACTGCAATTTTCTAATTATTTTACGATTATACATGTCGTTTATTCTGCAATTGTACATCTCATCTTCATTGAAACTACTTTTAAATGTTTATTTGTCCATTTACTATTTAATTGAACTGTTGAAGCTAAAGGTGCTTATATAAAAAATTATATATAAAGCATTAAACTTAAAGTTCTGGGACTGGTATGAACAGTTGCTATTTATTTTTTTACTAAAACTTCTCAGCGTGGTGGTTTGACTTTGACCCAGACAAATCTGTGGTTTATTGGTGTGACTGTTATATTAACCAAACGTCCCTGTTCACCCACAGTGCAAAAAAATCTGACTTCGAGTCCAGTAACAGCACCAAGAAAGAGGCAAAGCGCAAGAGAGAGCCCTCAGTCACATCTGATGTGGAGAAAACACCGCCACATTCACCTGAGGAGGAGGAAGATGATGGCGTTCAGGTAAACTTCATTAAAGTTTTCAATTTGGCTAATAAAAAATAATAAAGTTCTTATTGTCTCTAAATAAAAAAAAAGTTTGAATGCCGCCTTTGCTAGTAGTCGATATGGGTTTTTCTGAGACTAAAACCGATACCTAAAGATTGACAAGATAATGCTGATAAAATGGCACCTTTATCCTACTTAATACAAGTGACAGCACATCATTGTACACAAACATGGTCACAGTTGTTTTTATTCAGTTTATTGCTAATCTTTATCAGATTAAAAACTTGGTTTTATTTTTTATTTTTGTCATTTGTGTAACTTTTTTGTGATTTACAGAAGAGGCGATCTAGCCGGCAGGTAAAGAGGAAACGCTATACTGAGGACCTGGAGTTCAGAATTTCTGATGATGATGGAGATGATTCCCCAGGACCAAAGTCTCCTTCAACAACGTCTGAGCAGCAGGTCAGTATCATGAGTTGGAAAACTGCTGATGTAACCCACTGTTTGTTATGCATGATGGATGTTCTCACGCTGACTCTGTGTCCTTCATTCCCGTGTGTGCTGTAGGAGTTGCCAGATGCAGAGGGCCCTGTGGTGGAGAAGATTATGGGGATGCGCATTGGAAAGAAAGAGGTGAGCTGAGCCACCAAAAGCCTCTCACATGAGCTTTAACCGCTGCTGTCTGCTGGATAAGGGCAGATTATACCTAATAGCTGTCTCAAATCTTGCCCCAGACTGTGATGGTCAGGAAGATGCCTGAGTGGGCTGATATTGTTTTCGGCCTGACAGTTGTAGTATTAATCCAGTAAAGGCCGTTGCAGGTTCAGAGCAAAGCCTGTGTGAGGTTTTGAGATGAAGCCATGTAAGAATAAACTGTCTCTCAGCGTGTTTAATCTCAGACCCTTAGATGCAGGCTGTGACAGAGTGCAACGTTACTACTTTGAAACTGCTCCACAAAACAAAGCCTGGCCAAAAATAATACGCCGTGCATGGCTTTTAGTAGCGCAGCTGCAAATGGGCTCCCGCCCGAGGAAATGGTAGGTTTGGCGTCTGCCGTAGTGTTGTGGTTTTGGCAGGAAGCCAGGCCCTGGGTCAGCTCCCTGTGAATGGGGCTGTGTGTGGTAGAAGAGCTGAAGTGATTCATGACTCAGCCACACAGCGTACTACTAGCTGGAGAAAGAGAATAGGACGACGACTGCTCTATCTCTCTCCCCCCCAGTCTTTGTTGTCATACTGCTTTTGTCCTGGGGCATTACAGTTGAGAGCAATGCTAAAATACAGAGTTGTTTGTCACAGGAAATGAGTTACACTTGTGACTGTGATGGGTGGAAATTATGCACACTAGTGATTTAAAGGCTCCAAACGGTTTACAAACAAATGTGTTGATCACCAAATATTCCTGCTTCTTATTTCACAGTTGTCATCTGGTGAAGAGGTGGAAGTTGAGGAGTTTTATGTCAAATTCAAAGGCTTGTAAGTATCTGATCTAGCATGCCTTCCATCTAATGTGACTTTCTTGCATAATGAAGGTAATTGGAGAATAATTAGTTAAACATTAATGGAATTCATTTGCCAAATAATGCATACAAGCTACAAAACTATTAAAATTAGTTTAAAGATTTTCTCAACTATGTATAAAACTACTCATGCAGATGGATCATCACATGTTAAGTCACATGTTAGGAACACAATTTGTAAACATAAACGTAAACATGCTCAGTCTTGTTTATCTGACATGTTAATTTTTAAATGATAGGTCACCCATGACTTTTTGTTTTTTTTTTGTTTGTTTGTTTTTTCAGCTCCTACCTGCATTGTCGTTGGGCAGACATTGAAGAGCTGGAGAAGGATAAGAGAATCCAGCAGAAGGTTAAGAGGTTCAAGGCCAAGCAAGCCCTCAGTAACTTCCTTAGTGAGGTTAGCATCAGCCCTCCATTTTCCTTGCCATCCACCATTTTGTCTTTTTTTTTTTTTTCCCATTCTGTACCCCCCCCCCCCCCTCATTTTATGGCCCTCACTGATAATGGTGGCAGTATGTATGCGCAACAGTGGTGTATTGTGGTAGTATTATAGTGGCTTTTCGAACAATCTCATGCATGCTAAGGCAATAAAACGCCTCACTTCAAGCCCTTATCTCAGTTGCACGCAATCTCCCTTCACATGCTTAGTTCGGTTCACAAGTTAAAGTAATTCAAGCAGTTGCATTGAAACGAATGCTGAGACTTTCATTTCTGGTGTGCAACTCCACACTACCATTCGAAAGGGCTTTTCACTCTATCAAAACCAGGTGGGGTTTTCCCAGAGAGATTTATGCCACCCACATCAGAAAACTTTGAAATTATTCCACCTGGTAGATTCTCATTTAAAGTCTCATAGTAGTTGTGGCTCAAGCAGCAATGAAACCGCCATTCTTCAGTGCTCCAACTAACCAATCAATCACGTTCTTATTGACAGATGGATGATGAGCCCTTCAACCCAGATTATGTGGAGGTGGACAGAGTTCTGGATGTGTCTGAAAGCACAGATGAAAATGGAGAGGTATGACTTGTCTCTCTCATCCATTCGCTTCAATTAAACCATCTGTCTTTCAAAACAGCATGGATAACCTTGATTAAAGCTCTTACGAGAGCCACCCCCAGAAAATTTAGAAAGATGTGAGAACCCTCTTTTGGAAAACTGTTGTGTTGATGTGTGTTCCTGCAGCCTGTAACTTTGTACCTGGTAAAGTGGTGCTCCTTGCCTTACGAGGACAGCACGTGGGAGTTAAAAGCTGACATTGACCAAGGGAAGATTGAGGAGTTCGAGAGAGTGATGGCACGTGAGCCAGAGCCAAAGCGCGTGGTAAGAGCTGGCAGTCCTCTTGCCCTCTCTTTATTTTTATTTTGGAGTGCTGAGCTAGTGAGGAGAGAGGGCCACGTTCTTGCGGTTGCATGGAAACCACTAACGGGAATTGTTTTATTTGAAACAGGAGCGACCTCCTACCAGTGACTGGCAGAAATCCGAGAGTTCCAGAGAATATAAAAATGGCAATGCGCTCAGGGAATACCAGCTGGAGGGAGTCAACTGGCTGCTCTTCAACTGGTACAACACGTATGTATGCAATTACCCAGCCGTCCAACTGCACTGCTTACTCACACATGGACTGAATTTTTCAAGCTATTTAAATGCAGGGATGTCATGAATTGCTGCCGCTGCATGAAAATTTTCACTTTTTTTGTTTCTGCTCTCAGACGAAACTGCATTTTAGCTGATGAAATGGGCCTTGGCAAAACAATCCAGTCCATCACATTCCTCTATGAGATATACCTGAAGGGAATCCATGGTCCTTACTTGGTGATTGCTCCTCTTTCCACCATTCCAAACTGGGAGAGGGAGTTCAGGACATGGACTGAGCTAAACGTAGTGGTCTATCATGGTAGCCAGGCAAGTCGAAAGACTATTCAGGCTTATGAGATGTACTACAGAGACACACAGGTACATAATGCTTCTTTTGTCATTTGATATGCATAGATCATTTTATATCATTTAAGTCAGCGTTTCCCATCCAGGATGCCATGTAAAAACTGCATCAAACATTTTAAAATTGCTAAAATGTGTATAAAAAACAATTTATGTACCATCAATCTCAGAAGTCTCTAATAACAAATGATGCACAAAAATTTATAATAAAAACGCAAATTGTACGTTTTCGGCGTTCAATTGTGGGGGTTGCGCATGATTTCATTCCCATGCTTCATTCCCAGTGCGTACACATACAGCTGCCTCTTTTTCATGGCTTGTTCCGCTTGCGGTCAAATCACACGAAAATATTGTCACAACGTCCATCTTGCCGCGTATTCATATAAACACATCAGTTATGTCCGTGCTGTCAACGGTAATGCATGCGATTTTAATGTTTTTCAGTTTAACGCGTTAAAAAATATTTAACGCATTTAATGCAGCATCGGTTTTTTTCTGTCATCCTTTGGTTAGCGTTACATTATATGATCATGTTCTTCTACATGCAAATGCTTTTAAACCATGCAAGCGTGAAAAGACAAAAAGAGAACGCGCTGCCTGTGAATGTCCTGTCACACACACAGGACGCACAAAAAGACGCGCGCCAGAATCAACTTCTCTTTCGCGCTTGAACGAATAATAACACACAATTATGCCAAAATGTCTGTTTTGAGTATCCTCATAAGAGCAGTCTTCAATTAATTAAAGTCTTAAATGAACGTAAAGAGATGTGAGAAAATGGGACCCGTGTGAGATCCACATGTGCAGCAGTGACAGCAGAATCAAAGAACACAGGTAACAGAAAATGACTTGCTGCTCTTGACTAAAGAACACTTGTATCTTTAATAAGGATTAATCTAT
Source organism: Scardinius erythrophthalmus (assembly GCF_964197995.2). Taxonomy (NCBI): domain Eukaryota; kingdom Metazoa; phylum Chordata; class Actinopteri; order Cypriniformes; family Leuciscidae; genus Scardinius; species Scardinius erythrophthalmus. The sequence continues at coordinate 23,134,776 of NC_138229.1, read as the reverse complement.
TTCATTTAATTTATGCAGTGAAGACTGTAAAGTGTTTGATAACTTTATTCGATTTCTGTATATTTCCTACCTGTTAGACAGGTAGGAAGGGCGCAGGTAAATGACATTTATCATGGGTTTATGTGAGGATTGTTTTAAGTTCACTTAAATTAAAAGTTGTTATATTTTTTGGAGCCTAATAAATGTTTAAAAAAAAAAAGATAGATTTCAATTATACTGTAGTGTTGAATGGTGATAATGTTTAAAATTGAAAATAAAATCATTGACATCAGCAGCAGTATTTGGTATCAGTGATACTGGCCTTCGTTCATTAAAAGATGCCATTAAACAATTATTTTAAATATACTGTGTTTATGTTGTTTCTACATTCATTTGGAGATTAACTGTGAAATTATTACATTATAAATTATATTTAAAAAAATTATTAAAGCTATCTTGTGCAATTTTAACAAAATAATCCCAATATAAAAACACAAATACACTGAGTGAGCAAACATTTAGGTGAGATTTGCAATGGTAATTGAGCAATGTTTATATATGAATAAAAGGCTTAATTAAATGTCGTCATGTAAAGTGATCTCTTCAGAAAGAATTACTGACTCCTAGTCTTTCAACTGATGGACAAAAAAAATTAGATATTAAAAATAGGCGTTTCTTCTATGTAGTATTGAAAATCAATACATTTCAATGCATCAAAGTAGTATCGTGATAACATTAGTTTAGGGTGCCACAAATTTTGTTTTAATTTTCAAAGGGTGCCGTGACTGAAAGGTTGGGAAACACTGATTTAAGTTATTGATGCTAATGTTTCACAAGATTTCTGCAGGACTATATACATAAGGTTGTGCATTCAAGAGCCCTTCAACAACCAAAATCTCTTTTCCTGCAGGGTCGTGTAATAAAGGGAGCCTACAAATTCCATGCAATCATCACCACATTTGAGATGATCCTGACAGACTGCCCCGAACTACGGAGTGTGCCTTGGCGCTGTGTGATCATTGATGAGGCTCATAGACTCAAGAACAGGAACTGCAAGCTGCTTGAGGGCCTAAAGATGATGGACATGGTTAGTGCTTCCACTTCCACCTAAAAAAAAACATATTTTTTATGAAAAGAACCTGCTGTAAATACAGCTATAACTTTCACTTTTACCAGATGCAGGGTTCCCATGGTGCTGAAAACCAGTAAATATTAGGGGTGTAACAATACAATATGGATCAATACATTGATCAAATTACTAATGATAAGATGATCGATGCAACATGTAAAAAAAAAAAATCTATTTTAAATCTAAAAGACAAAAGAGAAATTATTTCGGTACATGAGCACTGTGTGAAAAGTTTTCTTTGCAGACACATCTGTAGTGCACAGAGCAAGTTCTCTTTCGCTTCTTTTGTGCTTAAACAGACAAATACAGACAAAATACAGACAAAATTGTCAATTCCCCTCTTGGCTAATATATTCTTGTAAACAGTTGTGAAAAACGCATTTGATCTTAGTCAAGTCTTAGTGACAGCAGCCCAAAAAACCTACTGCCATCTGTTTTAATATTAATCAAAAAACAGAAAAATCACTCACTGCTTTTTAGTAGATTTAGCAGGTTTAATTTATACAGTGAAGACAATGCGGTCGATTGACTTTTTTGATAACTTTCTGTTGATGGACTGTTCTGTTTTTATTATTTATTTCACAGGAATGCTATATTTGTTAAGCTCCAAGTTGTTCCTAATCACCTTTAAGGGAGGGAATAGAATATGTTGCACATGTTGCTTGCCAATAAAGAGTTGTTAATTCATGATACTTTCTTATTGCTTAATTTTTTATTCTTAAATACATTGTTGTTAAGAATTTCTAACTAACCCCAGTGGGTTTATTTGAAGCCTTTTATATATCATGTAGTATTATTTATTTAGGTGATTTGTACTGGTGATCATTATCGGCCAATACTGCTTCCAGCGATCATAATCGGCCCCGGAAACCCTGATTGGAGCACCCTTATTAGTTAACATGGTGAAAGGACTTTGGAGGAGTTCATTTTTGTTTGTCACTTAACAAGACTCTTATCTTCCATAGGAACACAAAGTCCTGCTGACTGGGACCCCACTGCAAAACACAGTGGAGGAGCTCTTCAGTCTCCTTAATTTCCTGGAGCCAGACAGGTTTCCTTCAGAGTCCACCTTCATGCTGGAGTTTGGAGATCTTAAAACAGAAGAGCAGGTACGGAATATCAGCACTTGTTAAACCACTGTACTTGGTGTGTGAAACGTTTCAGAGGTGCCTGGATGTTTTCTAATGGATGTAATTTCCTTGTTTCAGGTTCAAAAGCTGCAGGGCATTCTGAAGCCCATGATGCTGCGCCGACTGAAGGAGGATGTAGAGAAGAATCTTGCACCGAAAGAGGAGACCATCATTGAAGTGGAACTGACCAATGTGCAGAAGAAATACTACCGTGCCATCTTGGAGAAGAACTTTGCCTTCCTTTCCAAGAGTGGAGGAGGTGGCAGCGGAGGTGGAGGAGGATCCAGTGTTCCCAACTTGTTGAACACCATGATGGAGCTGAGAAAGTGCTGTAATCACCCCTACCTCATCAATGGTGAGCAACAATATCAGATGTGAAACTCTACATGTGAAAATAAAATTGTTTTATTGATTTGCTAATGGTGTTTGTTTAAAGTCCAGCTGAAATCAAAATTGACCCTATTTACTTTGTTAGCGCATATTACTAGTCTTGTGGTGAAAAATTAATCCGTGCAAGTTAATACACAGAAAAAAATTGTTTGCCGTTGTAATCTTTAATCAAAGTCTAAAAAGTTACTTCCGGTCTGGAATGGCTGATGACGTAGGTTTGATGGCTTGGTTTGGGAAACGCTTAACCTCTCCTCTCAAACCGTTAGTCTGCTATGAGCGAGAGATGGAGAGGAGGAGCGCTAGAGTAAAACCCTGCCCTCTGTTCAATATTCCGTTTCACTGGGAAATACGTCACAACACTGCAGAAAAGTCGTTTGCAACTTCCGGTTCACGCGGACTTTAAACTGTATAACCATTTCTCCAGTCAGCCAGACTTAAATTTCATTCTTTTCTCTGTCTGTAGGAGCTGAGGAGAAGATAATGGAGGAGTTCAGGGAGAGTCACCCCTTAGATTACCCAGAGTTCCACCTCCAGGCCATGGTCCAGGCTGCAGGAAAACTGGTGCTGATCGACAAGCTGCTCCCCAAACTGAAGGCTGGGGGTCACCGTGTGCTCATCTTTTCCCAGATGGTGCGCTGTCTGGACATCCTGGAGGACTACCTCATCCAGAGACGGTAGGATGTCTGAGCCCACACCACTGCCAATAAATGGATAGAGAAACACTTTTTAATTTAATATGAAATCTCATTTGTCAAAAAAACGTAAGAAATGCAATCAACCAATAAAAAATGTATTGTTAATGTATGCTCAATTTCCTGTAATCTAGGTATCCATATGAGCGTATAGATGGCAGAGTTCGAGGAAATCTACGCCAGGCAGCTATTGACCGCTTCTCACGACCAGAATCTGACCGTTTCGTGTTCCTGCTATGTACCAGGGCTGGAGGCTTGGGTATTAACTTAACTGCAGCTGATACATGCATTATATTTGACTCCGACTGGAACCCTCAGAATGACTTACAGGTAAGCATAGTATGCAAGTGAAAATGTGCTGGACTTTCATTGGACGCCAGTGTATAACACAAAGAATCTTAAAGCTGCATTCCAACTAGTAACTCAGTTGGAAGTGCACTATTACATTATGCACCTCTTTAGAGGTGGTGTGTGTGACCGTTTTGTGCTGTTGCCTTCAGGCACAGGCTCGATGCCACAGGATAGGACAGAGCAAGGCTGTGAAGATTTACCGCCTAATCACCAGAAACTCCTACGAAAGAGAAATGTTTGACAAGGCCAGTCTGAAGTTAGGACTGGACAAGGCGGTGCTTCAGTCCATGAGCGGGAGAGAGAATGCTGCCAACGGGGTATGAACTGCACACAGCGCCACCATCTTGTGGTGTTTCACTGAAACAATATTCCAGATGGTTCATTAATCAAACATTCTGATGAGACTAATTTAGGTAGATGGTAAAAAAGAAAATCAGTCTATTCCATAAAATACCCAAGATGAAAACAGTAAGTTTATTGAGATCTGTATTTTGTGTTGATTATTCGTTATTCTTTTTTCTCTCCTTTTTAGGTTCAGCAGCTCTCTAAAAAGGAGGTAGAGGACCTCCTACGTAAAGGAGCTTATGGAGCACTAATGGATGAAGAGGACGAGGGATCCAAGTTCTGTGAAGAAGACATTGATCAGATTTTGCAGAGACGCACACAGACCATTACCATTGAATCAGAAGGCAAAGGCTCAACGTTTGCTAAGGTGATGACATTTAAAATCTTTCTCCTTTTTTGCCATGGCTGAGGTATTTATGATATTAATAAAAAAGTACCCACCCATCAATTTTATTGTGTAATTACAATTATATATGCTTACTACCCATTTCATCTTGCTCTTAAAATAGTGCAGCCTATAGGGTAATTGTGTCTGATCTCACCATTTACATTCATTTATTTTCCCCTACCAGGCAAGTTTTGTGGCCTCTGGGAACAGAACCGACATTTCTCTGGAGGACCCAGATTTCTGGCAGAAATGGGCAAAGAAAGCAGAGCTGGACCTGGATGTGATCAATGGCAGGGTAAGATGCAAATTAATGGAGGAAAGGAGCTCTCTTGTACTGTGAAATGCCTCACAGAAGATGTTGCATAAAAAGGAATTAATCTGTAGCACACTCTCTCTTGTAATCATGTGTGGAGCACTAATAGCTGACTATTCATTGTTTTGTTAATGCTAGAGTCATGAATTAGCAGCTTTTGACAGGTATCATGTTCATAATCCTATTTGACAATTAACTGAAGATGGTGTGAATTCAAATCTGGGTAGTTTCCACTGCACTTGGTCGTGTCACTCCTCATAAATATGCTATCTTGGCATAATTAATAAGGCTGATTTCCCCAGGCTAACAATGCGTGGAATGTAACCGTAATTGAGCAAAGGCAAAATTGTTTAAACTTGGCCATGGGAAGCATTTTCTTTAATTACCACTGTTCTTTGCTCTCAGGAGAATTGTAGGCGCTAAGCATCTTTAAACTGCATAAAGAGAAATGTTATGTCTAAAAAAAAGTGCCGTATTACATTTTCTGCATATGTCCATGATTAGAGGTCTTCCATCTTGCCATCTAGCAATCACCTATATCATGGTGCTGAACAAACAGAATCCTTTTCTGGTGTCTTAAACACTTGAGGGAGTGCTCTTACCCCAGATCATATCTCTTGTCAGAATAATCTGGTGATTGACACTCCTCGGGTCCGGAAGCAGACTCGTCACTACAGTTCTATGAAGGAGGATGATTTGATGGAGTATTCAGAACTTGAGAGTGACTCTGAAGACAAGCCCATTCAGAAACCTCGGAGGCCCCAGGACCGAACCCAGGGGTACCCCCGCAGTGAGTGCTTTAGAGTGGAGAAGAACCTTCTGGTGTATGGGTGAGTGCAGTCTGGAAATTGTCATATTTAAGCATTGTTGTTGGTTTTAACATCTTTTTACTCTGACTATGCTACCCTGAAAATCTACTGAGATCACAATTGTGCTATATCAACATCTTGCACTTAAACAGTCCCTGGAGGCTTTCATTATAATTAGTTGCCATTTAGCAGATGCCTTTTGCTCAAAATCAACTATACATGACTCTGTAGGGCAACACAGAACACCCACTGGGAAAAATTTCCTACATAGAAACATTCAAGTTAAAATTAGTGCAGGCATCTAACTTTTTCAGTCCATGTCCCTCATTAATAGATTTCCATTTCCCTCAATCGTAGCTCATCATAGAAACCAGCTTTAGCAGGAAGTCCATCCCAGTGCCATGAGATGGGATATTCAGCTTCCAGCTTTGTTTTATCGTCATCCAAATTCCCCTTGTCTCGTTGTGTTTTCCATTTGGAATGAGAATATCTGGTAGCTCACAGCCCACCAGTGCAGTGGCCGAGTTTGTCACGCTTGCTTGTCCCGGGGCAGTGGCAGACACGGCGCTATCTAACGCGCACAGTTAATTAAGCACCAGGCCTCAGTGCACTCAGCACTAATCATGGCTGGCTGCACACACCATGTCTGACCAGTATCTTTTTTTTCCCTTTTCAGTCAGACGCGTCTAGACCCCTGGGCTATACGGCAAATTAGATCCATCAAGTCTGAGAGCTTTGTCTCTTCTGAAGTTTTTTTATAAGCAGTGTAGGGTTGTGAAATCAGAGCAGACCTTTCCCCCTCTCTCTTCCCAAAAAAGCCCTTTAGGCCTGTGCTTAGAGAGTGCTTGAGTACTCCATCAAACAACAAGGGCATTGGGTCTCCCCATGGTCATGCACCATGCCAGCAAGACAGTGGTGGTGTCCCACCTTCTCCAGTTTGTGAGAAATGGTACAATCATAGAGTAATACTATTCTTAAATGGTCTTGACACTGAGGTTTTTTTCCCAGACAGTAAAAATTTACTTTGTGAATTGTTTTAACTAGCTTTGTCAGTGACATTTTTGTGCTTCTTTCCAAAATTATACATAACTCTAGTTCAAAAAGGCTTGAACTGAGCCCTGGCTAAATTCTCTTCTGTTGTGCATAGCTGGGGCCGCTGGGGTGACATCCTGTCCCATGGACGCTTTAAGCGTCCGCTAAGGGAGCGAGATGTAGAGACCATCTGCCGAGCCCTCCTGGCCTACTGCCTGCTCCACTACCGTGGAGATGAGAACATCAAGAGCTTCATTTGGGACCTCATAACCCCTACAGAGGATGGCCAGAGCCGCACACTGACCAACCACTCTGGTAGGACACTACAACCATGGAATTGCATTTATTTCCTCGATGAGCTCTCTTGCATTTACTTCTTCTTAACCTGTTAAATGCAATTTTTGTGGTTTCAGGTCTGTCTGCTCCTGTGCCCCGGGGCCGTAAAGGGAAGAAGGGGAAGCCGCAGGCTGCTCAAACTCACATGCCACAGGCTGACTGGCTTGCTGACTGTAATCCTGACATCCTCCTTCAAGAAGATAGTTATAAGAGACACCTGAAACACCACTGCAACAAGTATGTCCTTTCCCACCTTTACAGAAACTTCCAGCAAAAATAATGTAAACCTGTTTGCAGGTTTATGGTCTTGGGAAACCTGGAAAAACCAGTGAAATTAAAGTTGTGTGTATGTATATGTATATGTAACATTTTTACATGTCAATTACATTTTAAAGTACTTGCATTGTTAGAATTCTAGGTCAACGTGATAACATTAGCCACCCCATTGATGGTCTTGGAGACATTGTATAATTTAATATCCAAGTATAATATAGTATAAGTATAATTTAGATCTATTCAAAAAGATTTGTACCTAACATATAAATGGAAATCTTCCCAGCAATTTTTGTAAAATTTGGCCATGAAATATGAAAATACAAGTTTTGCTGCTGCTATCTTTTTTGAAAGTAACCTTTTTGACTTCCAAGCCGGATATCCTCAGAAGCAGGTGTATTTGAAGACTTTTGAAAAGCTTTTCAACTTGGAAAAAGTAATTGAAGCAAACTTGTGAATTAGCTTAACATGTTCAAAAGCGAGTTAGCGCTATTACCTTGTAGTGCAGATGTTTCACTAAGTTGCTTGGCTCCTCCATAGTTTAGCTTTGACTAATGAATGTCAGTTAAAAAATGGCCAGCTGTAAAGAATCTGGCAAAAAAAAAAAAAAGTCCCATCTTTCTGGCAAAGGCTTCTGCCAAATTACTCAAATAATGAATGACAGGCCATGAGAAATCTTTTTCTTCACTAAAATTTTTTTAAGATCACTCAATAATTCATCGTTTAGCTCATCAGGCAGCACATGATGATTTTGCCTCTTGCCCAACATGTCCATATTGCCCTGTGTCGCCGGCTTGTGTCTTTTGTTTTTTGAGGCCTCTCTGGTTTCATTTGATAAATAATTTCTGTTGCCAGGCCAGCATTGTTGTGTCCTGCCTAACGCTAGGCAGTGACAGAGAAGAGAGAGAAGGAAAAAAAAGGTTTACACTGCTGGCTCTGATGTGCATCCAGAGAAGGGGAACAGAGCAACAGCTGAGGAAACGTTACGAGACGATAAATGCGAGGTGCTTAGACCGCCAACCATCTGCTCGCCACACTGCAAACTTCTGCCTCTTTACTTTGGAGGCGTCCCGTTAGCACCTCCCCAACTTCCCTAACAGCATTAGGAAGGAAATTAAAACGAGAGGATGAAGGTGCTGGAGTGCATATGCGTGGGGGAGGGGGGAGAGGGTGGGTACGGGCGGCTCCCCAAGCGCAGCGGCGCGGTGCCAGGCCAGGTGCCAGGCAGACCTGTTGGAAGCGGGTGAAAGGCGGCACACACAGAGGTGATTATGTGCAGCCATCTGTCAGGCGCGGAGGCTGCCGCACAGCGTGGCTAATCAGCCCTGGCAGCATGATGGATGAGCCATGGCACATGCCAAAGAGCTGCTGCTGCCGCTGCTACTGCTGCTGGCACAGCTCGGAGCTGGCCAAACTTACTCGCTCTTTTGTTTTCTGCCTTCTCTTTCCTTTGTCCCTTTTTCCTTCCTTTCAATCTGTGTGGCACTCCATTAACCCCCAACTCATCTGTTTTTTTTGTTTTTGTTTTTTTCTCTCCTGCCCTTTTTATCCTCTCTCTTGCTCGCTCTATCTCTGACAGAGTGCTGCTGCGGGTCCGCATGCTGTACTATCTGCGACAAGAAGTCATCGGAGACCAGGCAGACCGAATCCTGGAGGGAACGGATTCAAGGTTGGCATCTCTCTCCATTCCCTTCCACTGAATCCTGCCTGCTGTTATCTTTCCTCTCCCTCCATCACTTTCTCCTCCTCCTCCTCCTCTTCCCCCTTTCTGACAACACCCCCACCCAGATGTGCATGCATTTATAATGTGCAAACGTGCTCGCCATGTTGATGATCTCAAGGACTCGACTGAAGCTCTAATGATTGTGCTCGCAAGTGCACAGGGTGAGATAAGCGAGCAGCTCAGATCTCCGGCCATAATCAGGTTGGCCCTAAATAAACAAGATGAGAAATGGGCCTAAATGAGATGTGGCTTGCTAATGCTTGCGTTTCCTACCAGATGTCTGCAGATAGACATTAATGCCGCTCTCATTAGATTATATGCCACTGTGGCCATCTCCTGGTTTTAATCACTCTTTCCTGTGTTTGTTTGTCTTTCATTTATAGTGAGTTGGATATCTGGATCCCACAACCCTTCCACGCCGACGTCCCCACGGATTGGTGGGATCTCGATGCTGACAAGTCCCTCCTCATCGGTGTCTATAAGCATGGTAAGCTCCGCCTCCTCACGGCTGCTGCTTTCCGACTGGTGCTTTTGCGGTGACAGGCGACAATAATTGCTAATGTTGACCTATTGTAATATTGCCTAGAGATTGATTGGTGATATTTTCCGAATGGCCGATCCTGCACTAGATTGAGGGTGGCTGGGAAAATGGATGGGGGAAAGAGCCGAGATCTAATCTATCAGAGGCAACAGGCACCTCTCAGCGCATTTTATTAACATTGACCCACAGTGTTAAGTGTTCTGGGAGAGCCTGCTAAATTCCCTGTTTGGGTCGTGATTGTTTTCTTTTGTGAAGCTACGGAGCTGTCACAATTTATCTTTTAAGGGAAAAGGGGCCAAAAGCAGTATTTAAAAAGAGAGATGGAAAGGAGTTTCTCAACTGCTGACTTTTAATTGTATAAAGTGTAGTAATAGTCACTTTATTTAATAGTGTGTTCTGCTCTCACCGCCGATATTAATCTTGATGTGAGGGGCTTTTAAGCTTCTCTCAGATTGGTCTTTTTCCTGAATGTGTGTACAGAGAGCTGTCTCTCCAGTCTCCCCTGGTGCGCTGCGCTACCTCGTTAACTCAGCTGGCCTCCATACGCACACACAGGAGCGTGTATATAACACAGGCTGCCTGTTCTTAATCATAATCCCAATTCAGTAGGGAGGTCTGGGGAGGAAACGGGGAGAGGAGAGGTGGCAGGCCTGGACTGCAGAGGAAAGAGTGATGGCCTATAAACCCCCTCATGATTACAGTTTGGCTCGGGGCGCGGCGGCAGTTAGGAACAATGTGTCACCGCATAAATCCTAATTGAAATGTGATGTTCTAGCGGGGGAGGGGGTGCTTGAGCCCCGTCTGATCAGCGGCTCAGCTGAAGTGGGTCCAGCCTGCCAATCGCCTCCCCTGTTGTGCACTGTAGGGATCCGCAGGCTCAAATCTGTTCTGCTTGGACAGTTTCAACGGGCATTTTCCTCTAGCTTTCCTTTTGTTTCTATCTTTTTTTTTCTTTCTTTTTTTGGTTTGATTCAATCTTCTGGTAGATTATAAGGTTATTGCAGCACATAATGTGTTAGCTTAGCCTGATTTTAGTTTTTCTCTGTTTTTGGGATTTTTTTTTGTTTTTTTTTATATATATATATATATATATATATATATATATATATATATATATATATATATATATATATATATATATATATATATATATATATATATATATATATATATATATATAATTGATTTACTTGTTATTTTTATGGCACCTTCTATATTTAAACAGAAATGTTAAAAGTATTTTTTTTTTTATTGTTTTCAAACTACATTTGACACACCAGTAATTTTTTTTTGCCTTCACATCACCAGGGGAAATAATAGTTCCCCAGCCCTCAGCTTACCCTGTAATTATGCAGTTTTTTTATGTTTGCCGCTGCTCTCTTTTCTTCCGCTAGGCTATGAGAAGTATAACTCAATGCGTGCTGACCCCACCCTGTGTTTCCTGGAGAGGGTGGGCATGCCTGATGCCAAGGCCATCGCTGCCGAGCAGAGGGGAGCGGACATGATGGCAGATGGTGTCGAGGGGTAAGTTTGGCCCAAAATCACAGCCCCAGCAAGAGGGACTCCTCCTGCTCTTTCTTTCTCTGGCTCTCTTCCTCTTTCTTTATCTATCACCCTGCTTTTCTTTTTTGCTGATTTTCTTTGTTTTCTCTCCCACTCTTTTTCACAATAGAGAGGATGAAGACCCAGAGTACAAGCCACTCCGGATGCCTTTCAAAGATGATCTGGATGTGAGTTTTAGTTTTAGATTTTAGTCTTGACTATTATACTATTATCTAAAATCAGTATTATTAGATTGCATTACATAACTTTTCTTTGCCATGTCCACAGGATTTTACAAACTCTCCACTGGATGATAAAGATGAAGGGATGGATGGTGAGGCTGGAGAAGGTATTTATTTCCCTAGTGAACAGGTGTTACCCATCATACTTGATTTTTACTTCTCTGTGCTCACTATCGGTGTCTGTTTGTCCACCCTCAGGTCCTAAGCCTGGTGAGAATGGGAAGGCAGGCAATCTGTACTGGCCTCCAGCCTCAGCTCTTACCGCCCGATTGCGCCGTCTCATCACGGCCTATCAGCGCACTCACAAGCGCGAGCAACTAAGGCAGGAAGCCATGACCAAACCCGACCGGCGCCGGCGCCGCCCACGTGATGACATCCTCGCCATGGTAACAGAGGGAGGAGCTTATGCTCCAGAGGGAGCAGTGGCTTTCATGGCTGAAGGAGGGCCCTTCATGGCTAAGGGATCACCTTACATCCCTGATAGCGCCGCCCTGCTGGCTGATGGAGCAGCTTATTTCAAAGAGCGACGGCAGAGGTGAGTTACTTCTAGATCTTCCATTTTGAAAAAAGTTCTTCTTTAGTTACGCATCACCTCATTTCCAATTATCAACATCTGTTTTCCAGATGGACAAGGCGTGAAGAGGCTGATTTCTACCGGGTGGTGTCCACATTCGGTGTGGTTTATGACGTGCACAGACAGTGCTTTGACTGGTCCCAATTCCGTGCTTTTGCTCGTCTGGACAAGAAGACTGATGAGAGCCTGGAAAAATATTACTACTCTTTTGTGGCCATGTGTAAGCGTGTGTGCCGGATGCAGATCAAATCAGAGACAGGTAAACTATTTCTGTATTTTGAGAGTGGGAATTTGTGCTATTGCTAAAAGCAATAAAAGTGTTCAAAGATTTTTATTATTTTCTTTTTGTGATTTCCTGCTTTTTGTTTTGGTTGTGTAGTCCCAAAAATTATTTTCTTAATTGTTCCCCCTAACCTAGTCTGCTTCCTCTACCTTTTTAGTAGCTCTATTTCCCTCTATTTATGCATCTTCATCCCTTGAAGAAACATGCTACCTGAAGAAACATGCACAATATATCAGAACCATATTGATAGATGATAAAAAGATTTGTTTAAATTTTTTTGCTTGATTTTATTAAACTTATCCTTCAATATTGGAGTTTTAATTGTGCAGCTCATTTCCCCTATTTTTACATTTAGATTACCTTTGCCATCATCCAGTACTCAGTTAATATAAAAAAAAAAAAAAAAAAAAAAAAACGAATTTGTCAATACTGTTAAATATTATATCAATTAATGTTTTTCATACTGGACATTATAACATTGTGATTCCTAGATTGATTTGTAGAATTTAATGATTCTTGTTTCTTTTTTTTAATCTATTAATGCTAAATAGTGTGTGTGTGTCTGTGTTTGTGTGTGTATATATATATATATATATATATATATATATATATATAAAGATATAAAGATAAATAGAATCACCATATCAGTTGTCTGCCATGAAAATATTGTTTACTTATTTAAATTGCACTGTAATTACATTATTTCTGCATTTTACATTTTAATGTTGCTTTGATTTGAATTTTCACATTTTCGATTATTTAACTGAACATCATCTTTCTGCTTGCAGAACTGCCAGACCCCACCCTCATCATTGACCCCATCACAGAGGAGCGGGCTTCACGGACGCTCTATCGTATCGAGCTGCTGCGGCGTATCAGGGAGCAGGTGTTGCCGCACCCTCTGCTGGAGGAGAGATTGAGTCTGTGCCAACCCAGCCCCGACCTCCCTGCCTGGTGGGAGCCCGGGCGCCATGATCGAGACCTCCTTCGGGGTGCCGCAAAGCATGGTGTCAGCCGCACTGACTACCACATCCTCAACGACCCTGAGCTGAGCTTCTTGGAGGCCCATAGAAAGTTCACACAGGGCAAGGGTGCTGAAATGCCCATCATGTCTGATCCCCTCACCCCTCTGACCCTGCTCAGAGATGAAGAAGGGAAAGAAGAGCATGGTGATATGATGGTGCCCAAAGTGGAGAACAGTAACATAGAGGAGGTCAAAGGAGAGAAATCTGAAGCCCTGTCTCCTAAAAAGGAAGTGAAGGATGAAGAGGAAGCAAATGATTTGAGTATTAAGCACGAGCCCAAGGAGGAGGAGATGGAGGTGGAGGAGAAAGATGCAATGGAGGTTAAGACCAAGGTAGAGCTGGATTGTCCTGTGGATGGTATGGCTGAGGTGAAGCCCGTAGATCAGGAGTCCGCAGATACACTCCCTACCCCTGAAGATAAAATCGCTCAGGATGAGAGTGAGCCTCCCTCGAACACTGAGACTAAAGTACCTATTGACAAAATCTCTGAAGAAGACGAGGAAGAAAAAATGGATGAGGATGACAAATCAGAAAAATCTTCACAAGCTGAAGGTGAATATTAGGCATTATTTAATGTTTTATTTTCTATTAAAACTACGTTTGTTACATCTCTATCTGAGAAACATGCCCAAAACATTTTTGTATGCTCCAAAAACATATTACACCAGTTTTAGGACGAGCTTCCATTTTTCAATTTAAATTACTTTAAATTCAAATGAACTAATACTTCAAATTAAATTACATAAATTATGCTAATTTCTCTCAATCATCTGTAATTTTACTTTGAGGAATACCTATTTTATTGGGAATTTGAAGCTCAAGTATGTAATTTCTGTGCCTCTACTGACACCAAGCAGAACTGTAAAACTTGTAATTGTTGTAAAACCCTGTATTCTATTGATTGAACAAAGATTATTTGGCTGCTCAAGCAGTTTTTACACTGATCAATTTTCATTGATCATTGAGCATAGATTTTGATTTTAAAATTTGTTGCAGTCTTGTTTGTATTGAAAGATCATTATGATTTGCAGTTGGAGCCGCCTCCGAGAATAAGAATTTTGATGAGGAGAGTAACGCCTCCTTGAGCACTGCCCGCGATGAGACCAGGGACTGCTTTAGTGTTGATGACGTCGAGCCGCCAGCCTCTCAGATGTTCAGTGAACGCTCACTGTTCTCTTTCTGGCCCAAGGTTAGTCAGACCATTTTTCCCTCTTCTAATCTTTTCCTTCCTTTTTTGTCAATCAATTTTTTTTTTTATATGCATCTAGTTTTCCCTTCTAGCATGTTGTAATATTGTTTGCTACAAAAGAGATTTGAAGGTAAATGAAGCCAAGCCCAAAGGAAAACTACGATGTGATGCTTAGTGAAAAGACTGTACTTAACGTTTCAGAGCTTTATCCTTTAATAGAGCATTATAAGATCCTTGGGACATGAAACCAGAGCTGAAATGGAGAAAATGAGATGCCCTTTATGTATCCTCTAGTTTATTATGCATGCATACACACGCACACGCTCGCTCACACTTGTGCTGATCTTCTGTGTTTGTACTTCAGGACAGGGTAATGATCAATCGTATGGACAACATCTGTGAAGCGGTCATGAAGGGCAAGTGGCCTTTCAACAGGAGGCAGTTCTTTGACTTCCCAGGCCTGTTGCCTGGCTACAGCTCCATGACAACGGACAGCCCCCTGCAGAGGCGGAGTCTTGGTGATCTCTCAATGGTGGGTCAGACCAGCTATAGTGGTAGTGAGGACCTCACCATGTCACCACAGGTCAACAAGGTAAGTCCCACCTATAACCCACCCTACTGTGCACTGAAACTCACTGTGGGTGCCAATGCACTTTTTGTCTTTTGTTTAAACATCGTTTATTATTATACAATAGATTTTAAGAGTTACATTGATTAAACACCCTGTCAATGTTCTTGTCCAGGATGAAACTTTAAGCCTGTCAGTACCTCGACAGCGCAGACGCAGGAGGAGGAAGGTGGAGATTGAGGCAGAGCGTGCTGCCAAGCGCAGGAACCTGATGGAGATGGTAGCACAGTTACGAGAGTCCCATGCCACAGAAGGCCAGACACAGGCCATAGACCTGACCAAAGCCCTGCACGGCGTGTCGTCCTCTTCCTCCTCCTCTGCCTTCCCTGGAGCCATGGCCTCCTCCGCAGCCCTGAAAGCACAGATGGAGCTGCTGCAAGCAGGCGCTTCCTCCAGACCAAGGGCCAACGGCTCTCTACATGACACTGAACTCCCCAACCGGAGAAAAAGAGGTCGCAGGAAAAATGTGGAGGGGTTGGAACTGCTCTTTATGGGGAACAAGAGAGGACCTCTCAATGTGGTACGTATCCTGTCAGGATGTGATGTGGGTGTCATGCCGTTTTCATGTAGCACATTGACTAATTTGTTTTCTACAGGAAAATTCCGATGGGACCAAAGCTTTTGTAGATGGGCGGGCACACAGACCCATGTCATCTCCTGCGCAGAAAGCCCCCGGTGAAGGCTTAGAAGAGGGAAGCCATCTTCAAGGAGAAGATGGTCCCAGCACTAAGGACCTACGGGAATGGCTGAGACAGCATCCCACCTACACTATGGATGTGCCTGGATACGTACCAGTGAGTGCAATTCTTTGTGGCTGTCAAAATTTTTTTTCTGTTGGCTGATGTAGGAATGTCCTGTGCGGTATGCTGTTTATCTTAGAGTTCTCTTGTTTTTATCTTTCAGAAGAATGAGGACCACCTCCTCTCCCAGTTCGCGAAACCCAAACAGAAAAGACACCGATGCCGCAATCCCAACAAGATTGACATAAACACGCTGACTGGAGAAGAGAGAGTCCCTGTTGTTAACATTAGGAATGGAAGAAAGGCAAGTATTCATTTTTAGAAATGGATCCATTTTGTTTTATCCCAAAATGTACTTTACACTTGCTGCAACATTTATAACTTTTATGACTACAGATGGGAGGAGCCATGGCCCCTCCAATGAAGGATTTACCTCGCTGGCTTATTGAAAATCCAGAATTTGCCATCGCCCCAGACTGGACAGATATTGTGAAGCAGTCGGTGAGTCTTGATTTTATCTAAATTGATACTTTTATTCAGAAAGAATGCATCAAATTGAATAAAAGTGACAGACATGTTACAAAACATATCCATTTCATATAAACACTGTTTTTTCAAACTTTATATTCATCAAAGAATCCTGAAAAAAATTGTTAGTTTTCTCAAATATTAAGCAGCACAACTGTGTGTTATTATTTTATTTAAACTAGTGCTGGACAATGATTTTGTATATATAAATACACACACTTGCATGTATATATTTAAAAAATATTTGCATGTATATACGGTGTATATATATTTATATAAAATTTATATTATATATAACACCTTTTTCTTAAATGTATGCATTTGTATTTTTATATAAAATAATTATACACAGTACACTCATATTATGTAAAAACAAACTTTTATTTTGGATGCAATTAATTGTTGCCCAGAACACATACATAGAAACATTTGTATATTTAATAAAATAAAAAAACACATATATATATAAATATATATATATATATGTATGTTTGTTTGTTTGTTTGTTTGTTTATTTGTTTATTTATTTATTTATTATTATTATTATTATTTATTTATTTTTTATTAAATATACAAATGTTTCTTGAGAACCTAATCAGCATATTAGAATGATTTCTGATGGTTAGTTATTTCTGAAGAATCATGTGACACTGAAGACTGGAGTAATGGCTGCTAAAAATAAAGAATAAATTACCTTTTAAAATTTATTAATATAGTAAAGTTATTTTAAATAATAACATTTCACAATTTCACAATGCTGTTTTTTTTTATGTGTAAAACAATCTAAATGACCTCAAACTGTTTAATGGGAAGTTATACTTTTTTGTTCCCAGGGCTTTCTCCCAGAGTCCATGTTTGACCGACTCCTGACTGGGCCGGTGGTCAGAGAGGAAGGCGTGCGCCGCAGAGGCAGACGTCCCAAATCTGAAATCGCCAAGGCGACGGCAGCAGCGCAGGCAGCGGCCGCAGCAGCAGCTTCCACATCCGGCGTTAATCCTTTGCTGATGAATGGACTGTTTGGCAGTATGGACCTGACCAGTCTTCAGGGCCTGCAGAACCTCCAGAGCCTCCAGCTGGCAGCTGGCCTCATGGGCTTTCCCGCTGCTCTCGGAGGGGGGGCGGACGGCAAGCATGCCGCGGCCATGCTTCCCCTCATGCTTCCTGGCATGGGCGGCCTCCCCAACATGTTCAGTCTAGGGGGTCTGTTCGGAGGAAGTCTGGCTGCAGCTGCGACTGCAACCAACGGTGCGTCTGGTACAGAACAGGCCGAATCTGAGGAGAATCCCAACCTGAAGACGGATGAGGAGACCAAGGAGGAAGGAGATGAGAAGGAAAAAGCAGAGAAAAAGACTGAAACGGAGTCTGCCGAGGCTACCAGTGACGCTGCCGCGCTGAATGCTGCTGCTGCTGCTGCCGCTGCTGCCGGCATGTCTACTAGTCCGCTGGCCTTCAACCCTTTCTTGCTGTCTACCATGGCCCCAGGCCTCTTCTACCCATCCATGTTTTTACCCGCCAGCCTTGGCGGCCTGGGCCTCCCAGGCTTCCCCCAAGCTTCCCTAGCTGACCTCCAGAGTGCTGTGTCTGGGGCTTTGGGGGCTGCCGGTGAGGACAAGGAGTCCGCCAAAGGGCCCAGCACAAATCAGGACCAGAATGCCTCTGCGGCTGATGTTGAAACTGCTGACAACACACTTGAAGACAGTGACTCAGAGGAGAGCCAGAACAAGACTGCTGATTCATCAGTACTAGATGATGACCTGGCAGGGCCAGTAGAGGAAATGGACTCCATGGAGGGTGGAATGGATGATGATGATGACGATGACGATGACGATGAGGATGAGGATGAGGACGATGACGAACCTGCTGATGAGGATGACAAAAGTGACTGAAACTGAATCAGGCCTTCTACCATTTCCCCAGGGCTGAGGAGACACACTGAACTCTGACAGGATGGTTAGTCCAGGTGTTTACATGCCAACTCAATATCCAAAACACTTTGGTTGTTTGGTTTTTGTTGACAGGTAACGTTAAGAGTAAAGCAAATGAGCTGTCTCTGTAACCATTAGCGTAGCCAGGGATGATGCGAACAGACATAGATTTGTGCGGATGTCAAAAGGGTGTCCCCCCCCCCCCCATGTATTTTTCTTTTTGTGTTTTTGGTTGTTTTGTTTTTTTGAAGTCTTTGGCACTGTGTGGGTGCCTTCTAGATGAGATGGAAATTTCCTGAAATATTATAGGAATTAATCGTTCCGATAGTGCTATGCTGCTCTCTTTATTTTAATATTATTTTGTTTTGTCTTTTTTCTCTCTTACTCTACTGTTGATATTGTAACAATGAGTAGCATCTCGTAATGTTCAGTGGTGTACAGTTTAACGGCATTAAGACACTCTCCGCTGCTGAGGAAGAATCGTGGTTTTCGTTGTACTGTTCTGCTGAGAGGGGCGGATGAAGTTCTCACATATCATAGCCTACACTTGGACTGTTCCCAGTCTCTCACACTGACAATCCAAACAGGTGAGGAGACCTCTCTACCTGTGGAGACAGCAATAACGAAGGCAGCTTTTGAATGTTCGATTTTACTCTTTTGACTAAACACCGGAAAGTGTGAAAAAGTGACATGAAATAAATTACTGCAGTCAAATTGTCTCATTGTATCCATGTTAATGCACTGGTGTAAGAATAAAATCAGGTACCTTTATCTATTTGAATGGACTTTTGTTACTTTAGCCACAAAGCTGAACAGCATTACCTCAATTCTAACTAGCCTTGAAGTTTACAGACATAAATGTTGTACATGTTTTTTTTTTCTTTTGTGAGGTTTTTTTTTCTTTTTCTTTTTTTTGAAACCATCATGTATGATGAACTGTAAATTGCTGCCAACTGTAGTAATGATGCTTTTAATAAAAGTGACTCTCAATATTCGCCTAGGAAACCAAAACGCTGTTTGTGTAGCTCTGTGGGGATGTCAAACTGCATCCTCTGTTGACAACTAACCTTTTATATATCATCTAACAGAATAAATTGTTAATTTCCTTTACTTTCACATGTGTTTGATCTGTTAAATTAGATTTATTTGAATTAATTGTAAAGGTTTTTAATCATTAGCACCAAATGTTTAATGCTATAGCAATGTTGAATTTGGGTGCAAAGTACTTGTTACAGACAGCACATTTTTAATTTAAATTTTTAAACAATAGAATTTCAAAACTGAACTTGAATGATTCCGCACTAGATGCCTCATACAGTAGCGCTGCATGACCTGGTTGCTGGGGAAAGAGGTTCCGACAGGCCTGTTTACTCTAGCCATCATAAACACCATCAGTCCTGTGGAGCGGTTGACATAATGCGCTCCGACAGGACGGGAGGACATGGCAGGGGCTCTCTGTCCGCTCCAGTAGCCAGCCATTATGAGCCTAACGCCTGGAACAAGGCTTTTTCCCCCATCTCTCGACAGACATCTTTCATAATTGCACTTTCCAATGAAGTGGCTCGTGAAATCCATAGGTCTCGTGTGCACCCAGCATGCAGCTCTTGGCGGGAGTTAGAGTTTGAGATTTGGACAGGAGGTGCTCATACACAGTTGTCAATGATGCCTTTTATTGTTGCCATTGAAGTCCTGAGGTGTTAATGTACGTTAATTGAGTTTTTGGATGTGGAATAACAGTGGACTGCTCTTGCGTTTGTTGAATAGATTCTTTGCTTCCTGTTTTTAATGAAGAGCGAGTTCTTGTGTCATCAGGGCGGTTTTGTGGCATTGAAGATCTTCTGTGGTTTCTAGTCATTATGTGCCATCTTGACACATGGCGCAGTCGCTCGCTGAGGGCTCGTCACCGCCGGCATCGTGCCTCCTTCACAAACCACTGACTGCTGGGTGTGAAGTCTGTCATTGGCAAGGAGGCAGGTTGTGGTTGGCCACTGAGCGTCAAACATGGCAACACAGCACAGTTCACTAATGCTGGGCACTGGGATTAGAGCTGGCAGCTTTCCCTTGGGAGAGGCCCTTTATCGGGAAGGTCAAACTGAATGCTTGGCTGCTGCGGTTGTAGACTGTAAAAGAGGACTTTGGCACTGAACCACCATAAGAAAAAACTCTTCATGAGGTGATATCAGAAAATCACCCATATGTATTGGTTTAACAATTTTCAGTGATATTCAATGAGTCAACTACTCCTTTAATTAAAAAATTTTTAATCACTATTTGAATCAGTGCTTAAAAAAAACTAAACCGGCATGTTTGCTATGCATTTCCAAAGTCCCTTAAAGTCAGTTCATTCAGTGGTCATATTTGTAAAACATGTTTATTATTTCTGGCCATGAACAGCACCTAACTACTTGAATGGGGAAAGACCAAACTCTGCTTTATCTGTTTGTCTAAATTACAGATCAACAACAAATAAAATCGGACAACACATAAATTGTCTTTCTCAACTTCTGAGCTGTGCATATATATATATATATATATATATATATATATATATATATATATATATATATATATATATATATATATATATATATATATATATATATATATATATATATATATATATATATATATATATATATATATATATATATATAGAGAGAGAGAGATATAGAGAGAGAGATATAGAGATATATATATATATAGAGATATATATATATAGAGATATATATATATATATAGAGATATACACACATACATAGATATACACACATACATAGATATACACACATACATAGATATACACACATACATATGTATATATATATATGTATATATATATATATATATATATATATATATATATATATATATATATACACACACACACACATATATATTATTTATTTTTCCCTCTGCTCAAATGTAATCACTTTACAGAGAAAAAACTATTTTTACATTTATTGTCTTTTTTTTTCCCCCAGGCTTGTCCACCTGCTTTAAAAGTAAACAAAAAAAGTGATTGGCCGTGTTCACACTGCCAGCGACACAGGCAT
This sequence comes from Scardinius erythrophthalmus, assembly GCF_964197995.2. NCBI lineage: Eukaryota > Metazoa > Chordata > Actinopteri > Cypriniformes > Leuciscidae > Scardinius > Scardinius erythrophthalmus. The sequence goes on along the minus strand of NC_138229.1, from coordinate 23,113,616 downwards.
GATTCCATTCATTTTCATGGAGGGCTGGTGACATAAGCGACAGTGACTATTATGTGGGCGTCAAGCGACGTGAGTCGCCCGTCAAAAATTCAGAAAAGTTCAACTTTATACAAGTGAGCAGCGAATTTCGCAACCACCAGGAGTGAAGACCGAGTTCCAGGACGATTTCACTGTTTTATATGATTTGACTGTAACCATATACATAATAAAATTATGCGTGAAAAAGAAATAGTAGGCACTAGGCAATCTTGAGGGGGCTGTTTACACAACACCGTTTTTAAAGGGGGGGTACAATGGTGTTTCATGTATTCAGAGTTGTTTACAGTGTTAAAGAGATGGATTCTCATGCTAAACATGGGCAAAGTTTAAAAAATATATATTTTGGACGAATAACGGAGAATTTCTGTGCCGAAAATCTTACTTCCGGGTTGGTACAAGTTTCGGCTGTTTTTTTTCCGATCGTGGATCTAATGACGTAGATCAGAGTGGAACTCCTTATATGAGCATTTCTCTCGGAAAAGCTCGCCCGCGCACACGTCGACCAGAGGAGAGCGAGACCGCGCACATCAACGCGCTTCAACAGGAAATCATCGGCAGCCAGCGCTGCATAGGATTTGTTCAAGAATGTCTCCAAAAAAGTGTGTTTTTGGATGTGAGGGAAAGCTTACCGTGTTCAGCTTTCCAAAGAACCCAGTGTTACAGGAACAGACAGTGGATGCAGTTTGTTTTTCCGGGGCAGCAACGGAGTGTAGGAAGTGCGGTTGTGTGTTCTGGTCATTTCAGTGACGAATGTTTTATTAACAAGGCCCAGGTCGACGCTGGATTTGCAAATCGTTTGCTATTAAAACGTGGAGCGGTCCCAGTGATAAAAGACCCCATTCATGTAAGTACAACTGGATCAGATTTCTGTCTTTTGCTGGAAATCAAGCACTACCGTTTGACTCTATAGCTCCGCCTCCATGAGCTCGGCTTTTTCCGGAGAGAATCGGAAAGCTGTATTTTCCTTTTATAAATATAATAAAACTAAACACTTTTTGGAGATATTAAAGATGCACTACTACTCAATAGGTACTCAAGATTAACACGAGATTAGGTGAAAGTGTACATGTTATGTACCCTTTAACCCTCCTATTACCTTTGGGGTCAATTTGACCCCATTCAGTGTTTAACGTCTCTAAATACATACTTTAAAACATTTTTTTTTGCTTCATATTAAAGACTTTTCCTAATTTAATGGGGACAACTGGGTAAACATAAAATTAACATGATGATAGGTTTTCAATGTTCTGTACGTACTTTTGTAGCATCGGTGTTCTTTGGGGTCAATTTGACCCCAGGCTCATTTTGCTGTATAAAACATATAAGAAATATCAAATTTTTTGTTGTTCACATTGGTGATTAGGCACAAATCCCACATTTATTTTGGATGATATTGAGGTCATTATAAGTTGAGATTTTATGATCTTCAAAAACCTTCCCTCTGCTTTAGGGCCCTAACCTAACATTACCATAGGCCTACTATTGCGAGAACCACTGATAGTTCACACGATATAGTGGAGGGGGGAATCATAATTCTCACAAGAAATTAGATATTTCCAGTGCCAATTATTTATTTCCAGGGAAGGGAAAACGATACTTGGTTACTCACGTAACCTCGGTTCTCTCTAGAGAGGGAACGAGTATTGCGTAAGCTTGCTTACGCTGCGGGAAAAGTCTTCTTTTCTCGAGATACTGAAGCCAAAAATTATCCTTAATTTCATATTTTGTCAACGCAGTGCAGCTGCGGGCAGCTGAGCTAGAGCGGCATACTGCACGCTCATTGGCTGCCGCGCGGCAACTGCTTAAGCCTACCAGCGAGCCTGGCGTGACGTCACGCCCAATGAGGGCGTGCGCGCGCCCTCGCGCGTCACAGCCCGCCAGAACGCAATACTTGTTCCCTCTCTAGAGAGGACCGAGGTTACGTGAGTAATCAAGTATCGTTCTCTTACGAGAGGTTCTCTCGTATTGCGTAAGCTTGCTTACCACGCCGTGCGCGCCTAACGATCACGTATGACACTTTATGAAAAGCATAGAGGTGAAATGACAGGTGGCCAGCGGTGCGGGCCAACACATGTTCATAAGCACACCTAGGGAACACAAGAACGGCACGGCCGGTCTATGCATACTGATACCCTGAGCGTGCAGCTCAACAGACAAGCTAATCGATAGTACAGCCTGCGCACATGAGCAGGACATGAACACGTCTAGACTGACAGAAGTTTAGCCTGCAGGGCGCGAACTTCCAGGTTATAAAACCTAACAAATGTAGAGGGGGACGCCCAGCCTGCCGCCATACAAATGTCATGAATGGAAATCCCGCTGGACCATGCCCACGACGAGGCCATGCCTCTGGTGGAATGAGCCCGTATCCCCAACGGACATTGCAGGTCTTTTGACGCATATGCTGCTGCAATAGCATCCACTATCCATCTGGATAGCGTCTGTTTCGAGGCGGCGCGACCCTTAGCGCGCCCTCCAAACGAAACGAAAAGCTGCTCTGAGAGCCTGAAGGCTGCAGAGTGCGTGACATAACACCTTAACGCCCTGACCGGGCAAAGGCGGTTAACACCCTCCTCACCGCCGGATGACGGCAGGGCCGATTGGGTAATGACTTGAGCCCTAAAGGGAGTACCTAACACTTTGGGGACATAACCGTGCTTCGGTTTGAGAATAGCTAACGAGACGTTAGGTCCAAACTCGAGGCACGACGCGCTGACGGACAGTGCATGCAAATCACCCACTCGTTTGACTGAAGCCAGAGCTAGCAGAAAAACGGTTTTAAGCGTCAAGTATTTCAACTCCACAGAGTCCAAAGGCTCGAAGGGATGCACTTTTAGGGACTCTAGGACCAGAGACAGGTCCCAAATAGGGACTGACGGGGGCCGAGGAGGGTTCATCCTCCTGGCCCCGCGCAGAAAGCGGGTAATGAGTTCGTTCCTGCCCAGTGAGCGGCCGCACGCCGAATCGGCGAACGCTGCTATGGCCGCGACCTAAACCTTGAGCGTGGAGGGGGACCTGCCCGCCTCCAACATCTCTTGGAGAAAGTTTAATACCTGTGGGACTCCACAGGACTGAGCATTAGAACCCTTTTCCACACACCATTTGCTAAACACCGACCATTTAGACGCATAGAGCCGCCTCGTTGAGGGGGCTCTGGACTGCGTGATCGTGTTAATTACCCCTTCTGGCAGATCAACGAATATCCGTTGATTTCCCACACATGCAGAGACCAGTGCTCTGGATGGGGATGCAGAATCGATCCTCGGGCTTGAGAGAGAAGATCTCTCCTCACCGGAATCGGCCATGGGGCTGTGTCTGCCAGTCTCATTAGCTCGGGGAACCACGGTTGGTTTTCCCAGCGCGGAGCTATGAGGAGCACTGCGCAGTCCGCCTCCCTGATCCTCGCTAGCACTTGAGGCAGCACCGAGATCGGGGGGAACGCATACAGCGGAACGCTGGGCCAGGTCTGGGCCAGCGCGTCCTCGTGTTTTGAGAAAAACCTCTGGCACTGAGCGTTCTCGCTCGCAGCGAAGAGGTCGATCTGCGCTTCGCCGAAACGACGCCAAAGCGTTTGGACCGTCTGGCGGTGTAGACCAGCAGAGGAAGAGAAGCAGAGAAGAGACGCATCCATGCACTTCGTAAATGTACGGGGTGCCAGGGACAGACCGAACGGCAGGACGGTGTACTGATATACCTGACCGTCGAAGGCGAATCTCAAGAATGGCTTGTGACGGGGTATAATCTGAATCTGAAAATACGCGTCTTTCAGATCGAGAGAGATGAACCAGTCCCCCGGGCGAATCTGCGCGAGGATTTGACTGGTCGTGAGCATTTTGAACGGTCGTTTCACGAGCGCTTTGTTCAAATATCTCAGATCTAATAGGTCTGAGCGCTCCACCCTTCTTGGGTACGAGGAAATAACGGCTGTATAAGCCTGCCTCGGTAACCAGAGGGTGAACTCGTTCTATCGCCCCTTTGTGCAGCAAATTCGCTATTTCTGCGTGAAGCAGATGAGCTGCATCCGCCTTCACTTGAGTCTCGACCCGGGCGCGAAAGCGCGGGGGGAGGCAAGCGAATTGAAGCGAATAGCCCTTTATCACTGTGTTTAGTACCCACTTCGACACTCCCGGAATAGCTTTCCATGCATTCGCACTCATAGCTAGGGGTCGAATCGCCTTCGAGTCCCGCCCGCCGCACAGCGCGGGACAGGGATCATGTGGCCTCCATTTACCTGATCATCAAGAACTTCAAGAATAGAGGTTCGGCTGCAGTGAAGAAGGCTTTAGGATGTCCCAGAGTGTCCAGCAAGTACCAGGAACTTCTCCTCCTGAGGAATCAGCTAGGGAATCGTGTCACCACCAGTGCAGAACTGCTCAATATTGGCAGCAGGTGTGGTGTAAGTGCATCTGCACGGCCAAGACTTTTGGACAACGACCTGGTGTCAAGAAGGGCAGCAAAGAAGCCACTTCTCTCCAATAAAAACATCAAACATTGTCTGAAATTCTGCACTAAGTACAAGAATTGGACAGCAGAAGACTGGTGCAAAGTTAATGTATCTGATTACAACATCTGGAAAATCGATTGTCCAGAGAAGAAAAGGTGAACGCTACCATGAGTCCTGTGTCGTGCCAACAGTGAGGCATCCTGAGACTATCAATGGGAGTGTCATATTGACCCCAAACCCATCCTTGATAAAATATATTGTATAATATAATAAATAAAAAGCTATTAAAACACCAAATTTTTTTTGATAAATCAGTGACATTTTATAGTGATTTGCTAATTTGTCCATAGTCGTGCAATAGGTATTCTGGATGTATAAGGGGTGGGGGTGGGGGGTTGTTGGTGTTTTATTTAAAGGGCTATTTAAGTAGTTGACAAAGAAACATAAAGTACCTGACTTAAACCTTTGGGGAAAAAAATCAAATTGTGGGGGTTTAAATTGCTGGGGTCAAAATGACCCCAGTGGGTAAAAGATGTTGGTAGATTTGAGGGTAACAGGAGGGTTAACTAAAAATGGAAAACTTTTCATGTGTTTTGGCCCGTTCATTTACACGACAACTGCGGTTTGGGGGTCTGAAAACGTAAACTTTTGAAAACGGGTTTCAAAGTGCAAGTATGAAAAAAATTATTGTCTACTACACATGGTGAATGTGAAAACGTTGACGTCAGCCAAAAGCACATTAGACCGTTTATATACTGTCTATAAAGCTTCCCCAGGCACCGCCATTGATTAGCAGACCATCACCTGCTGTTAGCATTCCATTGACTCCCATTCATTTTGGCATCACTTTGACAGCGAATAACTTTACATCTGAGGCGTTTAAAGACTCCATTTGTCCATTATTTATTCCTAAAGAAACACGAAAATGTATAAAAGGCCCCATTACCTTGTATCTTACGTTATGGCCCCGTAGAAGCAATTTTGGCAAAAATAGGCTAATGATTGTCATAAACACACAACTCTTTGTCGCACAGTAGAGAGATAGCCGTATGGACAGGAGGGGAAGCTCGCGAGCAACCGGGGGACATGGTGGCAAAATGACAAAATAATTAATCAGAATACTTAGCAAAAGCTGCTCCTGCTCCTAGCTCATGGACAGCTCCTATTCACACTCTCCGTCTCTAGAAGTTTCGGAAGGGAATGATTCAGATTTCTCTTGGCACAGCTACTAGAAGACAGACAGGTTGCTCACGTCACATCTACGTCGTCAAGCTCAGTTTGAGTCTGCGCAGTACGCTCAGCCATCAGGAAGTGAGTGCTTCTAATTGACTTCACTTGTCTCCGTTGAATCCAATGGGGTCGCTGTGTCCAGTTTACTGTCTATGCTTAGACCATATGGGCCAGAGAAGCGTGCAGCCATCTTTTGTATTTTGTCCTTGAACTTGCATTTTTGCGGTAGCTCTGTTTTTTTCTATGGCATTGCTGTCTAAGTGTAATTAGCTGGTGAAGCGGATTTACTTATTGTAAGTTATCATGAGCATTGTAATTTTTGAAGCCGATGTCATAACTGTCAGTAGACCGAGAAGATTTTAAAAAGGCTAAGATATGATGGAAATTCAAGATGCTGTGGAAATACAAATCGGAAGACAGAACACGAGTGCAGCCAACGTTACATAAGGTAGGCCTACTTTTGTTTCAAAAATGACCTTCAAAAATGACCTTTCGCGGATCTGTGAAAATGGGGATCATTTTGACAACTGTAAAACGCGAAGGAAAAACTTCTATTTTTAGTACATTGTTGTCGTGTAAACATATAAGCTTAGTGAGTTTGATTCATAAGTTTATAGTTTGTGTTGTTAATTATATAATGCAGTGAGCAGGCATCATTTGGCACTGCACTTTCTAAAGATAATTATGGCGCCCTATTTGAGGGTATAGGGGGCGATTTCGGATTCAGCCCTTGTGTGTGTTTTTTTTTTTTTTTTTTTTAAGTTCATAAGATTGATTACATTTTTGACAGTAGCCTATTGTTCCAGGATTGATTCATGGACGCAAGTCCGTTACGGGTCCGTTCTCTCAGAAGAAATGACCGGAGGCATTGAGGTGCGACTAATCAAAATTACTATTACATAATCAGCTAATTGGAGGACGCTCCCTTAACGAGAGCAGCTCATTAGCTATTGTGACAGGTCTGCAAGTCTGGGGCTCAGCGCACTTTTATCTAGCGCCAGCGATCCTGTATCTGTTGATCTGTTATACTTTTGTATGACGTTCATGTCATACTACATGCTCTGTTCAGCCGCTGAACTGATTTAATATTCAGCGAGAGCTGCAGGGTTTTAGTAGCCTAATGCACAGGAATCTGATCCCGATGACCTACAGTTTCCTCTTACAGGATTCCAGGAGATGTGTCACAAAAAGCATGGGTTTATAGGCCTATAGCGTCTATCCATCTAAACCATCCAGCCAATGAGCCAAATACTACTGTTTTCTTCAAATGTCAGGCTCTGGCCAGCTGATTCTTATTCTGAGCCAATAAACATGTCATTTCCAGCTGGAGTTGGTCGGCCCGCCTGTCTCTGCAGCTTTCCGATAAAGAGCGATTTTGCGGTCGCCTTGACGACCTGGTGCCTCGCCGTGATTGATCACAGTATCCCGCGCCGGTGACACAGGTAGGGGGAGGGAGGGACGCAGCCGAGCTCTAACAGATGCAGCGTCGATGTCCTTCTCCCCGGCTGAGGGGATTTAAAACTGTCACACGCTCTCACACCTCCTGTTTCCCTCGGAGACGGATGTGTCGTGCGTGACATTGAGGGCGAGAGGCAGAGCATCAATCGCAGGCTGGGTGATAAGTGTCATGCCGACTGCTCGCCAGGCCTGTTTCTCAAACTGCGCGCGCACACTTTTTCACGCTCTCACTCAGTAGTGCAAACAGATGTCAACTTAGAACTTCCGACAGCTTCTTGTGGAAAACAGCGAGGGATATAAAAATAGAAATATATTTTAAATAAATAGTCCTCCCAAGAATATGACATTTACTCAACCTCCAAACCTGTTTGAATTTCTTCTCTTTTTTTTACAAGAAACAAAAAATAATAATAATTTAGCAGAATGTTGCTCTTTTGAAAGTTAATGGTGACTAAATGTCAAGCTCCAAAAATGACCAATGAAAAGAACCATGAAAGAAGTGCATATTATACTATACACTATATTTGAAGTCTTCCGTAAGCTTTGTGTGTCTAAATTTTAAGTCGTTATTCATTGAGAATCCTCTGCAGCTCTCTAATCTTATTTAGCCTATACGTTCATGTATATTCAAATATGGGATCGTGTCAAAATGTCAAAGATTTCATTGGTTCTTGTGTGTCTGCTTCTATAATGTCATTCACTTTCATTGTATGAAAATGAGCAGCATGAACATCCTGTCTAACATCATTTTAACCACATGAGTGTGAGTAAATGATGGCAGTTCTCATTTTTTGGTAAACTATGGGTATGTAAAAACAGAAGATGACCTTCATGTCTACAAACATACTTGGAGGTCTCTTGATTTTGCTTGCTGGTCTGTGCTTGTCACACAGTTGAGATGAAGACTGATTATTCAGCACAGGTATGACTCATCAGAAGCCATATTGCCCAAAGCCGGTGTCTGTGAGCTGTGAGGCCCCAGAGACGGGCTGTATTTCACTGTGAAATTAAACGCTCCTGCGCTACACAAACAACCTCATTATGCCCTGTTCGCCCAGGAAGATTTGCTGCAGAATGTTTTGCCCAACTTCTGCTGATATGGGGGTGGAAGATAGGAATGCATAACTTAACACATGGCAGTTTCTCATCTCTGAGAGACATTTATGTTAAATCCTCAAGTCTCAGTGTGATTCAGTCTTAGATCGTCCTGTTATTAGATGAAAGTGTCTGACCAGTAAACAAGACCCCAAAAGTCAGTGGTTTTTGTGGGTTGTCTGTTCTGATACGGTTGCGGACAGCAACGATGCTAAAGGCTAATAATAAAATGAATCTATAATCAGAATAATGAGGATCAGAATAATAAACTCTCATGTTGTGCCAGACTTGTATGACTTTTGTTCATCTTTGGAACATAAAAGAAGCAATTTTTAATGAAACCTGATAGATTTCTGTTGGTCCAAACCACATTGGTTCTCATTGGTTTTGACACGTGAGAACCAATGAAGTTTGAGTTCGGTTGAGCTTCTGTTTACCACATTTTATGCTCGCTGACAATGTTTATATGTGTATAAAGGTCTACATTTAATTCAGAAGACTTGGATTAAACTTCTCGATCCATATGGATTACCATGGTTACACTTTATTTTAAGGTGTCCTTATTATTGTGTAATTATACATTTTAGTACTGAGTAATATTAATTTACAACATACTTACATAGGGTTAGGATTTGGGTTTGGTGTATGGTTAGTGGCATGTATTTAAGACCTTGTAATGTAATGTATTTATGAATGTTTTGAAGTGCCAGTGTTTTGGATGAATGGAGGAACAGAAATCTCTCAGGTTTCATTAAAATATCTTAATTTGTGTTTCGAAGATGAACAAACAATTTATGGGTTTAGAATGACATGAGGGTAAACAAATTATTACTATTTTTTTTTTTTTTGGTAAACTCCCCTTATTTACAGGTTGACCTGCAATGAAGACAAACTTGGCTTGTGCTAACAATGTGTTTTGTAGGGTGAAGTAGGCTTATTAGCTGCTGAGAGCATGCAATTCAAGAAATGTTTACAAACCAAACACTCAAACTATAAGGAAAATATAAAACTAAAAAAGTCAAATACTCATAAGTATACTTTTACACAATAAAAGTGGGCCAATTTAGTCCCAAGTAGCCTAGTATAAAAAGTAAACTTGCAAGTACTAGAACATTGATAGTACTTCATAAAGTAGCCAAAAATATACTTGAACTTAACTTAAGTAGCCTATACTTTAAATGAACTTAAAGGAGAACTCCGGTCAATTTTAACATTGAGCTCATTTTTTTTTGTCAATTTGGAGTGCTGTCAATACAGAGAACAACGACAAAAATCGGTGTTGCCTACACTCGGCAATCGACTACTTTGGACTTCAACCGAAAACAGGATGTAAATACAGGTATTGCGCTGGCTTAAATAACATCATTTTTATCCATTTCTTTCACATCTACTGCAGTCAGATTCACTCGTGTTCACTCTGAAGGGATCACTCACATGACCTGTGCACTTGTAATGACACATCAAGGATGTTAAGAGGCTAAAAGCAGGTTTAAATATTGCCCCATTGAAGTCAACAGGGTGCAAATTTTAAAAAGAGGATAACACGGTGTAGGCAACACCGATTTTTGTCGTTGTTCCCTGTATTGACAGCACTCCAAATTGACAAAAAAAATTAGCTCAATGTTAAAATTGACCGGAGTTCTCCTTTAAGGTATACTTATTAATTGTAAGGGTTGGTCACTGAATGCCTTTTCTGAGGTAAATGTTACGTGACATTGTTTACAAGCTATTGACATCTCTCCGCTGTTGAAACACTGATCGAGCATATAGCTTATATATAGATATATCACTTCGTGCTGCTGCGTCGCTTGATCTGAGGGCGGCAACAGCGATCTGTCACGCCACAAGGAGCACCAAAACGGTATTTGTTGTTTGAATATCGTTATAATATGGACAGAATTTGAAATCTGAGACTTTATGTTTCATATCAAAAGTAACAAAGCACAAATCTTATTGTGAGTTATTGGATGAGAGGCATGTTCTGTTAATTCATCAACTAAAATACAACATAGACTAAAAGATTGATTCTTGGAATTTAAAAATTGATAAAAACATAAATATGAGAATCGGTTAAAATCAAGAAATCAATATTTTTACCCAGCCCTTATATTTGGCTTATTTTCACACAATAAACTTTTTTGGGTCCGCAACTTCGTCAGAGTAGCCTAAAATATGGTCCCTGAAGTTAAACCAGTTGAGAACCTCGCTGCACACATTGTAATGTTACTCTTAAAACAAAAAATCTTAGTGTAGTTTTTTGTTGTCTACTACTTTTCATTTGACCCCATTCATCTGTGTTCTTGCGTCTTCTTCCGCTGTCTTTTGACCAAGTGAGGCTGGTTCGCCTCCAGCTGCATCTCTTATCAGCGCGGCGCACAAACCCAGCCGCGAGTCTGGGCCGTGTCTGTGCCTTGAGTTCTGGCTGCCGGCCGCCTGCACATAGACGCTCTTCTGAGACGGTTAAGAGTCAACATCCGATCACTAGCCAGCACTGCTGCAGATGCCACAAGTTTACCTTTATTTTCTCTCTGCATTTTCTAAAACAACCATGGTAGCAAAATTTCTTTTTAAATCACAAAAGCAAGTTCTTAGGAGTGTCTGCTGTGAGAGACATGTGGTTTGATGGCCTTCGAGGACTGGAACAGCAGGTGTCTGTTGCTGTGGTGCCATGCTGAGCAGTAAAGGTCACTTTTGATGGAGCTGGGTGCAAAAATATTACATTTTCAGTCACGCACACAGGGGTGGCCTATAGATATCTAAAGATAGAAGCGCAGGTCAAAGGATCCCAATACATATAATTGGCCAGACACAATCCTAATCTTAAAACAAACCTTCCTATCTCCTCCTCTGGTGAAAGATTCATTCATTTACATGTGTTACATACTTTACCTGCCCAAAACTCTAGATTACCATGAAAAAAGAGGCGCTCCAACCCCCTCAAGAGAGATTAGAAACTTAACTCCAGCAGTCATTTGGCCTGTGAGGAAGGACAATGCAGGAGGTGGTGGGGCTGTAATGTGTGGCACTGTGTCCTGCTGTTCTCCTTTTCGCCATGCTGACTAATGACCTTCCCCCCTCCTCCAGCCTTCGCCTTCTCCTCCTCCTCCTTCCACCCCTCCCCCCTTGCCCTCTCACGCGATCTCCCATCCCCCCTGCTCCTCTCAGGGGTGGAGTCCAGCCAGAGAGGCGTCCATCACAGGTCTTTAGATTAGCCACAACGCCGCTCAGGACAAAAGAGCTCCTCCCCCCACACCGGGCCCCCTCCCAATCCCAGTCCCCACGTCCTGATGGCTAATGGAGGAGGGGATGCGTCATGGACACAGAGAAGTTCACGGCTCTGCACTAATGCCACAGCGCTCCTCAGCAGATCAAGTGTGGATCATCTGACAGGCATGCATCTCTGTTTGAGATAAACATGCTCGGAATGACAAGCCGTGAAGCCTCACAATGTAAAAGAAGACGAGAAGTGACATTTAAAAACCACAGAAATTACAATGGCAAAAGCTTGATGTATGATACATGTTGATATAAATGTAAATGGCTAAAATGTTTCTGTAATCTTATTTCTTATAGGGACGCTATAAGAGAATTCATTAATATAATCAACTACGAAAACTGATCTACCAAGAAAAAAAGTGGTCAAATCAGACATCTAGGCCTGAGCTGCAAGTTAATATGTTTGTATGTTTATCTCTTTTCTTTAATATTTGTTATTTCTCCATGCTAGCATATCTGAATGAAGCCAGGCTGATGGTTTTCTTCCACGATCAAGAAAAATGTCTGAAAACACACTTGAAGTCAGATGAAACAGCCCATTCAGTCAAGCCACAGCAAGCACGTGGTCAGTCAGATTGAGAGTCGTTGTTGGAGGGACCTCTGCTGGAAATCAAATGTAGTTGCATATATGGACCAAATGCTCTAGCTTTTATACAGGACATTTCTGTGTTTGTAATAGACCTCGTTGTTTTGTAAATTTAATAAAAATGAATGGCTGATAAAAGTAAAATGAAGTGTTTGGTAATTGTTGTAAGCACTTCGAATGTCTAGTAAATTAAAGCAATTAAATAAATATTATCATTATTTAGCCTATACTCACCGTGGAACACAAACAAATATATTTTGAAGAATGTTTCAAAATGAATATGGATATGTCAGTGCCTTTCTCTCTGTGGTCTATCGTGTCAAACGATCTAATTTCCAATGTTGTTATTTGCTGTTGTCTGTTGACATTTTTGGTGGGACAAATTTCTGACTGATATTTTCTGAATTTCAAATTATCATTGTTATCTATTAGATTAATTTAACAAAAGTTGTCATTTGAAAACCTTGAGGGCCATCTGAATTCCTAGAAAACTTTATCTACAGTTCACCACACAATATACAAATTAGACTAGTGTATAATTTGTTTACATTAGTATGGTGGAAATTTATCACAGAGTGGGAATCTTCCAGATATTGACTGTCTGCCAGTCATATTCATAATTTTCATTATTTTATATAGCTTGTAATAAGCACTGCCTGTTTTTCCAGCACACCCTCTTTCACCCTGAGCCGTACGCTTTTCCCTGACACATCAGATTTTTGAACAGATGCGCCCCTTTGAACTAACGACCTCACCCCGCTGGCCAGGCATGCATGACTGAGAGATTCAGCATCTAGTTAAGCATATGTGGCCTACTTCCATGTCATTGGATTGTTCATCTTTGTCTTCATTTTAGTTTTAAAATTAAGTAGGGGGCAAAGCTATAGTCATAGCGCAGAGCAAAACCCAAACCGACACTCTAAAAAAAGATGGTTCTTTACACATAGTAGCCTAACAGTTCTATTTAGTACCGTATCGTCCTGAAGAACCCTTTATATGCTGAAATGGTTCTTTATTCCGCCTTTTTGTTTTTCAAATCTGTACCTGTCAAAGCCACCTCATTACTGATTTTCTGGAGCTTAGCTGTACAACCACAGTTACTACACAGACTGTCTCTCAACAGGTAAATGATTTCTTTCTTAAAATGTCTATAAATTATATCTTTAAAGGCACACTATGCAGTTTCCGTTTTTCTCAAACAGCGACCCCTAGAGTCGCAGTGGAGTACTTGTATTTAACGTTACTGTCGTAAATACCACTCACGCAGAGCCATCTCTGCACTCTTCCGACCACGCTTTCTTCGTTTTCTTCGTCGACTCTGCCATGATTCATATCTGAAATGTGCTAGTGTCTTCCATAGAGGTTCGGAGGCTCGGAGATCATTGCATTGAAATTTTGGATCTGTGGCCAGGCAAGTCCTCTGATCTTAAAGGGATACTTCAGGATTTAGCATTAAGCTTTGTATTAGTAGAAAACCTGTAGTATTTTCGAATTACCATGCTTTCCACCCTCATATCCCCCTGAGACGAGAGATTTATGTATTTTTTGTCTGGAAAAAATCTTCCGATGACGCAAAAATCGCTCCTCCGTGAGAGATACGAGACCGCCGCGTCTCAGTAATGACGCCACCAGCCTCGCGCCGTTCTCCCGCGGCCGTCAGCCTCGTCCTGCTCGCCACAGTAAACATGATGAATGGCGACTGTAGAACGCAAAAGCCGAATCCCGGACATTTTGGGCGATCTCGAAATCCCGGGCAAACTCGTCACGGAGTCTCACTAGTAGCCTAGCCTTGTTGTTTTCAACTGCGCGCTCTTACCGGTAGGCGTGGCTTGGGAGTGGCCTCGTAGGGCAGCGAAGCAAGTGCATTCTGGGAGTTGTTGTCTTTCATCCACATGAGCCAAAAATACATTTTCAGGATTTTCTCAGTCTAGAAAGCTCCAAATTAAAAAATAATTTCACATTTCTTCTACATAAATGACCTATTTTAAATACACATTCATCTTTCCAGAGGTGAAGTACCCCTTTAATTTCATAGAGAACCTGTGGTCTCAGGAGATTTGTCGCGAGAACCCCCCCCCCTCCCCTGTTAGCTGTTATATTAAAGGTTGTATCAGCGATTTCAGGCCCAAAAAAGGCCCAAACATAAAGGATCACATTCATCTAATCTTTCCTAACGATCCGCTAGCTGCCCGCCCCATAAGTGGGTTTTTTTTTACGACAGGGGTGGGTGTTGTGAGGTTTTGCGACTTTGCTTGCAGCCGTGCGCGAGCGCAAAACCTCACAACACCCGCCCCTGTAGTGATTGGTTGGAACACTATTTGTTTTGGTTTTGAGTGGTTGGTGAAACCAATTGTTTTTGTGTGCAGATCTCAGAGCCTAGGCTGCCTACAGAGACGCGTTTTTTTGACGGCCTGCTTATGGGGCGGGCAGCTAGCGGATCATTAGGAAAGATTAGATGAATGTGATCATTTATGTGTGGGCCTTTTTTGGGTCTGAAATCACAACCTTTAAGGTACACATCTTGTATAGTGTGCCTTTAAAAATTGTAACAATCATTTCCTAACAATTATGTCTTTTTCTCTTTTTAGTTTAACAGAACATCAGAGCAGCTCTGTTCAGTTAAGGATAATCATCTCTTCTCCACAAAGTAAGTAACAGAGATATGGAATTTATGATCCATATTGTTTGATTTTTTTAAATTATGACTTTATGCCTAAACATACACAGTCACAAAAAACATTAAAGCTATACCATGACTTATATCACTTTTTCCTTTTAACATGGTAAAGGGCTCATTCTGTCCATTTATGCTAATTTTGGCCTTCATGAACATAGTTGTTTTTTACATAATCAAATGGAAGAGACACAATGTAACTTTAAACTCAACTGTGTATTTCAGATGCTATCACGTATCATAACCTCATCATCTGCTGAGAGAAACTGTCACTCGGAATACACACATAATGAAGGACATAAAGACATCTTTATTTCACTGAAACTTGGTCTTCATTACATCTATATCGTGTTCAATGTCAGTTGTTATTTATTAATGTATCCAGCTAACCTCTGTTGTTAGAGCACTGTAATTATTGCTATAATCTGCCATGTCAATAAAAAAAAGTACCTAATTGACACAACATGTTGTTTTATTTTAATGTGAAACCCAAATAGAGGCAACAAGATATAAGACCAGGCAGATAGAGGGCTAAAAAACACAACCAAAAAAAAACAATATTCATAAATAATTTATTAAAAATAATATTAATAGTAGTAATATTAATAATATGAAGATACTAATATTATTAAGACCCTGAACCTATTTACACAGACCCTGAACCTTTTTTTTCTTTCAAAGAAAATATTTAGCTAATGCCTGACTATTTGCACGTTTATCTGAACTGTCCCCTGTTGGCTGTGCAAGGTTAGTACAATTACAGATCTTGTCTTGTTTTTAAATTAAAAAGTGTATAATAGTGTGTTTTCTTTTCGCAATATCTGATGATATAAAATTGCTACTATCTTATATATTTGCTGGACCAAAAAGTCGTGTTAGGTCTGAAAATAGTCATTTTAATACCTAGTAAATCTATATACATTTTTATTATTATTACTTAATAAAGAGAAAGGTCTGTGTTAGTGAGAATTAGCTGTTGTGCCCTCTGTGATGTAGAGAAAACGTACGCCCAACGTGGGGCTCGAACCCACGACCCTGAGATTAAGAGTCTCATGCTCTACCGACTGAGCTAGCCGGGCTGATGCACCCGTTCTTCAAAAAAACAGTATAAGAATCAGTGTCAAACACTTTAACACCTAAACCCTAAAGCTTCAACATTATTAAATATACACACATCCTTTTCCACTCTACTTATTTGTCCATAATATATAGATTTTTCAAAATTCCCCGTGAATTTTGCGGGTCAAGACAGCAGGTGGTGCCCAAACCTCACGTAAATGTTGGGGATTTCCCTACCAATCTGGGAAACTCTGTTCTATGCTGTTCTGAACTGCTGTGGGCTGTGATGATAATTGAATTAGTTGTATATTGGCTATGTAGTGTACGTAATGTTAGCCTGGACTGCTCTGCTGCTCAGGGATGTAATATTAGGCTACACTGGACTGTACTGCTGTTTTATCACTAAGAAATAGTCAGACTCAAATTAATCTCATTACATTTCCTTCTATTTTCTCACAAATACATTGCCAGCTAGCTTTTTTCTGTGGCAACTGACCAAGGTGTCAGTTAGCGGCTAAATGATAGCTAAAACAGCTTAACCTGCAAGTAACATTGTCAAAACAGCTAAAATTATACATTACTGCCTCAAATGTAAAATTACACAGTGCTTACCTTAGACGCCTTTCTTAAACGTGGCTAATAACATATATATTATAAATATAGGATTGTGTGACTTGGAGCATCAGTTCCGTAGATTCCAATATCATACAGTCTCTGTTGGAAAGAGTTAGTGAAGGATGAAGAACAAAGGGCATTTAATTATCACAACTATCACAAAAAAAAAACAAAAAAAATCCAGGTAACAACACAGTTTGAGAATCAAGACTGCAAACTTTTGAACTTGTTCAAACTGGTTCATTTTTCTACATTCAGCTATTATTTTGTCTTGTGGACTATATAAACATCTGTTATGTAAAATAGCTTATTCATGGCGGTACAACATAACACATGCAATCTATGATCCCTCTAATTTATTTTTTTATTATAATTATTAACATTTAGCAGATTTTACAATGTAGAAGAGGCCTTAATCAGGGACTTAATCACCTGACAGTGATTATAAAATCAGGTCCAAATAAATATATAAATGATGAACATAAATTAATACACACGATTGTGCGGACGGATTATTCCATAGGCGTAATGGTTTGATCATTCTGATTGGATTATAGGAGCAGACTGATTGCTATAAAAGGAGGGAAAAAGTACTTCCAATCATTGTGGTTACCTCCAAAGAAAGACGTGCAGCCATCATCGCTTTGCAATTAAAATGGCCTCACATGCAAGGAAACTACTGCAAAGAATATTGCACCTGAAAGAACCATTTATTGGATCATCAAGAACTTCAGGAGAGAGGTTCAACTGCAGTGATGAAAGCTTCAGGTTGTCCCAGAGTGTCCAGAAAGCAATGGAGTCGTGTCAACACCAGTGCAGAGCTGCTCAATATTGGCAGCAGGTGGGTGTGATGCATCTGTACTCGCAGCACAGTGAGGCCAAGACTTTTGGACAACGGCCTGGGGTCTAGAAGGACAGCAAAGAAGCCACTTCTCTCCAAGAAAAACATCAAAGACTGACTGAAATTCTGCAG
The DNA here is from genome assembly GCF_964197995.2 of Scardinius erythrophthalmus. Taxonomy (NCBI): domain Eukaryota; kingdom Metazoa; phylum Chordata; class Actinopteri; order Cypriniformes; family Leuciscidae; genus Scardinius; species Scardinius erythrophthalmus. Next base: position 23,096,167 of record NC_138229.1, on the reverse strand, counting down.
GAAGTTGAAGATTGGACAGCAGAAGACTGGTTAAAAGTTATTTTCTATGAAGCAACCTACCATGATGAAGCACCCTACCGACTGTCTGAGATATCTGGTAAATCAATTGTCCGGAGAAGAAAAGGTGAACGCTATATGAGTCCTGTGTCGTGCCAACAGTGAAGAATCCTGAGACCGTCCATGTGTGGGGTTTGTTTTCATCCAATGGAGTGAGCTCTCATACAATTCTGCCCAAAAACACTGCCATGAATAAAGAAAGATTTTAAAACGTTCTGCAAGAGCAACGATCTCTCAACGATCCAGGAGCAATTTGGTGATGATCCGTGGCATGATGGAACATCATGTCATAAGGCAAGAGTGATAATGAAGTGGCTCGGAGATCATTGCATTGAAATTTTGGATCCGTGGGTGCGGTTAATCCTCAAAAGATGGGTGGACAAGCGCACACACACACACACACACACACACACGATAAAGTTGTTATTTTGGGGGGGTTTTGCGCACAAAAAGTATTCTTGTCGCTTGATAAACTTAAGGTTGAGCCACTGTAGTCACTTGGACTATTTTAACGTTGTTTTTACTAACTTTTCTGGACTGGCAGAATGAAATTGCATAGAAGCCTATGATGGAGTCAGACAGCTCTCAGATTTCATCAAAAATATCTTAATTTGTGTTCCGAAGATGAACGCAATTTTTTGGGTGAACTAACCATTTAATGTAATTCAATAATCAAGATGAGTAATTAGAATGTACAATTCTAGAATGTAGCAGCCCACAGGTTGACAACCACTGTAATAGCATATTTTGTGCTTTTTTTTTTCATGGACTTCGACTACTGCAGGTTAGCAAGATAAAAGCAGACATCATGATTTTGTTTGATATGGCTTAGACCTCTTTATTCCACCGTGGTCTTCAATTTGTTAAACACCTGAAACGAGCCTTATTGACCATTACAAAGGTGAACGTCACAGCAAAAATGGCACTGTTCGGTAATATTACTTGGCACTGAAACCAAGACAGAAAGGCTTACATGATGAAACAAAGCAAAACATTCACAACAGAGATATCAAATGTAAACACTAAAAAAACTGAATTATGGACCAATGTAGTTCTGCAAACTAGTTTCATGTCTGGTTAAAGTCACATCATGTAATCCTCTATGCATCAAGAAATTGCATTCATGAAAATTCATTGCTTGCAATGTACATGTTAGATGTAATACAATCTGACATATACAAAAGATGAGTAATCAAAAAAATATATAAGTGAATAAAAATATAAATAGATGGATTAAAAAGTTAAGATTTCTCCCAACCATGCAAATTAAATACAGAGGTGCAGCAGTGCAAATCTCGGCTATGTTGTCTAGCAGAGACGTCACCGGCCCGGGTCAAAAGAGATTATCTTCTCAAATCCGTCCACGCAATCTCATGTGTGCAGCTCTCAGAAAAAGGCTGGATTAGTATGTTCAATGACGCAGCGTTTACAGTGACGTTTGACAAAGCGCAGCGCCTCCAGTGACACGTCACAGTCCTGTACATTCAGCAGCTGAAGGTCGAAGCAGTTCGCAGCAACCACCTGCAGCCCACGGCCCGTGATGCTCTCGCACGACTTCAGACTCAGTCTCTTCAGGTTGAACGAGTTTAGTGCAAGCTGCTCCAGGCCTGCGTCCGACACCAGCGGGCACTTCCCAATGTCCAGGGACTTGAGCTTGAGGCAGTTCTTGGCAAGGTGCTCAATGCCGTGGTCCGTCAGTCCCTCGCAGCCACGGGCGTTCAGGTAACGCAGTCTGATGCAGTATTTCGCCACGTAGCGCACGCCCACGTCTGTGATGCGGCCGCAGTGCGCTACGCTGAGGTAGCGCAGGCGGCCCTCTAGTTTAGCGATCTCCCGCAGGCCAAAGTCACTGATGAAGCGGCAGTCGCTGACGCTGAGCTCCCGCACGGACGGACAGTAGATGACCAGGAAGCGCAGGCCCTCGTCGGTCAGACGCACGCAGCGCCGCAGGTAGAGGTGGGTGAGCTGAGTGCAGTGAGCTGCAATGGTGTGCAGGCCTTCGTCTTCCAAAGCAAAACAGTCAGTCATGTCAAGATAGCGGATAGAGATCTGCTGGCCATGAAGAGGGGAGAGTTTCACGGACACGTCCCGAGTCAGGCTGATGCACGTCACCTTAGAGCACCCTGCAGAGAACAAAGACGGTAAACAATATGAACAGTGTAATACAAAGCGAACTTCATTTGCACACACAATATGTAAGAATTCTGAACCTGATATGAAACATTTGACCGAAACCTGTGCTTAAAAATGAAGTGTGTAATTTCTGTGGTTCTGGTGTTACCAAAAGGCCAGATTTAATAACAGCTACTGTCAGGGTTTACTAAAGACACGCAGTGAAAAAAGTGCGCCGAAAAGGTGTGGACAGGCTTATTTTTGCAGCTGACTTTTGTCACTTGCATTTGTAGGAGTTTCCCTTTCAGACGCAAAATTTATGGGAGGAGAGTATTTAAATGAATCATGCAAGGTGATTTACTAAGCTTTGCGCTAGTCAATTTACTGGTAATTGCGCCATTATTTACCGCCCCCAAAAAAGCATATCTTAAACCAGAGTCAGACACTAATTAGCGCTACTCTTGGTAGATTGCGTTGGTCATTATGGAAATGATTTGGCTGCGTCTGTGTTCTTTAATTTGTGCGTTGTCAGTAGATCACGCGCAGAACTTTCCACTCCCATCAGCGCTTTTTTGGAATTGTGCTCTCATGCTAATTTTACTGTTTGGTAATAATAACAATACGGTAATAATGATAAATATTAAATATAGTTTTTATACAATTACTATATATTATTCACATTATCATATAATACGAGTTGTCTGCATTTAAGAATTAGTACATATTCAAATTTTAGGATAGTCTAGGTCTACAATAAAAAGGCTTTTTAATATCACAATCTATGTGCCTGAAGTATTTCGCGAGGAGATATTCACTAATATATATTCTTTCTGGAGCACCCACATCTTTGCTTTATTTTTTGAGAACCAAATGTGATCCATTTTTTTTCTTATAGCTGTCTCTGCATATTGAGCTGCCATAGGAGAAAGTATTTTAAGAAAAATGACACATTTCAGCTTTGGGGACTGTTTTGACCATTATAGAAAAAGAAAACATATCTCTTTAGAACCATGTGCATGTGATGCTTTTTACCCCCAAAAGACAGACATTTTCATCTTGTCAGATGCACATTAAAGGAAAACCCAATTTTTGGTTTTAGATCTGTTTTTACAGGAATCACAGAAAGCCTTGATGTAAAACATTCCATCTAAGAAATGTATCTCCTCTGCTGTCTGGTCATCTGATTTAACTTGTGAAACTCCAACATCAGACCTCAGACAGTAGAACTAAAGCTGAAGGTTATTGCAGAATATCGGAAGAATATGAAAATGGCAGCAGAGGGTTTGACTGAAACCTTGCAGAGACATCTGAACTGAGTCATATCAGGAGGAGTGGGGGATGGGATCTCCCCATGTGTCCTTTAGGAGCACAGTGAGAATGCAACGCTCGAGTCCATCGGCAGAGGGACTCCAGCCGGACCCCTGCACTCACACAGGGAAAACAACAACGTGCTTGAACAGGAAGTGCAGTGCAGGAAGTTGGAAATAAAACACCAGGGAAGGGACTTGAGGACATGAGGAGGAGTATTATTATTTTCTGACATATTCACTGAATCCTACATTGTAAACCTCTATATAGTCCTTTATGAAATGTAATACTTGCAAGAAAACAAAGGAAATCCGGCTAAAATGTTGCCAGGTAAAGTCATTAATAGCATGTGCTGGGAACACAATACTGAAAACAAACTGGAGAAATGGACAAAGATTCATGAACATTTAATAATCTACCTTAATAGCCATTTATTTTATACAAAATACAGTTGATGATTGATTCTCTAAATTGGGGTAGCAGATTTTCCCAAAGCACCTTAAAGTCAGAGGTCCTGGTTCTGCTTGGGCTTATGTTTCTTTTGGGAAGTATAGAGAGCACAGACAGAATGCCAGAGCTATTAATACCTTTTCCAGCTTTTCCAAGAGGAAGTTCTGGACATTTCAGTAATCTCTGCGAGTAAAACTGTCTTCTGTGCTGGACAACAAAGCAGGTGAAGCACAGGCTGTCTGGCTCTGAGTCAGTAAGTCATTTATATAGCTGAATACAAATCCTTCTGGGTTTTTAGAGAGTCTGTAGACCAACACAGCTACTTTACTGGCATGTTAGTTTGAGAATGTCAAATTGAATATAAATGTGTCAAGTCAACACTCAAATACTCTTTTTGTGACACATTTCTCAGGACTGTTCGGATAGGATTGTGGAGAGCAGGGGAAAATCAAAGCTGGATTTGATATGTGGCAGCCAAGACCATGAGACCACTGAAATTAAAGACACGTTTAGAAACCAAAGTTAGTCAATTTTCTAAATTCAGTCTAGGTCATGAATAATTTGAATAATTTTGCATACAGCATGTAGTTTATGTAATATTGCGTGATGTTAAATTACAACATAACAATTTTGGTGCTGTGTTGGGATGCCAATTGATGTCCAAAGTAAAGTCCTGATTCTGAAGCAAAACCATTTGAAACAATTAAAAATTAACAAAATGTAAAATAGCAATTACATTATAAATAAATCATAAATAAAATTAGAACATTTCTTATATTATCAACAGGGCCTTATTTCCAATAATTAAGCTCATCGCTATTGTGACCTTTACACTTTCTGAACCAAGCCGAATGTAACAATCACAATACTGTAAATCTGAGTTTTTGTCCTAACCATTTGGATGGTAGCTTTGTTTCTGTTTTTGTAGCTGGGCACTCAATGTGAAATCGCATTGATCTAAAATCCTGCTATAACTGTACATTAAACATTACATATCTTCTGACTGCATTCAGTGTGGGCAGCACCTGTTTAGGAGAGATAAATACTAGTAATAAAACCAAACATCCTCACTCAAGAAACAAATTACCTGAAACATCCAGGTGTTCCAGGTTGGGACAGCGTGACACCACCTCAAACACGGCCTCGTTGGACACGTTATAACAGCCGGCCACCTCTAAGCGACGGAGTTCTGGACAGCACTGTGCCACCGTGTACAGTCCTCGATCAGTCAGCCTCCGACAGCCACTGACCACCACCGCCTCCAGGGTCAGACACACATTGGGGGTGTCCTGGCACAGTCTGCGAGTAAGAACCCGAAGCGCACGCTCCACGTGTAGCACGTCTCCAGTCAGACGAATAGTCCTCCACAAGCGGGGGTCCCAGGCCAAGTTGTACCAGCGACGGCACACGCGGGCGCACCGGCACAGCTGGTTGGTGGGCAGGTGGGTGAAGATCTGTAGGAAAGCATGGTCGGGGAGGATGTCGATGGGCGCCCCCTGCTGGTCTCTCGGTTGCCGCAGGCCCCTCTGAGGATGGGTGAGGGAAGTGGGCGGCGTGTGGACCATGGCGATGGTTTCCGTGCCGAACGTGGAAGAGGATGTAGAGGAGCCATTAAGTACAGCTGAAGATGAACGAGGTGGCAATATCAGAGCTGGACTTGGCGTACTCAATGTTCGCATACTAAGGTCCGAATCTGGGAAGAAGGGAAATAGAAAAATGAAGAGGAAAGGCAGAGAGAGAGAGAGAAAGACAAGAACACACTATGATATTGCACTCAAACCACTCTGAGAACAATACATCATTATGTAACAAAGACAAGTTGTTGAAATAATGTAAATAAATAGCAGTCTTTCCTTTTCAAATCATTTCCTCAGTTAATGCATTGTCTTTCTGCACATGCAAAGCACTTGGCTCCATCCCACAATGTTGACTGAGGTAGAAAGTGTTTCATAGCTTAAGAAAAAATGACTCTCTGGCAGTGTTGTTGAGATCTAGCATGTATTGTACATGCAGCCTGCAAAAGCCATATTCACAGACTAATCTACCATGAATTTCCTCCACTGTATGATCTGGCCCAGGTCATGCCTGAAACCCCAGATATAATGTATCAGGCCTTATTTACTTTTTCCTGAACCATCAGGGAAGTAATGATTGGATGAGGATCAAGGGTTACCAAGCTTTTATTATTCCATTTGATTAAACTGCGAGCAGCTTAACTGCAATATGTATTGTTCAGCAAAACTCAAGCCATAACTCTGTTATTTCCATTAATTTATGGGCATGATGACTCCATTGTTCCCTTTGACAGATGTTTTTGTCTCCTACAGTTTCACAGTGCACTGTGTTGAATAATGGGAAACAGCAGCTCATAATCATATCCCATATATGACGGATATGCCTCCATTCACAAGAATCTGAAAGCAAGCAAGCTCAGTCTTCAAGCACTGCCTTTATGAAGATCATATCTCTATAACAGCACAAGATATTTAAGTCCATTGATCGACACATTTAACAAGCTTCTGTTCTGATTAAATATTTGGAAAAAAGTGTGATTCTATTGCCAATTTATTATATATATCATAATTTTATTTTATATAATATAATATAATATTATATTATATTTATTATTAGCGAGTGTAATTTCAATAAGTTCGTTTAAAGGAGACATATCATGCTTTTAAATTGTTCCTTTTTACATATAAATCATACATTTGTAGTCTATATAAAGCGGAACTGCAATGCTTGGGTCTGAATTCCTCATTATTATAGCTCCACAGGCCCCTTTTCTACCCCTTTTCTGAGGTGCGTCTCAATCAACCCGTTTTGGTGCGGTCTCTTTAAATACAACTGAGACACTTCATACCCCGCCCCTCTACAGGTTGCAGAGGTTCAACTCCACCCCGTTCAGCCATTTTTGTAGTTTGATAGCAGAGATACGATTATCTAGCGGCACAGACACTTTTTATTCACACGTTATAAACAAAATGTCAACAACGGAAGACTTGTCCATCCAGCCTTACATGTTCGAGCCAGAGTCAGAGCCGGAGCGAGATGAAAATGAAGACGACGAATCTGCAGAACAACGTCTTGGTGTGTTACTGTATTTACACATGAAACTTTGGTCTTCCGACCTTTTACCACCGTGTCGATTTATTTTGATTAATATGTGCGAGGGAGAGAGAGCAAGACAGCGTCTAGTTTGGAGACGGTGATGTCTTGTTTACACGTTCGTCTGGCTCTGAAGAGTGAGAGAGTGAGCGCGCGCGCGACCGGGTCTCTCTCTCTGCTCGTTCTTTCAGTTAAACATGCGTCCTGACCATAGACTGTAAAAAAATATGGACGTAGTGTCCGTGACGTCACCCGTAGGTTTCCGAAGAGCATTTTTGAAGCCTAAAGTGGGCGGAGCCGGCCGTCGCCATCTTGGCCTTGCGTCACTCCCGGATAACAGAAAATAGGCAAACAGGCGGGGCGTGAGTGGAGCTGAGGAGCCTGGCCTGGCTATCTGAAATCACCTAGCTCGACGTGATCGAGTTAGCTGATGATGTAAAGCCAATTAAACGTTCCTATTTTTGCCCTTCGAAATATTATAATAGTTAAAAGACATGGCTACAAGTGAGACTGTGTATTACTTCGAGAGTGTTTGTGTATGAAGGTGATTTATGTGCATACATGTCAGTCACTCTTTCATGGTCCGTCAGCGCGGCATCGCTCAAGTTCGTAGAGAGCTTATTCAGTCCATTTTAAATTCTGATGTTGGCCGTCTCTCAAATGGGTTATGGTTTAACCGTTAAACCATAGATATATTGCCTTTGAAGTGCAAGTAAATGTGCTAGAAAATCCGCGCTCATTCATGTGCATTTATTGCACGGACGGAGAAAGCGCCGACGCCTGCATGATTTCATCTGACGGTAACTTACATAAGCATATTATAATCCATCTGTTCCGTGAGAGCAGAACGAACGAGCATTTATTGACGTTTTAAATTTGAAAACCCCAAAAAGCAACGACATTGCCAGACATCCATTAGTGCATGTTCACAAAGGAAAACAACTGAAATACAGCTCTGGTTTTTCTCTCGAACGATAACGACGGAATCCAAAGACGTGGGCTTTGTAACGTTACCCAAGTATTAAATTGTATGAAATAATAATCCCGAAAAAAAGCACAAACACTGCAGAGATGGCAAGTTCAGCATCTAACATTGCTGAGGTGAAGTGACGGCTAGTAACAGCAGACAAACGGCTAGCACTGACAGCGGCAATCCATTAGTGATGGCCGGTTCGTGAACGAATCGTTCTTTTGAACCGGTTCTTTTTAGTGAACTGGTCGAACCAGTACACTAAATCGGACTGAATCGTTCGAAGCAGTTCGCGTCTTGCGTCAGCGCTGATCCACAAGTTAAGTTACTCACTTTCGGACATGCCTGAGTCCTGACAGTCCCTTCGACTCAAAATAAACCAATATCCCGAAATAGGCATATATGTTACTCTAGTAAATCCAACAGTTCACTGAACTGAGACATGTTGTGCTGAGAGAAGTGATGAGCACGAGCAGTTGATACTGAGCATGCGCGCACTACCGAACGTACAGGTATACAGCGGTTCTCGGATCACCAGTACAGAACTGAGAACTGTTTCTTTCGGACACGTTCGATACGGAGAACCGATGAGCTGATGAGCTGAGCATGCGTGCAATTTTTTCAGAGGGACGAAATGCATGTTTCTTAAGTATTTTATTGAACATCAATAAGTGTAACAAAATAAAACATGTTAGAAACATGTTTATCACATAGGCTACTACCTTTTCACTGTATTATTTTAAAGATTGGAAACAATGAATGGATTATAAAACTAAACATTTATTATTATACTAAAACATTATTTTCAGGAACAGATCATTTAATTTCTAAGTAAGTTGATATACATTTTTGACGTAAACTCTTTCCAAGGTTTTAAAGGGTGCAAATTAAATGTTTATAATGTGTTAATCAAAACATAACGTATTAAACATAGCCTACTGGAGTCAGACATGCATCGAGTTTTTAGTTTTGTCGACTGAATTAGCCTAGTAAGGTTTCAGTAGTTTTCAGCTCACACACAGGCATATGCTACGGTTCTCGAGTCAAGAACTGGTTGTTGCAGCAGTTCTCGGATCACCAGTACAGAACCGAGAACTGTTTCTTTCGGACACGTTCGATACGGAAAACCGATGAGCTGGAGAGACTGCGCATGCGTGATCGCACCGTCTCTGAACCGAACTTTCTTTTGGCCAACTGATGCTGTGTTTATATACTGCGTGCTGTGCTGTTACATGAGCACGGGTGAACCAAGGACTTGAATGAGGGGCCGAATGTAAGTTTAAGCGGCGAAATGTAAGTTTATTTAATTACAAATAAAATAAAAATGATGAAGACCAGTTTATTCACTTTAAGACATGTAAAACATCCGCGTTTGCGCATTGCCTTGGGCCTACTGGGTTCATTTTCAAAACGTAAATATAAGAAACCTATCCAAGATGATTATGACGATGAGTACTATTATTTAACTGAAGTTATGATTACAAATGCCTTTATTTGAATGTATATTTATACGCCGGGATGATAGAATTGACGTCATTACGTGATGACGTAAAAGAACTGGTGAACCGGTTTTTTGAACCGGTTCATTGAAACGAACTGTCCGAAAGAACCGGTTCGCGGAAAAGAACCGGACTTCCCATCACTACAATCCATCTGTCACTCAAGTAGCTTGGCCACACCCTTAAATTTAAATATTAATCAACTAAACGGACGAGTTATAAAATAATTCACCCCCCTCACAGTTGTTATGAAGGGCAAAATGAGCTGTATAGACCAAATCCACATACAGACACCAGGCTTTAAACACGTTTTTTTCTGCTGTAAAATTTGGCATTTTAACATGGAGGAGATACAGATTTGACTCGCTTCTGACAACAGCCTCAAGCGGCCAGTCAACGAATTGCAGTTTAACTCACTTCCGTGTTGGTTTCAAGAGAGAGACGGGGAGGTTGCCGCTTGGTCCTGACACAAGCGCGGCAGTTCATCTACATTAGACGGTGTAATGAAGTGTGTGGGTTACTACATCCAACAACCGAACATTTTAACTTACCCTCTCGTAACTTCTGCATCCTTTAGCTTGGACTACAAAATTGCAGTGAGAAATAGAAATGGCAGATTGCTCGAAGTGTTGGGCCGGGAGTCAATGTCCTTATTTGGCAGTTCCGCTGCAAATACTGTGACGTATTAGTTCACAAAACGTCATAGATAACAGAAAAATCGGAACAGGTTGAAAAATATGACCAAAACAGAATATAAAGATATCAACGAAGCACCTGAAGAGAATAATTTCATATTTTATGTACTTCAAAACACTCCAAATATACAACAAAATGCATTTATGGGCTAAAAAAGTGGATTTAGCATGATATGTCCCCTTTAAAACAATTCTTGCCAAAGCTTTGTTTACATGCACAAATCTCTAAAATACTTGGCCGTAACTATATATTAAACAAAAAAAAATGTGGTAACACATTTCATTTAGAAAAAAAAAAAATTGCATGTGCAAGAACCGGTAATGGTAGTAAACGCCATGCAAACCGGATCTTATTCATAACAGGCTGTTGGTTCCAACCCCTATAATTAATGAAAAAGTAAATACAAAATGCTCTAAGAAATAGAAAGCAGTAAGGACAAAACCCCCACACAACTCAAAGTGCCAGAAGGGAGCATATAGTGAGACATTTAGCTTTGATTGAATTGCTACAGCCACCACATTCACAAACTTAGTCCTCAGAGCAGCCAAAGTCCCATAATGTTATGGGGAGCCACTACAGTTGGCAGAAGAAGCAGAAGCCAATTACATTTTAATGTCACCACTAGAGACAAAGAATTGGAAGTGGCCGTGAAGGCTGCATGGCCCTGAGCCCTGACTCACACGATAGATACCCACCCTCACTACCAGCTGAATTACACTGCTTTGCACAGCTAATACAAAGCATTAGCTCCTAGTTGAACAAACAGTAGGAGGAGCTCCATGGTCATGGTGGTCATTTTCAAAACACTAATAGCAACCTTGCTAGAAAATCCAGCTTAAAGCTGATTTGACATGGTTTCATTTATAGACATTAGCAGGTCCAAACTGGTTAATCAGCCAAATTATCAACTGGCCAACTTGGTTTCGACCTGGATCTGCTGTAATAGTATTATCAGCATGACAATTTGTTGAATTGAGGAATGAATTTTTTAGAATTCCCCCTTTTGCTTTAATGACAGCGGCATGTGAGCAGCATTAATTCCACCCACCTGATGATCATGTGATTTGAGAATAATCCAATGAGCATCAAGAACATTTGACCATCTGTTCATTCACATAGTCAGTGTCTAAGGCTGCATCCGAAAAAGCACTTATTTTGAATAAGTTATTACTTCACGACCGCTAAACGTTGTATATAGTATGAATGTGTGTAGTATGAATGTGATTCGGACATACTACATCCACCATGCTGTCATTATTATGTGACCTACCAGCGTCAGCCATTCATAAATCCTCTCCCGTGGCCTCATGGGATGGTAAAGTGTGTGCAAATCGTATGCACACTTCAGAATCTCACTCTCATCCGGGTACTTTTTGCCTACTCTTTTATGTGTACTGTGAGTTTGGACATACTTCTTTTGTCTCATACTCTATTTTTCACATACTATATAGTAAGGAAGTATGTGATTTCAGATGCAGCCACAATGTTGCTTGCTATGAATGTGTGAAAGAATATTGGAGTGCATATATCTGAAAGTTTGCGGGTTTTAACCACCAGGAACATCTTGCTTAATTTATCTTGCTAAATGCTAGAAGTGTAAAGTTGCTTATTGTAAGAACTCAACAGGTGGCTAAAATTATGTTTCCTGAGTTAACAGTTTATACACTCACATACAGATTTTTCTCTTCGACAGATTGACTAAACATTAAAGCAGCAGCTGTAATCAGGGTGCCAGTGTCTGTTTCACACATTAATGCATTACTCAAGCATGGGATTTCAGCAGCTTAAAGCTCCTCGGTCTGAGGGCTATAGAGCATTTGCACTGATACTAAAGTGTGTCAGGCTTTTAAGAAGAGGATTAAAAATCTACTAATCCTCCATTAGTGTTAAATCAATGGATGGTTCATCTGTGAAAACCTCCACAAGAGTACCACTGTAGCAATCAAATGACAACAAACATATGGAGAAACCTGCTTCTGGCATGACTTTTGCATTTTCAGACTGCTTCTTAAGGACCTTCTAGAATATATATTGTTTAGCCTTAAAGAATCTGAACGTTTTTCAGTAATGTTTGCAATATAGGAAAAAAAGACTATTTTGTTTTTTTCTCCAAGCCTCCAAGTTTTATTTGCTCCAGTTATTTTCTTGTAAATCCCCCAAAACTTCTGGTTTAAAGAAGTACCTTTGCCAAATTTAACCCAAAACCACATATAATGCCACAGAAGCCATAATTACCTCAAGCCACGAATTGTGTCTCATTATTGTATTTATTTTAAGACTGTTCCATGCCTGTTCTGGTTGCAATCTAATGAAAATGAGGTGAAAACATGAAACTTGAAGCTAAAACGTTATTAATGTCAATGTAGAACTTAAACAGTTTTTCCTACAAACCATTGGTAGTCGAACCTTGAAAATGTGAAATACCTCTGTGACGTTTGTTTGAATTGTTCAGGGGAGGCCTTCTTCCTCTTTTCATCTAAGAGTTAAAGTCTGTCTATGGTGAATACTAGACTATGGATTGGTATTCCAGGCAGGTGCAATGAGGTTCTCAGACATAAAACTACTCCAGAGACAAGATGCCAACTAGCCATTTAATCCACTGACTAATGCTCACTTTGACAAAGGTTTTTTTTTTTTAAAAAGCAGACAAAAATAAAGCATCTAGTGTTTCAAAGCAACAACAACAAAGAAACACTGTTTGAGGCTTGTTTGCAACCAAAGTAGCACAGTTTACTTTCCAAGCATCTCTTTTTAATCTATTTTAAAAAATAACAGGGAGCTGGGATAAGATTTAAGCTGTTGTGAAATGGCACACCAAAATTGCTTGGCCTGGTGATTTTGATATTGACTTTCAATTATTAATTGAAATAAACCATCACAAAAGAGATAATTCACCCAAAAATGTATTCACCCATAAAAACGATTAAAAAATCTTCGCTGCTTTATATTGAAAACAGGATAGGATTAAATTCGAGGTAGTTTGATCTGGATCATGTTCACCCATGCACTCTGAGGAGATGAAAGCCCAGTTATCTCTATTTACACCCATATTTAAGGGGTCCTATCACACCCAGCGCAATGTGGCGACAGGCAAATGTTTTTTGCTAGTTTTGCTAGTTTCAGCCCAACGCAGTTATCATTTTCACGTCCTGCGCTGTAGGCTAAGTTGTTTAAATAGCAAATGCATTTGCGCCCATTTGTACGCCCATGGATGTGCTGGTCTGAAAACGAGGTGTGTTCAGGCGCATTGTTGCCGCGTTGATATTTTGAGGTAACTGAAATAGACTGCACAATTTTTTGTTGTTGTTATTTAAAGAGCGCGTTAGTAATATGCGCCTATAAGTGTGTCAACAACCCGCGTTCGCTTAAACCTCGCGCACGAGCAGATCCATTTTTTCGTTTGCAAATTCCGCTATGTAAATAGCGAATCTGCCATGGTGCGAGTGCAACTGGCTTTTAAAGGGAATGGGAGATGAGACTGAACCATCAGGAATCCAAGTTGCAGCTGCAACATTCAAATAACACAAGCAATTTCAGTAGCACTTTTTTTACAGTCCTCTTCCCCATGTACAGTCCTTGGTATCCTAACTTACATAAATTAACTATAGTGTCCTGCACCCACTATAAAAAAATATCAAAAATGATATATGGTGTCTGAATAATTTTGGTTTGACTGTACAATATATACTTATAGAAATTGCAATAACTGGGTAATAACTAGGTACTAACCCTGAACCTACGCATGTCATCTGCTAATATAGAAATTTGTGTAGAACCTTAACCCATGTAGTTACCTTATATTACCAAGTACTTTCTTAAGTAAGTACACTGTAAGTGCACGTTCTGTAAAATAACAATAAAAATTTTACAATTGTTTTCAAACATTAACCAAACACAGCAATTTTGCAACCCATTCATTAAAACTGTGCCAAAGCTCTGCCACAAAGCATGCAATTCATTTAACCAAAATATTAAGAGCAAATCTTGAGGTTGAGCTGTCTAGTCTTTCCACAGCCTGGCACCAAGATAGGTGTAGGTAAAGGTTTTTAAATACATAGACCAAAAATCGACAGACGGGAATGTGAGGAATGTCATTTTACCCTCTAGCTCACTTAAGCAAAGCCTGCTGTGAACTCTCAGACTCATCACTCTTCCAGCTGTTCAGCATCCCGTCACTCAATGACCTCTGAACAACGTCAGCCGGCAATGTTTTCCTACACACCTCTATAATCCGAGACGACGCTGCTCATGTGGCCCGTACATTACAATCATTATTAATTGCACAGCTGTCAGCTCTGGGATTGATTAGTTGTTCCTCTATACGAAAGCTTCCTGCTATTGAACTTTAAGACCTTTATTCATACATACTTCATAGTCTGATCGGAATAATCAAATCTGATAGATATGCTATGTTCTCACAGTCTTTTGCACAGAAAAGGAGTGGTTGGGAGGGAATCACGGTTACAAATTTGACAACAAAAGTCCTGTTTCATCTCAGGAGAGTTCCAGGGGTAATTGCTTACAAATATGCCTAATGCAGATTGGTTATCTTAAGACAGGACCCTTTACCATAATCTCAGTTGGAATCTTCTACCTTTTGAAGGATGAAAATGAGATGTTTGGAGTTAAGGCCAGATTCCATGTTTTGAGCAGACTCCAAAGGGTCTGGAATGAGGGTGAACGGGAGGTCAGACCCACTCACTCATGTTGTTTACTCATGCACAGATGACTGCACAGCTCCACACAGGCCACTATCAGGGGAATCACCACTAGCCAAAACTAAAAAATTCAGCTCTGGCAGTTGTGTTGAACATGCAAGGCAGATTTCAAACCTGCAAACACCACATCAGTCAAAGTTGCAGATATGTTGTTGTATAATCCATCACATTCACAATACATTGAAGCTATTTTCTCTCTACCCCATTTATTAAAAAAAAAAAGAAAAAAAAAAAGGCTACCTGATAGCCAAGTATACTGTATGAAGGGAGCAACAGCAATTTCCCCACCAAGTTCAAAGCATCCTGCGATCGGTTCACTTGAGGTTGACAGTTTTCCTCTCACTGGTGAGAGAAACACAGATCTGTTCAACAAAAAAAGTTTGGCAAACCTTTATTTTAAAAATGTTATGTTTTAAACCCCCTGAAGTTTGAAGGCTTATTTGCCTTATTATAAGCTTTTATTATTAGAGTTTATATATTTTATCATATTTGAGAAATTAACTTTTGTGGACCTGGGTGGAAAACAGAATGCATAACCTGTGATTAATATCTTTGAATTTTGGGCTGTGTCTGAAAGCTTAAAAATCCTCCTGCAGGGAGCATACGGAGGTAGGAAGGCAACAAGCCATGTCTGAATTTAATGATTGTGTCAGATCCTGTCTACTGAGATACCTTCATCTGATCAATTTTTTAAGTTGTATCACTGCCGAAGCAATACTTCACTGTATAGCTCATTATACTGTGCGTCCAATTCCGACAGTTGGGCTAAAAAAACGTGTCTGAAAGTTGGCTGCTGTTCAGTTTTTGCTCACTTTTTTCAGCTTTCGACATAATTTGAAGTGAAATTAGTATTGTGGTGATTAAATATTAACATTACAATCATCAAAGCTCTCTCTATTTAGTTGTAGATCCATTATGCTGCATCAGAAGCCTGAAGCCGGAAATCAGTTTAGAAGGTACCTTTGTGCGCAAACGCTGCTTGTGAAGTCATTGGCTTGTAGAGCAGTGAGGCAACAAGTTTTCAGACACAGTCGTAATTCAATAATTCCGCAATTCACCACTCTGTACTCTGCTTACAAATTCAGTCTCACGACCTCAGGTCTCCAATCTCACCATTAGTTCATTGTTTTAGTTAAAAGAAACAAAATGTGATGTCTTCAGACATGTACCTTTCACTTGGACACCGAGCGTGACCTCTGGCAGCAGACAGTAATCTGATCTCACATCGCGAATGTGAGGGGAACTTGTAACATTGTGGTGTCGGGGGCCAGAGACTGTAGCTGCTGGACTTTGATTCAGCAAAACTTGCTTTCATAAGTGTCAGAACTATTAAGAACAAACGTCAAGCCAAGAAATGAAATAATCATAAATGTTAAAGTACTAGGGTACATGACAGCAGAGCCGGATCTTTCCATCTGCAGCGGCAGCATTTGAGTCGTTCAGCTCTATCAGAGGTTGTTGACAGACCTGGCACTCCCTGTGCTTGGCTCATCTGTCAGTCTAACCACAGTTCCTGACAGACGCTGGTCCTGCATATGTCTCAGCTGTGCCCCTTCCAGCTTCTAGAGGGGCATCTTGTTTTGATTAAAATGCCTTCGGAGCTTCTCATGCGAGATTCTGGGGCTCTGCAAGAGTTTCTGCGTTAAAGAGCAGCTGTGCTCACTACCAGCAAACACACGAAACAATCACTCACGTTATCCCACTTTATTCTGACATTAACTTGTATATTAATTAGCAATTCATATGTGTTCTGCATTATCCTGCATATTAAAAAAAATGCATGGTGGAAATGGTGGAACAAACGTGGGAGCTAAATTATTTGCACTGTTCAAAAGTTGTTCAAAAGTTCACCATCTTAAGCAGTATCAGGTATCAAAGCAATAGGTGCAAAAACACGTTCAGTTCCGGCATAAGCATACAATTTGCACTTTGTTTGTTTATTTTATTCCGTGCATTTATTCATAACAGTATACGGAGAAGTCAAACCATTGCGTCTCTTTGATGTTTTCACTCTCTAATTATCATATTAAAAGGAAGTGAAGTAACCGTGTCACCATAAATATTGTTCTAGAAATATTCCTCCTTATGGGCGCA
Source organism: Scardinius erythrophthalmus (assembly GCF_964197995.2). NCBI lineage: Eukaryota > Metazoa > Chordata > Actinopteri > Cypriniformes > Leuciscidae > Scardinius > Scardinius erythrophthalmus. The sequence continues at coordinate 23,079,155 of NC_138229.1, read as the reverse complement.
GGATTCATCCTATTTAATCAAAAACATCATAAAGGAAATATTCAAACATCTGGTGTTCAAACCAGGGCTTTGCCACAGTAAAGGAGCAGAGGGAAAGGCATTTCATGTTCCTAACCAGTCTGCCCTGTTCTCATTCTCTCCCCTCCTCAGTTTGGAAAGCCAGGCTGGTGATGCATAAAGCAGAGAGGATCTGGAGAAACATTCTGAAGCCTGATCACCCTCGTCCTGGCCTGGGCCCCCTTACACAAATTAACCACATGTACACTCTGCCTGCACACAAATTTCTACATTAGCAGATGACGTGCATAGAAAATTAAATACAAGAAACTGTGTGCACAGCAAAGCGAATGAAGACAATGAATTTTTTGTTTCAGAAGATCACAGAGATGAAGTTCCTACACAAATACATCTTTAAATGGGGGTTTTATGGCAGTGGATTAAAAGATTAACTAAAATATTAGAAACTAGTCATACTGAATTTTGATTGGATGGCCCACTATGCAACCAAATCTCATAGTGGCTGTCAGATCTAGACGTGAATGATCCCTCCGCCTTATACATGTAAAGCAGCCAAAGCATTTGGCCTCAAAGCTCATTATTCACAGATTCTTATTAGCTGGTCTAATCTCCAAAACCTGAAATAGCTAATCTGCAGACTGAGCCGTACATTTCAAGGCTAAATCGAAACATACTGTTAATCCTAAGAAAAAGACTGGAGTAGTTCTAAAGAGTTCCTGTCCTCTTTCATAGTCTGGATGAAATATTATTATCTGTCTTCCATTATTCCATATATGTGAATGGAAAGGGACATTTTCCACTTCTCCAAAATTGCCCTTTGTATAGTATTTAAGGAATAGTTAACTGTCATCATTTACTCAACTTCATATCATTCCAAACTAGTATGACTTTTTTTAATCTGTGTAACATAAAAAAACAAAATGTATTTTGAGTATTTCAATGGAAGTCAATGGTCACAAAATCCATTTGTGCTCCACAGAAGGCAGAATGTCAAGCAGGTTTGGAACAACATAAATGAGTATAGGACTTTCATTTTTGGGTGAATTGATCCTTTAATTCTATTGATTAACTTTTCCTAAAGGGATAGTTTCACCCAAAATGAAACAAATCTGACCCCATTGACTTTCAGTGCATGGATATAAAAAAACGGAGACACTTTTCAAAGTATCATATTTTGTGTTCCACAAATGAAAGAAAATCATAGAGGTTTTGGACGGCATGAGGGTGAGTAAAATGACGACAGAATTTTAATTTTTGGGTGGACTATGCCTGGCCAATCAGGGTTGGGCAACTCTGGCCCTCAAGATCTATTTCAGTTTAGCTCCAACCTTGATCAAACTCATCTGCATTTAGCTTTCTAGTAACCCTCAAGACTTGATTAGTTTGTTCAGGTGTGTTTGATTAGGGTCAGAGCTAAACTCTGCAGGAAAATGGATCTCGAGGGCCAGAGTTGCTGACCCATGCTTTTGGGTCAATGGCAATAATTGTCAAATATTAGAATCACATTTTTATTCATAACTAAATTTATTTTGTTCACATTTTTATTCCCCAACCAACCAAAAAGTCCATATAAAATTATTCCAATATTATTTCACATTCATACTGGCGAGTAAGCTTCTTATAAAGCAGCTCCTGGCCTCCTAAAAGGAAGCAATGACCTCACCAGGGTAGTTGGGGCACAATGGAAATAACTGCCTACTGACTTCCTGTTCTCCCTACTGTTCCCCATTATAGGAAACAACCGTGAGAGACAAAGGTCTCTGTACTCCAAGAGGAGACATTGTGCTCTCCACAAACATACACGCCAGGGACACAGAATGACAAATGTCAATGATATTCCTTTCTTCCATTTTTACTGGAAATGACAATTTCACAAGACTTTATAAGCTTATTAAAAAGATGATAGACTTTTTAGGGCACATTAGTCAAACTACCACACCTACCTCCATAATGGTGGTTTTGAAGTAAAAAGATGGCAGACTGAGTATCTACATAAATGCCACACTAAAGCACCACACCATCAACTGGTCCAGCAGGGGTCTTGTTTACTCTTTCTCCACATAAGAGAAGCATCCCTCTCCTCTCCTCTCCACTCTGCCCTCACATAACTACATCTCACTAATCAGGGGTGCACTGCGGTTGCTGTAATCATCCTGTCATTTGGCATGAAAGCTCAAGACTTTTGAAGAGCTTACAAGAGTTTAAAGTAGCTGGCCCAGAATCTTCCAACACGTTCTTAACTGATTTTAGGCTTGGCATGGGGTCTTCTTGCATATCATATCAGCCTGAATTTTAACATGAGAACATGCCTATTAATTATAAGTCAATGGCACTTTAGTTTTCAAGATATTATGGATATAGAATTCAGAAATACAATGTGCACATCCCTGCCTTTGTATTATTAATGCACTGTATGGAGGAAAATAGAAGTAGGAGAATGACTGAAGCTTTGAAAACCTGCAGCAGTGCCATTACCAAACCTCTCACAGACTTGCAAAAACTTAAGCTCTGTGGAAAGAAAAACAGTGTGGTTGAGTATGGGAATCTTTAAATGCAGTGCTCTGCCAAGTGTCTTTGGACATCAAATGAATTTCTTCTCTTAAACTTCTACTGTTGAATCTCTTCAGCAGCACTCAAAACAGGCAAACAAAGAAAATATACCTACAACCTAAAACCAAAGTCCAGGGATAAATCAGGCCCGGCTCTCCTGCTGCAGGTCCCTCTTAACTCTCCCAACCTGTTTTCTGCTCATGGCCACAGAGGTTTGTCATGACACTCAGGGAAACTCTTTCACCTGAAACATCCAGACTAGAGGTTAAAACGGAACAGCAGTCCGAATCTATCCATATTGTTGGGTTAAAAAGGCAAACCTTGTGTTGGGAAAGGTTGTAAGACAGACACCTGCGGGACATTTCCCTTGAAAAACAAATCACTTCCCCTTGCTGCTGAGCAGCTTTCAACATGACTGTTACTTGCACTGGAAAATTGCCAAATGGAGAAATAATTTTTTATGGTCCTTTTAAAATATAACTATTGTCTTAGATATTGGCTCTAATTTAAAACTAGTGAGCTTCACGGCACAAAGGCTACAGAGTCAGACTTCAATGGCAGCATACTCTAATAAGCAATAATATACCCAGCACACCAATCTTAAATCATTAATATACCCAGCACCAAATCATCATATTATAATGATTACTGAAGGATCATGTGATACTGAAGACTGGAGTAATGATGCTGAAAAATAGGAATAAAATAAATTTTGAAATAAAAAAGCAATCAATATTTCCACCATCTTGGATGGACTTTTTTAATGAACTTATCACAGTGCATTTTGTTATTGCTGCTCCTCTCTTCCCATTCTGTCTCAAACGCCCTTTTAGTTCCGGTTTCGATGAAGCCCCTCCTTACGAAATATGAAATATGCTCTGATTGGTTAGCTGGCCCAGTGTGTTCTGATTGGCGAACCGCTTAGAGCGATACCATACCATACAATATTGCCATACCAATTGCAGCCCGATTGAGTCCATGAGAATGTTTATGAACAAGAGGATTGTGCAGAACGTTTGCAAGCACAGATTTTACAGGACAGTCTCTCACCATTCAGCACCATTGTTTACTAATAGCGAAACCACGTTTATCTGCACCTCGCTAGTGAGAAAAACACTGTGTAATTTTTTAAGTTGATTCTTAGCAAAAAACACTTTGTTCTTTCAAAATGATATGTGCTTATTAATGTGTAATTACTTCTACTAACTAATCAAGTATTCTCGTAAGTGTAGAATCTGCCATTTAGAATACATACGAGCGAGTCGCTTGAATGGCGGCAGCCATGTTGCGCCTCCATCTTGAAAATACATTAGCCAAAGAGGGACATACCTGGAAATTCAAGCTTCGCCTTTCACGTTTTTACACTCAGTGGCACCGTTACGAATGTGAGGGGGAGATTACTCGCGACTGCCGGCAGATTTGAAATAATACGGCCACCGTAGGAGTTAAAACGCCCTCGGAATGGGAGGGGCTAGAAAGTAATATTCAGTTGGTAGTCATAAACAATTTCACCGCTAGATGGGAGAAAATCCTACACAGTGTAGCTTTAAGTTGCTAAACTATTTTACAGATAAAATCGTCAGAGCAGCGCTAACAACATGCAAGTGTGTGGAAAAAAAATTTACTTAAACTTAAACTTAACGTTAGTATCCTATTGTTTACTATATGTTTGCCCGGGTTAGTGTCGTTGTGGGTTTTGGTTCTGTAGGCTGTAAGGACCTTTGAAATAACTGAAATCATTTGGCGAAGTGATATGGAACTGTAATGCCGTCAAGACCTGCCTGGAACTACTTTAGCCGTGCGTTTCCATGAAAATAATTGCACACCTTAGAACGTTCGTCAACCAATCAGAATCAAGCATTCAACAGCCCTGTAGTATAATACATTTTAACCACTGTTTTCTAAGTTCATCGGCCATAGAAAGGCCAGACGAAGGGTTTTTGGAATTGGGGTGGAAAAAACAGTATCTCTTTGACACGGCAACAAGACATTTAAATTAGTCACATTGTGACTTTACAAGATCCGGAAGAAATGCGTTGTAAATCCAATGAGATGTTTGTTGTAGTTCTTTAAAAGTGTTTTGTGTTAAAGTGAACATCTCCCTTTGGAGTGGATCCTTGCATATTTTTTTATGCTCAAACAGCAACATTACACACTAACAAAAGTTGAAAAAGTAAAAAAAACATACCCTTTAAAAGGACGTCTTTAATGCAGGTCGCACTGTAATGATTTGTGTGATGGCGCCAAAATAATGTGGCCTTTCAGAGTTTTTACACCGTTTTTTTTTTCCCAAGTTCATAACACACAATGGATTTTGCAGGATAATGAAGTCACAAAAACGTGAAGATATATAAGCAGCTAAGCAACATCTCTCTCAGATCTTGTTTTATCCACGCCATTAATCCAGCTCTGGACTCGTAAATCTGACTGGCCTTCTCTTGGAAGAGCCGCAGATGAGTTCTAAAGACTGTTACATCTCTTTCCCACCAGCACTCAAAGTCTAAATGAGGCGTATTATTCAGCACACACTTATGAAGGCCATCTTCCGGGTGGAACCTCACAAATCCTATCGTGTTGCACCGCATACCTCCTTACCAACGACTTTTCTCCAACACCCACTCCGTGTCATGCCAAAGAAAATTAGTCCAGACCAGGCCGTCCAGAGCTCAGATAATAAAACTTGAACTTGAACTGGAGTCTCACAGAAGAAGTGCAAGCTGAAATGCTCTACTCGGTTCAAATCAGGCACTCAGTACCTCTAGAGCAAAGACAGGAAATCAAAAGCAAAGCGGGACCTGAACTGACCAAGCAACAGCTGTGTGAAACTGTTGGCCACAGACTACCTCAGATGTCTGATTATTATTTTTCATGTTTGTAATGAAAGATCCGCTTGATCTGACAGTCACACCCACCTATCGTGCTCAGCTCAGGGAAAAAGATGCAATAATCCATTTTCAGTGTTCCCACTTCTTTTGGCCAATGAATTTATCTATTTTCCATAACCTTTGTAGTCATTCATGAAGAGTGGATAAGGATTTTAAAAATCATTTCATATAGATTGCTTTCATAGAAAATGAATTGAGATTAGCATTAAATTCTCATTTCCACAAATTGTCCAGGCCATAGAAATTAATTAAAGGAGAACTCGGCAACTCTAGCGAACTCTAGTCACTTCTTCGCTGATTTTCCCTTTTGTTGTCGCATGTTTTCCCCACGAGCTCCCCCTACAGCTGTGGGGGGGGCGTATATTTCACAACACGGTCGTAAAAAACTGACTTGCGGCGGCCTCCTCCCCCTCTCTACCGCTGCTCATGTGCGCTTGTTTTGATCGGAGCAAGCCAACTGTATCGCGTGGAGCTATGTCTGACTACCGAGGTGGGTAATCTGGTAATACATTGTACATGCGTGTGTGTTTATGTTGAATTGCCGTAAAGCAATTCGTGTTTCGCGCTCGTTCTCGTTCTCGCTTCTCACGAGACTTCCAATTTCTATTTTGCCGGGACGGTAGTCCCCAAGTTGCAAGGTTGGTTTTCCGCCTGGGAACGCTGGGGGGAGCGGGGAAAGTCACCAATATCACCAGAACAGGTTGTTTAACCATCCAAATGATTTCTAGACAGTTTTATTAAGTTAAAAAAGTTACCAAGTTCTCCTTTAAAGGAACACTCCACCGTTTTTAGAAATAGGGCTTATTCACCTTCTGTCCCATATTTAGATAGGTGGGCAAATGCATTTTTGTCTCAGTGCATGCGTTGTTTTAGTTTGACAGGGTCGGCGCTAGCTTAGCTTAGCACAATGAATGGAATCCTTTGTTGCCAGCTAGCATGGCCTGAGTAAAAGTGATAAAAAAAAACCCACCTAATTACTTCTTGTGGCCTGCGTATTCACAACGAGTACAAATAGCGATGCAGATTAACACTAGGCGATTTCCTAGGCAGATATTGACATGGGACTATATTAGGGGGAATCACAGGCGAAGCACAGCTACTTAGGCGAAGCACTGCTACTTGGGCGCAGAGATATCACGCAAATAAGCCCAAGAGATAAGGTGAATAAGCCCTATTTCAAAAAAACGGTCGAGTGTTCCTTTAAACAACAACAAAAAAAATCACCTGGAAATAAAATTCCCTGATATTTCCATTGTATGCATTAATATTTGTTTAACTAGTCACATTTGTTTCACTCACACTGTAATCTATCTAGTGTATCTATAGTGTAATATTCTGAAGGCTTTTCACAAAATTCATTCTCAGCAGGGTGCAGATTTTGACATAAAGCCCAACTACAAAGCAATAAAGCTGCCTGGCAAGGAATGCAGAAAAAAGACATGTCGCTTTATACCCGTTTTATGCCTCACTCTAATAGCCTTAAAGGAACACTCCACCGTTTTTTGAAATAGGGCTTATTCACCTTCTTTCCTACATTTAGATAGGTGGGCAAATGCATTTTTGTCTCAGTGCATGCATTGTTTTAGTTTGACAGGGTCAGCGCTAGCTTAGCTTAGCATAATGAATGGAATCCTTTGTTGCCAGCTAGCATGGCCTGAGTAAAAGTGATATAAAAAAATAAAAAAAAACCCAACCTAATTACTTCTTGTGGCCTGCGTATTCACAACGAGTACAAATAGCGATGCAGATTAACACTAGGCGATTTCCTATGTTCCAAAGCAATATATCTATAAAGTTAGCAAAAAGAGACCTTTTGACCTCTTAACTAGAATCTTGCTCTTTCCATGAACTCCCACAAATCCACTTTTTTTTTATTTAAATGCACACTTGATCTAGCTAAATCAGGAAAGTTTTACTGAAACATCTAATGTAAACATGGAAAAACAAACTCCTCATATTTATATTAGCATTGTGTGCATCAACAGTCCCTCATGAAATAGAAAGATATTATCTGCAGTATCAGTCATTGTGTACCAATATAAGCAACCACATTAAAGAGACAGATGAATATATATGCAAGAATGAGGGTGTGTGTGTGACCCCGAGACACCTCTACAGCATGGAAACATATCTCTCACCGTGAACTTCAACTCAACCCGGACGCCTCTCTCTCCAGCACGCTTCAGACGCTGAGATCAGATTTCTGCATGAAAAGAAGACTAAGAGGAACCACACTTAAACCCCTCTATATCAGATCACTGTTAGCAAGAAAGGCACTTTAGGGTGCAAGAGAGCCTTAATAGTTGTTACCACGTGTGATTAAACACCACGTGTTTGTTACTGTGATCATCCCTTTCATGTATCAGGTAGTCTATATACTACCACCTAGAGCTACATAACAAATGGGCTGCGATATTTGTGGCCCACGTGCCACGTCATCATGGTGGCAACCGCAACAGCAATAATCACAAACATGTGGTACGACCATATATGCCATGCGACGGTACAACTGTCTCAACAGATTCGGCTGTACCATTTGAACCATCAGTGGCACGATTTAAAACAAAGAGCAGAAAACTAGAAAAGAACATTTCATTAGTAAAGCATGCAATTAACAGTATCATTAAAAATTATATTTGTACATGGATATGTAATATATAAAACAGTTTTGGGTTCAATTTATTGCAATATATATATATATATATATGTAAATGCTGAGAAACTTGAGAAACTTTGCCTTAAAACAGTGTGATGGACCTGATATGCACTCAGTAGGGCATTATTCAACCACAGCACAAAGTGTTCCTTCATTTGTTTACATATGCTGACTGATATATGAATATGAAGCTAATAAAATGTCTACCACTGACCATTTCCCAACATTGTATAGAACAATTTTCTAATCTAATGAAGACTACTCCTCCTTAGGGGAGTCAGTCTGCACTCCCTTCAATCCCATAGTCAAGGAGAGTGAATTCCACTGGCCTGACGTACGTTTTTACTTTCACAGTCTTTCATAGAGGAATTCAAAACTATTTTGAGCTTAGTAAGAGCCTATGTGTAATGTCTAGGGAGAAAAGTATCGACAGGATGGAAATCATAGACCTGGATGACTGTTTCAAACACCAATTTCAAGGTTTGAACTGGGGAATGAAAGATATTCGATGTGATGTATAACATCTGTCATTGCTAATAAGTTAACAAACTGTAAAAAATAAGGGAACTCTACGGTGAAAAATTCAGATGTAAGAGGACTACGTTCCCATCAGCTCATTTAATTAAAAACAGCTGAGCATGCCCTGTTTTGGAATAACCTTGACATATAATTTAAAACAAACTTCTTCTGATAAATCAGCATGGTCTTAGCCAAAATCATGTGTATCATCCAAGTATACTAAGAAGCGTGCAGGCTCGTGAAAAGCTCCTTGGGTCATCTTTAAGAGTCATAGTTTACAGCTCAGGGATTAAAACAGAGAACATATGTTTCTTAAAGATGTAGCTAGCAAGGGGCTAATGATTACTTCCAGCAGGACTAGCAAAGCCTGCTAGGCTAATTACATCTGATAAAATCAATCCAGCTTTTGTCCATGCTCTTGCTTGGCATGGCTATCAACTTAAAAATAAGAAAGCACACCTTCAACAAAAGATGTTATCAGTCCACAAATTACTACATTTTGGTGCATTTTTGGCAACATATCATGTACAACTTAATTTATTACATACAATTAAATTATTGTGCTAGTAACATGGTAGAGTACTGATCAGAAGTTTAAAGCATGTCACTTTGATAGTATACACTACTGTTCGAAAGTTTGGGGTCGGTACGATTTTTTAAACATAAAAAAAAAAAATCTGTTATGCTCATCAAGGCTGCAATTGTGAATTCTGTGGGGGAAAACAGTAATATTGTGAAATATTATATATTGTTGCAATTTTAAAAAACTGTTTAGGTAATTTATTCCTGCGATGGATTTCAGCATCATTACTCCAGTCTTCAGTGTCACATGATCCTTCAGAAATCACTCTAATATGCTGATTTGCTGTTCAATCAATATTGAAAACAGTTGTGCTCTTGATATTTTTGGAGTGTCTACACTAACACTAACTGGTTGGGACAAAATTACTAAAGAAACCCATCTTTTAACAGGAGCAGTGGTGTGGAGAGTATGGTAGGTGGTGGTAAATTTTGACCGAGTTTGAATCTGAACTCATTCTTCTCCCTTTTCCCAATCGCATATAATCTCAGAAAGGCAATTGTTTTAAATAAAAATTTATTTAATAGTTAATTATTTAGTATTTAATAGTAGGAATAATGTGTTTATCGGGTAGGTGTAGGGAAGGCTTTACTGCCCCAATAAGGCGGCATCCATTTAATTATTTTGATATAGTTATTTACACTCTGTATGTTGTTATTATTGCATATGTACTACATAATAACTTTATAATGTACTACAATAAACTAAGGTTCAAATACCTTCACCGTTTAGCGCGTGTTCGGGAAATGTCCCACCCCTTACCATAACCACGAGTTTCATCTGCTCATATGTAAATATTAAGGATGGCGTCAATTTCAAACAAATTCAAGCCTGATTCAGACTTAAGAATGTTAACAAACAAGAGGATCGTCCAGAAGAACGCATTTCACGCATGGACTTTGCAAGCATGGATTTCAAAGGACGCTTCAGAGTGGTTATTATAATATATTTATATAATTATAAACCATTTAATCATGTTATTTGTTGGAAAATATGGTAATGCAAACAGTAATCAATCACAAAACCACAAAAATCACAGCCATACAAAAGCGAGAGCTTACAAAAGCTACAGTAAACACTATATTAACACTGTAATGTTAGTTAGCAGGCGAGCAGAGGCAAACAGCTTTGCTCTTTGTTTACATCATAGCAACTATAAAACGTATAATTGGAACTGTTAATAGAAAACACAACTACAAATAATAAGACACACTTACAAGTTGTGATCCACAAACAACAGATTGTCCCGACAAAGTGGGAACTGCTCCATTTCAGAAGAAGCTTTTATGCGTAGCCTGCATTGTACTCTCCTAGGTTCTGGAAGCTGTTCTCCGTAAAATGTGCAGCACACAGATAAACGTTGGGGTTCTAATGTGCAGGAACAGTGTATAAAATCAATTTTAACCACTCTAGGTTTGTCAGCCTTAGGGAGGTCAAAGAAATGAGTTGGACAAGGGGTGGAAAAAAACAGCATCTCTTTCACATTGCAACAATTCCACGAGGCCTCATCCGCTTTTTTGCGTATTCTGTTAGCAGGGATTATTTAAATGAGTAACATTGTGACTTCATAAAGCCCGGACAAAACGCGGTGTAGTCCAAACTAGACGTTCATTGTAGTTCTTGGATAGGGAATTAAATAAAATATATATCAGTTAAATAAAATATCTCCCTTTGGAGTGGGCTTTGAGATTTGTAACCTTGCAGATCTTTTTTATGCTCAAACAGCAACATTACACAACAGCTAAAGTTGAAATAGTGAAAAAGCATGATAGGACCCCTTTAAAACATGTACATATATCTTCTGTGGAAGTCTCAGGACCAAAAAAATGTCCGTCCAATCATCGCATTCTGTCTGAATGCAATACAATTGTCCTGCCTGCCTATCAACATATGTATTTCCATACTTCCGCGCACCTGCTCGCGTGCAAAACACACGTCATCAGCGTGTTCCGAAGGCTATGCAGATCAACACTATCAACGCCGAAAAAAGCAGTCAGGTGTGGGATATTAGCAATCTAGAGCAACTAGAGCTCTGTAAGTTGTTTACGCTCACTATTATTGTAATGTTATGTGCTTTGAGACAAGAGGTAGTTTAACGCCGTCTCTCGTCTCGTCTCTTTGCAGACTCTGCTGTGTTTTGGAGGAGGTGTGGCTTTGGAGACGCTCTGAAGGGAAGGATCTCTTCCTTTCAATTAGCTTTCTATTATTAGTAATAATAAATTGTTGTTGTTTTCATTACTGACCATTATTATGCAACCTAGTATCTAATAGCATTATGCAACACATTATGGAGTTCAAAAGTTCCTTAGGGTCAAATTGATACGGGTCAAGAGCTACATTCCAGTCAAAGTAACTGATCTTTAAAAGTGTAAAACTGAACTGCTCTCTGTAACACATTTAATCACACTTGGAATGTTCAGTGGATCAGAGCAGGAGGCATAAACAACAGCTAAAGACCACTGTAAGGGCTTCTGATGCCAAATATCCCATATAAATAGCTTCAGAAAGCTTTTCTTAAATGAAAATACAAAGCAAGCTGACATATGCTTTTACTCTGCAATAAAAACACACCACAGCGCAAGCAGCACGGCTCAAACTCATGTGGGGTTATCAGTGAGGAAGTGCTGGTAGGAAAGGGCCGTCTCTCAGAACAATGCTATCTGATAGCTCCGAAGCAGCTCTGCCCACTTCTCCTCAGTCAAACCGCCCTGTGACTGACTTCTAACAGTGGCAAGTTTAGTGCTCTGTTTGACACACCGTAAGGCTAGATGACTCACTATGGAGCAAATGAGTGGCTGAGCTTTTCCATCCCAGGAGTGGCAAACAATGAGGAGCCACACATGCAAATTAAAATGAAATAACTCAGGACACAAAAATGCCTCGCTAGCACTCAGTGCTAATCTAAAAAAGCACTCCCAAGTTTGTCCTCAATACATTTCAAAAACTGCCCTTGTAAAATGCAAGCATGTGGAGACTAAATGACCACCCACGATTCATGTGGGTTTAGTTTCAAGCTTTGAATAAATTGAGAGTTTGCTAATTTGGTTTGGTTTGGTCATTTTACTCTAAATGTTCCTATAAGCTGTATATATGTCACATTCAATATGACATTTGAAGGTGAAGTGTGTAATTTTTCTGATGCAAAAATACTTTTTCCTCTCCAAGTTTAATATTGCCCTGTGTGTCTGAGTGATTCAAAATGTCAAGTTCTGGCTCAACCAATGATGTGAGTAAAATTAACTAAGCTTATAAACATAAATAAGTACTTTTAAAGGGATAGTTCACACTCAAAAATTTAAATTCTGTCATCATTATCTCACCCCAAATTCATTCCAAACACAAAAGAAGATATTTTGAAAAATGTCTCTGTCTTTTTGTCCACACAATTAAAGTCAACTGAATACAATGCTGTTTTGGAGCACATTGACTTTAATTATGTGGACAAAAATAGAATATTTTCTTTTGTGGTCTGCAGAGTCATACACGAGTATCGACGGAATTTAAATGTTTTGGGTGAACTATCCCTTTAACACCTCTGCTGGTTGCAAGACCAAATTGTAGGCAAAAAGAGAGACAATGGCTTAGATAGTCTATACTGAGCAGTGGCTACAACATCTTCCCATTTGCCGTGTTTAAGGCGGAGTTGGTGTAAATCAAAGCCGCAGAGGCAGTCATTGGAAGAACCGCTCTGACATTACTGTGGACAAGCTGAGAAGAGACGAGATCTGCTCTCACTGAGGGCTGGATATACTGCAGGCCGCAACCACACACACACACCACAGGTTGGCTCTGAGGATGCCCTAGCTCACTGGAGAACAACCCTCCACACCGCACATGCTATCCACCCCCTTCATATCCACTTCATGTTCCCCCCCAAGTCCACACACAGCACATTTTACAGCTACAAACATTGAGAAAAGCAGATTACTGCCTGTTCTTTCTCACATTATTTTATTTACCTTTAGATTTATAGACCCAATGAAATCACTTGTATGCTTCTTTTCCGTGTTGATGTATTATTTCCTATAGAAACAGGAAGTTTTGGACAGGAAACTTCTATTTCTGGCTATTGTTTATGCAGTTGATTTGCTACTTGTTAGTTGTTTGCAAGAGATACTAGGGGGAGGAATTCACATCTGATTGGACAATAATCTGCGCAGTGCAGGATGAGTCATCATTAACTCTGGTTCATCCTAAATGAGAGAGACTGTAAATTTTAATTGTTTATTTTTGATAATGGTTCATTTAACTTTAAAAAGCATACACTACCTTTAAAAAGTTTGGGGTTATAGGACTTTCATTGTTTTAAAAAAAAAGAAATCTCTTATGCTCACCAAGACTGCATTTTTAACAAAATATAATTTTATATATTATAAAATCTATAATATGATTTCAATTATATTCAATTCAAAATAACTGGTTTCCAATTTAATATATTTTAAACTGTAATTTATTCCTGTGGTGGCAAAGCTGAATTTTCAGCATCATTACTCTAGTCTTCAGTGTCACATGATCCTTCAGAAATCATTAATAATAAGTTCTTTAATGAATAGAAAGTTAAAAAGAACAGCATTGATTTTAAAACTAAAGTCATTTGTGACAAATATCTTTACTGACACTTTTGATTAATTTAATGCATTCTTTCTGAATAAAAGTATTAATTTCTGACTTTAAACCTTTTAACGGTAGTGTACATATGACCTCAACTATATAACTAAAAGCCATAACATACAAATTTTGACTTCATGGGGTCTTTAAGTGTTTGTTGGAATTCTCATTCATTTATTCTTGGTATGGTTTATTAGAGCAAAATCTGTTTTAAATAACCACACCCAGACTAAATAAACAAATATGGCATATTTTCTAATTAGTCACCTTGAGAAAGCTTTACAAGAAAACGGCCTCTAAAGCCAGCTTCACAATTTCCCCAGAATTTGTCATTTTATTTTCATCCACATTCACACAGTTCACCCAAACACTTCCAGTCGGATTTTCTTCCTTCAAGGCACACTCTAAAGAACGCTATGGATTTGGACCAGATTTGGAGGCTAGATTATGAAAAAAGAGAAAAAGGATGAAACTGAAACCCTGTTCTCCGCAGTGTTTGTGATGGAAGTTTTTATAGCTTTAGAAAAAAAGTTCCACCAAAATAATCAACAAGTCCAAAGGAACAAAACAAGAAAAAAAACAAAAGGCTAGCTAGTGATGGTTAATGAGGACCATATGCCTACCTTCACTGGTAGCTGCATTCTTTGGAGCTTTGGTTGATGTCTGATCCGTACTTGAACTCAGGTCGGAGGAAATACTGGAACTGCCTTTCCCTAAAATCACAAAGAACACCCCAGGACACATCAGGACACCCATGGTAACAACACAAATTGAGAATACACATATTAGCCTTAAAAAGCAGAAGCCATAGCAAGATAAAAAATACAAAGAGACACGAAATCATCAAAACTGCATCATATATTCAACACACTTACACATCTGTACATGATGCTATACACAATACAAAAAAAGTCAATCAAAGCATATTTTATACGTTGAGAATGCACAAATAAAAGTTTTTTAAAAAAGTTTAAAAGAGACGAATGCAACAGAATTCACCAAATCGTACGATAAATGCCAGGCATTCTTTTTCTGTCCATCACAAACTTAGAATAACAAACCATGCCTCCCACAGATTCTCCCCAATGGCAGGGACACGAGAAAAAAAACCTGAAAGTTGAAGCTCTTTTACAAATTACATTTCAGAAAGCTGAAAAAAAAACAAGCTGAAGTGCCATTCATTTGAGTTCATCACATAAAAAAACACTAAATATTAAATAAAGATGATCAAAGTTACTAGAAAACTATGAAAAACAAGCCAAAATTACTTTTTTATGGTGAGCAAGAAGTTCTTTGGAACACTAAATGAAAAGCCTTTTGTTTTACAAGTCTCTGAAAAGTTCATTCCAAATTAGGAAAGAGTCGATACACAATAGCAAACCTAAACCCCATGTTTCTTACAATTTGCATTTTGGTTCGTTGTGATAATTTGCGATTTATTCTGAATCAATGCACCCGATAACCAGAGGAACAAATGCATTTCGTTTTTTTGGATAACAGTAAACCTAAAACAACATGCCCTGGTGTGAATGTTTCCTAAACACTCCTGTTTGTGTCAATGGCACTTCAGAGCATCAGGTCACATATGAGGCATGTTTACAGGCTCGATGAGAGAGCAAACACAACTAAAGTTCGCATAAGCTTTTATTTTACCCTAAATGGTCTGACTGATGGAGCTTCCACATGCTGAGCAAAAAAAATGTGTTTTGCTCTGTAAACAAACCTGTTTTTCACTAAATAGTCTCCCAGTGATATCACTAAAGACATTTCAGGCCAGGTTTTTTTTTTTTTTTTTTTTTTTAATGATCAGTGAAATCAGTGAACCCAAGTGGAATCTGCTCAGACACTAACCTTGAATTCAACGTCTGATCGCATCACAAGCATTGTTTATTGTTCATTGTCTCTTAAGAATGTGCTTCACTGCTGATGAGATTAATTGACTTAAACGTTACATTGATGGAATTCTACAAAGCTACTGCCATAGACAGTCAGCCATAAATTTCACATGAAAATGACAAAAAGAAGCAAGCACCTAATTCACTTTAATTTGGATGGTTTCCTTAGGATGACTTATTTGGATTAAAAAAATGCACTGGAATAGATCCAGGACATCCTGATTTTAGTTTGAGGAAGAAAATATATAGTTCATATAGTCGTCAAATTAAACATTTGCTTTAATGCATCCATGATGTACTAAAGGCTCATTGTGTACTGTTTGTAGAACAAACAAAGGGAAAAGAAGACTGGTACTCTGTAAAAACATCTCATAAATGACACTAGAATAAACAATAGCAAGTATTTTAATGCATTTAAGCCACTTAAATGCCACTTTACAGGGAAAGTGCAATTTGTTGGCTTACAAACTGCAGTTTTAGTGCATTAGAATGGAAATGCTATGTTTAATGACATCAAGGGAGGTCCTAAGTAGAAATAACTGATCTAATCAGTAGACAACATCAACTTTGAAAGGACCTCTACATCAAAAGATGTGATATGTGAAATATGCAAATTGGAGAGCTGCATGTGGGAAGTTCTAGGTTTTCTCACTGCATGCCAGTCTTGAGGGCCAAACCTTGACCTTCCAGAGAAATCTGCTGTTCTTTAAAAACCCACAAGTCTCTCACACTGCCAAGAACTTACTCTTTAAGAGCAAAATCTCTGGCAGGAATGCTTATGGTTATTATGACATGATCAGTGGTAACCTTCAGCATTCACATTTCAGTGGAGAGTCTTTGCCCTGGCCTAATCACAGTTGTATACCTCTATGTTTGGAGAAATGAGATTAGCCCACAATCTAAGATGATAAAAATGTGTTAGGCCATGATTCCCAGCTTATTAAAGTACACACACCCTTCGTTAATGGTTACTTTAGTCTAAAAACAGTCAGCTTGAATTGTGCACTCTGATGCTGGCACAAACTCATTTCTTATTAGCTACAAACACAAACCTCTTAAGTTCTCATAAAGCTGCTTCAGGCACCATGTTTTTCTTTTTTTTTAGACCAGCAACAATTGTTGTGTGTGCCTCTGTGACAAAAGGTAAACAGAGGAGAATGGCAGTCCTTTAATGTGTTGGAAGTTGGAAGAAAAATAAATATGTATTATATTTTTATAGGAAGATTTGTAGAAGTCTGAATACCAAAATTATGAAATACTAAAAAACAATTATGTGTTATGAAACAGTTGACAATGTCGCATTAATTATATATATTTTTTTAAATAGGCATAATTCTCATGTATGAATCCAATATTCAGCCTAGCAAAATGCAGTTCATAGAGACATGGGAGAATTATAACTATATACATACACATACATACATACATGCATGTAATATGCATATTTATTTTGGACAAACGCCAGAAACATCAGAAAGACCTTTCAAATGTATCAAAAGCTCATGCTATGACCGAAAATTAGATGATTGCTGCAAGGCTACTGTTGCCCACAAAGAATAATGGGGAATAGTGACGTTGACACAACTATGGCTGCTGTACACCGAGATTTAACAGTGGAAAATGAGCATTGTGGCTGTCTGTTAGAGTTTGATTCTGGCACTCACCTTCACTCCCGCTCTGTTTCCCATTGTTCGCACCCATCCTGCGGAATGCATAATCTACCGTCTGCGCTCCGGAAAAGTATCCATATGCGTAAAACACGTACGGCTAAAGAAAAGATGTCATGCAAATCCGCCAAAGACTGCTTTCAGATACAGTTCGGTCCTGTAATGCAACTAGAAGACTAGAAATAACGGTAAAAGTCAGAGCCACTATTATGCAATCGGTTGAAACTTAGCGCAGCTCCACAAACGACAGTTTAAAAACTGTATTACTTCAGATACAATGTTGGCTATGCATTTTCTTCATGTTAAAAGCTCTTCGTCTCCAGACAGCGCGTAGTCATCCAAAGGAGAGACTGGAAACCAGATACTTGTTGCGTCAGGAGCACGCATACGCTCGTGCAGAATCTGTAACCATGAGTTCACTCCATGCAAGCGAGCGAGCGCGACTCACTTTGACCTAATATCCTCCCTCTTTCCTGTACAGTAACAGTATTTTTTTTATTTCACATATATATATATATATATATATAGCCTATATGTACACACAGTCACACACACATACTGGCTATGTATGTATGTATAGGCTATACACACAGTCACACACACACATAGCCTACTGTATATTGTGTTTTACATTAAGTGATTTTTAGGAATAATAAAAGGTACATATATAATAATAAAAAAATACATTCCAAAAGTGTCTAGTTTTATATTCATTTAGTCGCTACTTATTCCTGTGCTATAAGGCTATAGTTGTGATGAGTAAATACATATAATATTGATCGTATACCTATTTCAGTTTTACTAGTAGCATTTGTACTATAGGCCTACCTATTTATCATGCTACAATGACGATAGTTGCTAGATAAACCATTTTAATAATTTATTTGAAACAAACATATTTATTCAGCATTAATGTATATCTAAATTGTTACTAATAACATATAAACTTAGTAGCAAGATTTTGATTTAACTTTAATAGAAGCAAAAAAAAGTCAAAAAATTATAAGAGACTGAAATAAATTAACTGAATTGCTTACTAGTATTTAAAAAATACTAGTAACATAAAAAAGGTACTATTTATCCTAAAGGAATAAATGTTTGCCCTAATGGTAACATTTATATAAAAAAAAAAAGTAAAGTGTCTAATGAATGCACGCCACTATGTGAAGAAAATCGGCAGTGCAAAATAGACTAATAAAGGCGGACTTGTATATAATGCAAAATATGTCATCAAAATATAAAATTACAAAATATACAATAAGTTTGCCCTGAATATGTCACATGTGAAACAATATACTACACTAACCTACAAACAATTCATGCAATTCATAACCTCCAAGCTAGGTGGCAACACAAACTCACTAACATTATGACAGCGCTGCTTGCTTCTTCTTCGTGGTTGAAAAAGCATCAGGCAAAAAAACACAGAAGAGACAGAACTTGCCTTTAACCTGTACAAATGCTGTAAGTGTTTATCAGTTTCCAGATAACTTCGCTTTTCTTCAGCTAAACGGTCAGTTGTTATTCTTCTCTCATTAAAAGCAAACAGGAGGAAGTGTGACTGGTTCGTAGAAAACCATGGCTTTAACCAAGCAAGCTGACATGTCCACGTATTTATGAGCCGGTGTGTAAAAACAGCGTGATAATGTGTGCATTGATTGATATTCTCGTAAGAATGTAAGAAAGCTATATCTTTATATATGTTTTATCCTATAGTGTTTCGTTAAAACCACGCCTTAGCGAACTATTCGTTTTTCTAGCGCTTTAGTGCTCATACAAGTATGCTTTAAATATTGCTGTATCCTGCTTTTGCTGATATTAATGGTTTATATAAAAAGCGAAATTGCTTTGGGAGATTACCTGGAAGATCTTGTGTATTACCCTGCCAGAATACACAAATCCAGAAAATTATTGATGATTTAATTATAAATATTCTACTAAAAAAAGATATATATATATAGAGAGAGAGAGAGAGAGAGAGAGTCAGTCTTGTAGCTCTGTGGTCATTATTTAAACCTTTTTCATTCTCATTTTGTAGGAATAATGTTTAACAGCAATGGCTACTTACAACACGCTGCAGGACAGGATCAGAGTAGCCAAGGAGCTGCTTGAGCAAGTGGACAAGATTTGCAGTCGACAAGGCCGCGAGGTCGAGGGACGTGCTAAACTGTGCAGTAAGCTCCGAGCTGAGCTCAAGTTCCTACAGAAGGTGGAGGCCGGCAAGGTTGTGATCAAGGAGTCTCATCTGCAAAGTACCAATCTCACTCATCTAAGGGCCATCGTTGAGTCAGCCGAGAATCTAGAAAATGTGTTGAGCGTCCTGCACGTGTTCACCTACGAGGGACCTGACGGACAGAAGCAGACGTTGGTAGTCGACGTGGTGGCAAACGGAGGACACACTTGGGTGAAAGCCATCGGGCGCAAGGCGGAGGCACTGCACAACATCTGGCAAGGCCGCGGCCAGTATGGGGATAAAAGCGTGATCCGGCAAGCTGAAGATTTCCTTGAGGCCAGTCAGCAGCAGCCTGTGCAGTACAGCAACCCTCACATTATATTTGCCTTCTACAACGGGGTATCCAGCCCTATGGCAGACAAGCTCAAAGAGATGGGCATATCTGTGAGAGGTGACATTGTTGCTGTTAATACAATGCTCGAAGGTGGAGAGGAGGAGGAGGAGGAAGAGGAGGAGGATGACAGTGAAGACAAACATTGTGGTGTGGAAGAGGGCCAGGAAGGAGAAAACGATTTTTTGGTTGAGGAAGAAGACGACGCTGAAGACGACAGTGACGATACAGACCTCATGCACACCCGTGTTGATCGAGACACCATTGTGGCCAGCCTCGCCTTCCCTACCGAGGTGAAGGTAGATGTGTGCAACAGGGTGAACCTTGACATCACCACTCTGATAACTTACGTGTCCTCCCTCAGCCACGGCAACTGTCACTTTACTTTTAAAGAGGTGGTGCTGACAGAGCAGGCCGCACAGGAACGGCAAGAGAAGGTCCTGCCCCGGCTGGAGGAGTTCATGAAGGGAAAAGAGCTGTTTGCTTGTCATTCTGCAGTTGAAGATTTCCGCGTGATCTTGGATACGTTAGGAGGCCCGGGAGAAAAATCCCGAGCCGAGGAGCTGCTAGCCAGACTCAAAGTGGTTCCGGACCAGCCGTCTGAGCGAACCAGCCGCTTAGTTGCGAGCTCAAAAGTGAACCGTAGATCACTGATGATCTTTGGGACGGGGGACACGCTGCGGGCCATCACTATGACTGCGAATAGCGGATTCGTTCGCGCTGCTGCTAACCAGGGTGTGCGATACAGCGTGTTCATCCACCAACCTCGCGCACTCACTGAGGGGAAAGAATGGAGAGCGACTCCAATATGACTGAAGGGCTGTTAAAGTAATAACGTGTCAGCAATTAAGAAGGTTATTGCGTAAGATATGGGGAGATTTACATTGTGTAAGAGAGAGAGTAATATGTCATGCTTAAAACCAGACACTTGTAAGAGAGCCACTACTGTATACTCGCAAATAAATTGCACGGCTGACGCAGACACTCAGCAATGTTTCTGTGGCTCTTTATGTAAACTCGGTGAGCTCAGTGCCTCCCTCGAAGGCAGCATTTCAATGCAAAGCCAGCAGAGATGTCATATTAACCAAATGTATGATTCAATCATAGCTTATAGTGTCAAAAACAGTTTAAACAAAGTCATATACTTTCATTTCAAAGCTCTTGACTAAATGCCTAAGGTGTTTTTCTTTTCAATTTCTTTTCACGCACCTGATATTTCTGATTTAATCTTGACACATACATTTTCATAAGAGTACAAAATAAACGCTCTTCAGATGGCTTTACCTCATGAATAATAATATATCTCTGTGATTGACTGAAGCCAAGCCATGTTGTGGTTTTACTGTAAAATGATACAAAGTATTTCTATTGCAAATAAATCCTATTCTTTTGATCTTTCAATTCATCATAGATCCCTGAAAGAAAATATTAAGCAGCACAACAGTTTTTAACTGTGATGATGTTTGTTGAGCTGCAAATCAGCATATTAGAATGATTTCTAAAGGATCATGTGACACTGGAGTAATGGTGCTGAAAATTTCAGCTTTGACATAACAGGAATTACATTTTAAAATATAAAACTTTCGCAATATTACTGATCTTATATTTTTGAATAAAAAACTGCAGCCAGGGTGAGCATTAAAGACTTATTTCAAAAACATTACAAGCAGTTTACAGTTTAGTTTTATATATGTAAAAATGTATTTAGTTTATATAACAAAATATCAAAACAAGTGTTTTTGGTTTGTTTTTTAAACAATTAAACTAAATGTATTGTTCAAAAAGGGTGGGACACTTTCTGGTTGTCAAACTTTGTGATCCACGTTTATCGTTGCCACTTGCATCTAATGCAGTGAAATTCAGATTGAGATAAATGTTTTTATATTTTGTAAAAAAAAAAAACTTCTAATTCTTAATTCATTATGTTACTTATGATTCTATTTGAGAGGAACTAAAAAGTTACTTATCACACAGTTCACCATCACCATGGCCTTATGAGAGATCTATAGAATCTGAATGGTTGAATGCCAACTTGATAATCGGCATTTATGGTTAGAATGTTTTATTTATTTTTGTTGAACTACTATAATAATAATAATTCTCCATTCATTTTAAAGGCTAGCCTGGCTGGCAGTGATGTACAATAATCAGGAGACCTCTAGGTGGACAATTACTGTGATGACGTCTCAAAACATAACATGCTAGTTTGCGTCTCTACTGTACAGTCGAAACTGTAGTAGATGTATAATCGACAAGACAATGGTACTACAAAAGGTTTAAAGGTGAAAGAAACAAGGCTAAAATTGTTTTGTTTTGAGAAGTAAAACCTATGACGGAAACGTAACCCCATCGAGTAATGTGGCGTGGTACATTCAAGTCTTAGCATATGAGCACTTTTTTTTTCTTGTTGTAATTCATAATTAACCTGGTAAGTTAGTCAGTGTGAAGAAGACCAAGCCCAGCCAGCCGAAGCTGACAGCAGTGCTGCTCCCTTCTGAGTCATGCACTGAAGCATAACAAATCTGCCCGCAGCAGCAAAGCTAACAAGACTTCAAACTCGCGAGCTCATGCTCATTTGGTAAGTAACGTATCTGATTTATACACACATTTCTACAACTTTTATTGTAATAAAGACTGCCATTCGTTTAATTTGTTAGATGGCTTAAAAGACCACCACGTACTAAAGCAGTAGTGTTCCCTATTAGCTGTGGAGTGCTAAAACGAAATCCTCTCTTAAACACGGAAGTGGCATTTAGCGCGCTGTCAGTATTTAAATATAACAGGAAAATCACTCGTGATTTTACTTCCAAGTGCTCGCGAACTACAGCAGCCCATCGTGCGTGTCATTTCGAAATGATTGAGTTAGCTAGCTAGCTCAGCAGCAGGCATTAGCTCTACCAATGAGCACTTTTCTGAATCAATGTTGTCGTTATTCCCTTTTTTGAATGATGGGACACAGCAGGCCGTTGAAATAATTCACTCACTTGTGGCTGTTGAATGAATTAAGTCCATTCAAGCGAGTCTTGTTTTCCTGTAAACGACTGTACATGCGGAACAGGTGTCAAATATCACGTGCTTGCATTGTAAGCCATTATTTAATTGTTGAGGAATGTATCACGACCCTATAACTAGTTTTTATTTGTCAGAAATAGGCCTGATCACTGTATAAACTGATTTTAAAAGTACACTTTTTACAACATCACAGCTGTCACGTGCACGTTGAGCTGTTAGTATTGCGCTAAAGGAAGCAGGTGATGTGATGATGTAGTCATCGTAAATTATATTTACATGTACTTTAACATTATTATAGTGAATCTCCCAAAATGAAATGCTTGTAGAGACAAATTACAACACGTTCTAGATTTGAAATGATACTGCTGCTACAGGTGAAGGCCGTTATTAGAGAACGTGTATAGCTATTATTATATCATAGGCTATTTACACTTTCAGTGTGCTAAAATTGTACCTTTTGGGGGGAAACAGCTTTTCACTGGGGAAGTACCCTGAAGAGGGGAACTTTGCCTTATTTACTCCCTAAGAGGTGGATATCAATACCTCAGAGTAGTATGGTACTTAAACATCTATCTATCTGCTCATATAGAGTGTAAAGGCTAACAAGTAAAAACATTTAATGACAGAAAATATCTTTTGATAAGGTACTTGTTTCATCTCACAATGCATGAATGTCAATGTATGAATTAACAGAAGGCCCTTTTATCAACACTGTATTGAAATATTTACTGACCTGTAGTCTTTGGTCCAGAAATATTTAGGCCTACTGCTTTATTGCCAGTCCTTAAATTGCAACCTGGTAACATTCTCGCCTGTTATTCAAATGAACCATTGCCACAAACAAAAGCCTACTGAGGCACCTTTATAGAAATGTGATGCCCCATTAGTCAAGTGCTCATTTGAATTGTTCATTTTTTCACCCCCTCACCCTTTGCACAAACAAGCTGTTAATGTGGGGTCAATCATGTAAAAGCAATCAACTGTACTGCATGCATCATGTAGTTTACCATTAGCCACTGTGTAAACTGAGTAAACCTTAAACAGAAGCTGTAGTTAGCAGTCTGCACTTGAGTCAATAGCTGTAATCCTATATTATTGTCTAGTAACTCCACCCATGATTTCAGGTTTTTAAAGAGGATTTTTTTTAATGTTATTATTACATACTATCAGATTACACCTTTGGCCAATAGTCTCACAATCTGGACAGTTGGCTGACCTTAAGGCTAATCTCTCATTGTTTTTAAAGTTAAAATTGGATTTTCTTGGCTACATAGAAGCCAATTGATTCCACATAGATGTACATTTGTTAGGAATATTTAGAGTGATGGTTCACCTAAAATGCTGTCATCATTTGCTCACCTTTTATGACTTTCTATAATCTGTAAACAATTAAAAAGATATTTTTAGGAATGTTTGTTCATACAATGGAAGTCGATGTTCACCAAAACTGTTTGGTTATCAGCATAAATACCAAAATATCTATGTTCCACATGCAGAAAATAAAAATAAAAATTAATAATACAGGTTCGGAACAACAGAAGTGTACGTAAATGATGACAGAATTTTAATTTGGGTAAACTATCCCTTTAACTATTGACAGTCCTTTAAGAGAATCTGAGTGAGCAATGATGTCAGTGTCAGTTAGGAAGGGAACCGACAAATGCTACGCTAGCCTTAATGAGAAGCCTCATTGTTTTAGCATTTTCTCAGAGGATGGAAGAGAAAGTAGGGCTGTGTTTTCATCATTACAGGCAGGGTCAGAAAGTTGATTATTCATAAAAATCAGCCCAATCATGTTTGACTGACTTGAAAGGGTGCAGGTATATATTATTATTAATGAATGTCGGTAATTGCTCCTGAACAAGTACAATACCAGTCTTGCATTGTTAAAAGTTTCACAAGCTTTAACATCTGCTGTGTTCTTCTCAAAGACCTTTTTTCTAGGGTTCCCTTAATACCCATCTACCTCTGACTTTTCACTACTTCATCTCTGCACTGCCACCTGTCTCATTGCTTGAAGCCATGGCTGCTAACAGGAACGCTTTGGCCCTTCACAAAGTGATAATGGTGGGCAGTGGCGGCGTGGGCAAGTCAGCACTAACACTGCAATTCATGTATGATGAGGTAAGACTTAATATTTTGGAATTTCACAGTGTGTAAATTGATGTTACCCATAAAGTATAATTATGCTGGTCTCTTTCAAGTTTGTGGAAGACTATGAGCCCACTAAAGCTGACAGCTACAGAAAAAAGGTGGTTCTGGATGGAGAGGAGGTCCAAATCGACATCCTCGACACGGCTGGACAGGAGGACTACGCTGCCATTCGGGACAACTACTTCCGCAGCGGAGAGGGATTTCTTTGTGTGTTCTCCATTACAGAATCTGAATCCTTTGCTGCAACTGCTGATTTCAGGTAGAGAAACGACTTTGAAACTGATGATTAATATAATACTAGTCAAAGTTTTCTCATTTTATCCCTAAACTTCAGAGAACAGATTCTTCGGGTGAAGGAGGAGGATAACGTACCTTTCCTGCTGGTGGGGAATAAGTCAGACTTGGAGGACCGACGGCAAGTCGGGGTTGAGGAGGCCAAGGCGAGAGCAGAGCAGTGGGCAGTCAGCTACGTCGAGACTTCTGCCAAAACCCGTGCCAACGTAGATAAGGTAGGCCTGGTTTGGCGACCATTACATGTGATCCTTAAAGGGATTGTTCACCCAAAAATGTTATTTGTCATCATTTACTCACCCCCATGTCATTTCAAACCTGTATGACTTTCTTTTCTTCTGTGAAATATAAAAGAAGGTAATTTGAAAAATGTTTCAGATACAAAAACAGCCCCAATTGACTCTCATTGTATAGACAAAAACATTTTTCAAAATATCTTCTTCTGTGCTCCACAGAAGAGAGTCAGTCAGTCATACAGGTTTGGATGACATGATGACAGAATTTTCATTTTTGGATGGACTATTTTTCTTCTTCAATGAGACATTCATACAAACTTCATAATCTCTCCAGGTGTTTTTTGATCTCATGCGTGAGATCAGAGCCAGAAAAATGGAAGATGGCAAAGAGAAAAATGGAAAAAAGAAGAGGAAAAGTTTGGCAAAGAGAATTCGAGAAAGATGTTGCATTTTATAACAACCGAGTCGCACTAGAATGCTTACATCTCTTCTCTACCCTTCCACTGCTTCAAAAAAAAAAAAAAAAATCCATCAGGTTCCATCACTCTCCAGTCAACTGCTGGAGATCACCTCTTAAAAACACATCTAGTCAACAGTCTTTGTCTGGTCCTT
Organism: Scardinius erythrophthalmus; assembly: GCF_964197995.2. Lineage (NCBI taxonomy): Eukaryota > Metazoa > Chordata > Actinopteri > Cypriniformes > Leuciscidae > Scardinius > Scardinius erythrophthalmus. The sequence goes on along the minus strand of NC_138229.1, from coordinate 23,052,908 downwards.
CGATGGGTATAAGTGGACAGAATATCAGATATGCATTAAAATGACAAATGGTGTCAAAGGTCTGACATATCAGATTAGAACATTTCTCAGCTCAAGCACACCACAAAATACTACTATAATGATTTTAACTGGTAACTGGATTTCGTTCACTTTAGTTGCTTTTAGTTAAGTGCGAGTCCATTGAGTGCTGAACACTAACACTGCTGGGAAAATACTACTACTCCAAGCTATTTGTTACAAAGTTCACGGTGTGTTTTTAGGATTAAAACCACCTGTTCTGTTTCAGTTCCTAAAGTAAAGCCTTAATGTTAGAGTATACATACAGAGTATATATAAAAGCATGAATGCTTTTAGGCACCTATCTAAAAGAATATTACAGCTATATATATCTTTGCCTAACACATAGGCATTGCTAAATACTTCCTAAGACAATGCGCAAATGATCAAAAACAGCTAAATAGCTAATGAACTCAAGAATTAATGGAGTTTATAGAAATTTAATTGGCTTTTAACCAAAAACTTTTGTTTGAATTCAAACACTCCTTTGGCACTGTCCTTTATTTCATCTTAATATCCTAAGTGCATCAAACTTGTTTCAAATATGTGATTTAAACTAATCTCTCATGCATAAAATATTTATAGTCAAAAGGGCTTATTCACTCATCCCTGTGTGCATGGCACCAGATTTAGGGGTTTCATTTGTGCTTTTCTATGGGTCCCAAATAACACATGGATTTTGCTGTTTAGAAATGAGAGCATCATCTAGCTTGAGTCAACTTTACTGTGAAAACGGGTTGGAATGTTTTATTACACAGACTGAAATGTGTACTTTATTAGAACTTATATGCAATTTAAATTTTCTTGCAACTTTTATCCTGTGTAATTATATTTTCTATTGTAAATTAAAATGTTCAGAATTTTAGTTATTTTGTGGGCAAGAGCATATTGCGAAATCATACTCGCTCATACTAAAACTAAGAAACTCTAAAAGGGCTGGACATAATCTGCATTTCAGACAAAAGAAAACCGTCACCCTTTGATGAATGGTTTCGAATAAGCACATCCATGTGTAAATAAATGTGATGTTGAAAGTTTATTTCCACATTATTCTGGCTTCTACCAAATATTGTTCTTTTGCAGCTAACACTGCTTCTTTTAACTGTCTTTACCTAAATCTATGTCTGCACTGTGGCTTTTGCGAATTTTTTGTTCTTTCAGTTTTATCTGTCATAGTGGGTTAATACCCTTCAACAAAGCTCTTGATTGGTCTGTTTGTGTGGTGAGTGTGCCATGGGGCAATGATGCTGATTTATCAATGGCGGATGCCTCAAGAAACCCTTCATTACTTGTGTAAAAATAAAAAAGTGACTGACTTTGAGTGCTAAATGTTTACAATACAAGACATTTTAATATAAGCCTCTATTGTTTGAGTGTTTCTTATTACTTATACAAGATGTAATGTCTTCATTTCATTCTATATTTTGGGTGTCTCTTGGCAAATGCTAAACATGCAGGAATCTGAATGCTAAATAAGGTAAGGCCAAATTATAAGCATTATCAAAATAACTAGCTGACAACCAAGACGAAAAAAAACCCTGACATCTCTAATGTAATATTACAACAGCAATTCTGGTGATACGAGTGTTGAATGAAAATGAAAAGCAAACATTTAAGCATACTAAACTTGTTTCTGTTACATTAATAAAAATCTATTTTGTAGACCTCTAACATGAGATTCATATGGTATATCCTACAGCAAAAAGTGTAATTACTGAATTACAACTTCCAGAGACGTGTAGTAATGTTATGGTGTTTTATCTACATTATCTTTGAAAAACCACATTAAGATTAACTTTGAAGATATTAAACATGTTTTTACTAGTAAATAAAGCGTAACAGATTTCCACTTTCAATGTTTTTTTTTGACAAGGACGGTATTGCATTTCAAATTTTAATTAAATTAGGCTTATAATTCAACAATGGTCCTTTGTGGGCCATTTATAATGACAATGTCTGTTATCAGATCACGTTTTTTTTAATATGCAGAAAAGAAAGCCATAGATTTGAATAAAACCAAAAAAGTGTCACCAAAAATTAAAAGTTTAAAAAAAAACAACAGTCCATAGAAAATTAGGAAAGGAGCCAAACCTACAAATACTTGACCCGTTCTATTTAACAGCACACAGTCAATACTGAGAGGTAGGTGGATGTGGTGATCAGACATCTCTTTTGTTAGACTGCATTTTGAGCTTGAAGACATATTCCTTTGAATTCAATGCAAACTCCATGGGAGTGGGCCAGAGATGGCAAACTACTTTCAATAGGCTGCCAGTTACAAACGCACCCCATTTTTATGATCCTGACATTGAAGTGCAGATATAAAAGTAAAAGAGAAGGTCTCTTAATACAAGAAAGTACATATGATTTTTAAAAATGCTGTGGAGTCAGTGTCTCAAGAATTATTGCTGGTGAATCCTGCCTCAGGTCCATGTGTTCGTCTGGCTCCGTTTGACTTTAAAAGTTTAGTGCACTACAGCTGCACTAAATAAAAAGCACTGTTCAGTGACTTTTGCCGCTCACTGAAGTTAGAGAAATGTACTGCGTTTTAATTGTAGTACCTCCCTTGTCTGCTTGTATTGGTTTGTTTGGAGTTGCATTTAGACTGAGTTTGTGTGACTGAGATAGGCTGTAGTTCAGCCCAGGGATCTTGAAGCATTGATGGTTTGTAAAACTTTTCCATATCATTTGTCCCTCTCTCCCTGCCATGCGCTGACCCAAATGGTGTGGATGTCCGTGGTGAACCCTTAAGGAGAAAATTATCATGCAGAAAGACGTTAAAACGACCACATTTAATCAGAGGTTATATAATAGTGTCTTAGCCAACAACAAAATATAAACGCACACAATTCGCAGAAATTAATTCGGATCAGAGCAGCAGAGTGCTGCAAAGAGGCGAAATCACAGCACTTAAGACTGCTTAAAAACTACAATCGCGCATTTGGTCCTGAACACGAGTGAACTACCTGATATCCAGCGTGTCGCCCGGGACTCTCATACGGCGAGCGTCGGAACGGTGCGCCTCGGGGACTGGCGTTCGATCTGCGCGGTGTTTGACCCGGAGACTGACCGCTATTATATTTCCCACCGCCACCGCCCCTATTACCACCAAACTCTCTCGGTGGGGTATTGGGAGAACACGGCCCAAATCTCGGTCCAAACGGCGGCGGAGGGCCGGAAAATGCCCACGGAGGCGATGGAAACATGCTCCCTGTCCTGTCGTAAACTGGAGGCGGGCTGCGGAAACCCGCTGCCCGTGGACCCGAGCCCTGGCGGGGATGGCGAAACTGTGGTCTTTGCATCCTGTCGTAGTATTTCCCTACACTGTTTCCTAAACCTCAAAGGACGACTGTATTTATAACCTGAAGCTCCTAAACCTGTTTTCACTTAGCATAACAATACAGAACGACCCGGAATAAGAATGGTCTCTCGACGATTATCATTTGAATACAACATCGCCAATGAAAGACTCGATACTGCCACCTATTCTCACGGAGCGTCAAACGCCCACACACGAGTTTAATCGTCGAAAGTACCGTTAAGCACCAACCATCTAAGCAAAGTTTCAGTGTAATTCACACACTCATTACCTCAAGTAGGCTACTTGCAATAAACAAGAAACTTTGTCCAACATTGGGCAGATATGTTAGTGTTTGCTGGCCAAACAGTTTTCCCTATTTATTTTCTATGCACCTTTAGAGCACTCAAAAATGATTTTGCCTACTTAAAAAAAGTTTATGCATTCCCTGTGAATAAAACCCACGACCTTGCTGTTGCAAGCACCATCACTATAATCAGAAAGGCCGTTGTTGATAAACACTACGGGTCCACCAGCGCGGACATTCATGCATGGTCTCAGCTGGACTTTTCACCAGGGCCTTTTATATTTATAGCCCACCTTGGAGATAAATGTATACATTTTGAGGCTTCCTTACATGTTGACATGAACATAATCTGATGTTCCTGAACACTTCATCGATGGGTAGTTCTTTTTATCCCTTTATAGTCCCACTTTTTCTCAAAAAAATCTCCTTATGCTTCATGCAGTTTAAATAAAACAGGCTTCATACTTAATAGTTGTCTAAGACCGACCTCAAATGTTGAAATTGAAAACTCATGTCATGGAAAACAAATGTAAAGTTCCTGGCAAGATTTATTATTAATATCATCATTATTATTATTTTTATTGAAAGAAGTCTGGGTGTTCACTTCTCTTTATGATTTACTCTAAGCTATTTGATATTATTATTTTATTTCATTGAAAGCAGTCTGAGTGTTAATTTGTCTTTATGATTTACTGTAGGATATTTGTGAGAGCCAAGCTGTTTCTCTTCGGCTGTCAGCAGAGGTCAGTGTAACCTGTTAGAAGATTAAGCAGTGCGCTGATTCATGTGTTTAAAGTGGATAAGCCAATATGTGCAGTAAAATAATAGCAAAACCGGCTAGTTGACATAAAAATTAAAACCTCCCTCCACTCTCTGAGTGGGAGGGGCCAGGGCTCCTGTGGTTATGAATATTCCTCTGTTGAGGCCACATTTGTGTTTTATTAGCTGTGCTCTTGAAAACAGATCATAATTCATCATTGACAAAGTTTTATGCTGAGAGGATAAGAGGTTTACAGTGAGGAGGAATTACGCTTTCTCACAGAGTTCTGATTGAGGACTGCTGATGGATTGAGCTCTCAAGCGTGTTTTCTTTTTATTCAAATCAAAGCTCTTGTGTCATATTTTCATCGGTGGAACTGTGTTTGGTTTTGTTATTATTTCATTTGGACATCAGTGAGCAGAGAAAGTGTGGCCTTAAAAGGCATTCTTAAGCTTGAGAAATTTAGCTTTGGGAACTTAAACCAGGACTAATGGCTGCAGTGAGAATACACTGGCACTAGAATTTTCAAATTTTCTCTTTACCGAGTAATTCAGAAAAAGTAATGTAAGTTTGTGCAAAGTCGGTTTTCTTAATTGATCATATGGGACTTTAGACTGATGTACAGCACAAAACTTCAACAGATGTTAAAGTCACTTGGTTGCAAGTTTAGTTTAGTTGTAACATTGCATTGCAATATTACAACAAATGTAAGATTAGCCTACTGTTAAAAGCAGTCAAAAGATATAAATGATGCAGCTGAAATCCTACAGTTCTGAATGTAAACCTAAATCATGATGTCAGCTCATGTTGATGCTGTTTATTAAATTGTTTTTCAGTGTTGGAGATTTATCCATTCAGACATTAGATTGGCAACCAACTGTAGCATTTTTCTGTCCTGCCTGGGAAAGACAATGATGACCATTTCTGGGCCAAAGATCAGACGCAGGCCTGACTGGCATGGCAAAAATAACAAGAAAGTAAATGCACAAAAAAGAAAAAAATGCAGACATTGAAGAGGCATATTTTGTCTACAATACATGAGGGACAAAATGTTTTATGGGACAAAACTGTCACTGAAGTCATAGGCCAACTCATTGAGAAACAATGTGGGACTCAGATGAACCGTGTTCCCTCTTAAGTCTCTCAGGCAAGTGACCTATTTCCTCCCACCATAGATTTTGCTCATGCTCTATCCCTCTGGTTCCCATGTTTTCAGAGTTCCCAGACTAACTTTGTCCCACCTCAAATGCCCCTCCATCATCAACTCACTGAAGGTTGGTCACTTCCTCAATTTCCTAATTTACACCTTCAGTTCTTGTTATGATGCGAGTGCTCATAACAGAATGAGGTCTATATAAAAAAAAAAAAGGTTATTGCTTTATTATTTTCCTTGAATTGTATTGGTCGAGCAGCAAACCAAGAGTGCCATCCAATAGATGGTGACAAGTGACCATCTTTATGAGTGAATCATTCATTCAATCCTTTCTTTTAAAACACTGATTCATTCAGGAAAAAAAAAGTTACTGTCTGCATCCGAAACCGTGAGTATACTTCTTTTGAACAAGTGATTACTTTGCGATAATGAATTTGTCATGTTGTCATTGTCATGTGACCTATACCAGCATCAAATGCTTCACTTCACTGCCATCTACAACTTCTCTCCTCTGGTCTCATGGGAGAGTAAGCATAAAGTGTTCATCGGATGCACAATCTCACCAGAAATAGTAATACTGTTTTTTGAATACTGTGAATTCCGACATACTGCTCATTCAGACATACTTTTCACATACTGTTTTTTTGTGAACTATATAATAGGGAAGTATGCAAATGTGGATGCAGCTTACAACTTTAAGTGAGTCTGAATCATTCATTCAAACGATTCATTCAAAACACCCATTAATTCAGAAACATAACAAGTGTCTGTCTTTATAGGTGTGTCATTGAATCATTCACTGAAACAATTCATTCTAAACACTGATTCATTCAGAAACTAAACATTTAAATGATGTCTTTAAGACCTTATCCCCTCGTTTTACAGACAAGGCTTAAGCCTAGTCCCAGACCAAAATGCAACTTTCCCTGACATTTCATAAAACATGTCAGAGTTTTGTCTCAAGATGCACACCAGTTATTTTCTTTTTTTTCAAAGGCATGTTTATAAAAGCTACTTAGCCTAAATGTCCTAGCTGAACTGAACTAATCTAATCCTGGCTAATCTAAACCCTGTCTGTGAAACCAGTGTCTTTATGAGTCATTGAATCAATCAATCAAACGATTCATTCAAAACACGATTCTTTCAGAAAGTAAACACCTCTACAGTGTGTTGTCTGAAGACATTGTTTAATAATTGTCAATACTGGTTAAAAATGATCTATTACGGCATATTAACTTTTTGATTATTGATTTGTTATATAAAAGCACTTCCATATTACTTAAGATATATATTTTTCTAGTTTACAAAGAAGATAATATGGAGCTTCTCGTGTTACTTTGAGTCTCTATAGAGGCCATATTTTCTTCATTGTGCTATAGAATAGCTGTATCTGTTTTACTGGACCAACCCTTTGTCACTATTAATGTCTTTAATATCAAAAGTAAAAGTCAGCTGCAAGAGTTAAGATTCTTTCCAACTTTCAGTAGAACCAAGAAATTCTTGCTCCTGGCATATAGGAGATGATACCATGTCCCAAATCATTCATTCATTCATTCATTCATTCATTCATTCATTCATTCATTCATTCATTCATTCATCCATCCATCCATCCATCCATCCATCCATCCATCCATCCATCCATCTTAATGCCATGTCAGGCCTTTTGTTATTGTCAGGCCTTTTGTTATTTAATGGTTCTTTTGGAATGTTTTGGCATTAGTTCATGGACCTAGCTTGAGGCAATTGCTTTGGGAATGTGCTAGAGAGAGCGACAAACTTGTTTGTTGTTGGGAGATGCCATTGGTCTCGCTATAGCGAAGGGCTGAACGGTACCTCGGCGCAGACTATTTATCTAGAGTTCAGAATCCTGCAGCATTGGTATACTCATGCTCTAATAATCAAATCTTGTCATCTGGCTTCATGCTTAATTGGTCACATGCTATTCGCACAGCTTCTCTCTGGCTGCTTCATTCTGAATTCTTTATGGCACTTCAAACTTTGTGGCACTTCCCATTTGGTGAATGGGAAAATTATGCAGTGCACTTAAATACCTATAAATGTGAAATGCTCATTCTTCAGTTTCAGAGGAAACTAGTGGATCATGATGAATGGTGCTGTTGTTTGTGGACTCTTAATGGAATTGGGGAGCTCTGGGGATCTGTTACAGGAATTGGAGGAGTTCAGGGCAATAACAGATCTCAGGTGAGCAGTAGCACCTGCATCTATCAAGAGTTCAGCAGACTAAAACTTTTTTGAGTTAATCCTCTTCTAGGCATTGACATTTCTTTTTTTTCCTTCTTTTTGGCAGCTGTGCAGAGCCTCTAATTTTTTTTTTTATTTGACCCTGGAGAACTTTTCACAGATGCCGTGAGACTAAAATCATCTTGTTTCCTTCAGTTATTCAACATGATCTCATAGCACGTAATGCCTGCGTCAAACATCATTCCACCTAATAACACCTAAAATTCCACCCACATTCACTTTACAAATCTCATGGAAATGTATTTGAAATAACATAGCATCCTTGTGATATCAGATAAATGCTTGAGAGTTGAATTCTGGGAAGAGTGCAGCAGTCTGGTTAAGATAATGACTTGAATATTCCTTAGAGTGGAATTATCATCTTCCTTTGTCCTATCCTTCACACACACACACACACACACACACACACACACACACACACACACACACACACACACACACACACACACACACACACACACACACACACACACAGAAAAACAGCTGTTTTTATTCCAATCATAAGTGGAAAGATCTAAACACACCTGTTTGAGCTTTAGGGTATTATGATGATATTTTACTAATTTGCTTTGTGAGCACATCCAGACTGATTTTTGCAGGTGTGTGTGATACAATTGAAAAAGTTTCTTGAACAACTTCATGAGGGCTGGGATGAAATCCCAAACTCGTGATTTATATATGTAACTTTGTTTTTTCACTTCACAAACAAACCTCTATTCTCTGACAAATAATGCACTCTTGAAATGCCATCCCTGTGTAATACTGTTTCATTAACACATTTGTGAAAAGAAAGAATGTATGTGTTAACAGATTAATTGATCAATGACAATTAAGTGTATTTTTAGACCAATTAGGACTCAGGCCAAAATAGATGCTGGTACGTCCTCTCTGTCTGGATCAGAGTTAGCAATCGGTTATGTGAATAGCTGGGGAAAATGCACTCGGCTTCAAAACACGTCCGTTGTTATCTGTGTGGCAAACGAGAGATGGGGTCATGCAGGAATTTTTCAAACAAAAGAAAATAGTTGGATAGCTGCAGATGGATCAAATAATAGTTTAGTTAATTTTACATAACAGGATAGTTTGGGATCTTAATATGACTGCCAGATAAATGCCCAATCTTGTGTATATAATGGCTCTGATGTTATATAAAATGGTGGCCCAACTTTGTCCTGTCATCAACATCATTTCACATCTTTATAAATTTAGCACTATACACACATTATAATACTAACAAACACTGTTTCATATGTTACACTTGTTAGAAAAACAACTCTGTAAGGTGTGTTTCATTAGTACACAGTGTGTATTTATACAGCTTGTAATGGCAATGAATGGAACCAATGGATTTTAATGAGTGTATTCAATGAAATATAAGGAGGTCAATAAAAACTCTTAATTTAATCCAGCAGATATTGAGGAATGAAGGTATAAGTCAATATTTTATATGACGATCACATGTACCTGCCTATATGACAAGTGAATATTTTATGAATGAATGACTGACTGACTGACTGACTGACTGACTGACTGACTGACTGAATGAATGAATAAAATGTTGAAAAGATGACTTGTAGCAAAATCTCTCTTTTTATCTCTCTATTGATGATGTAAGCATGTTTGATGGACATCCAAGCATGTACTTTCCTTTTGCTCCTGGTATCAAAAGGCGTTTCTGTTTGGTGATAATGCAAGGATTTTACCATTCCGAATCAATGTGCAGGCTAAGAACAACACTAAAACTTACTGTGGAAGTTTATGTTCATGCAGACCCAATTTACCTTGGACAAGAGTTGTTGCTATATCTGATAAAGAATGAATGGTGGGCACCACCCTTTTCCTGCACTTACAGAGTGTTCGAGGGACTGAGCTTAACAAAATATCCACAAGAAAAACGTTATATTACAATTATTTTGTATATATATTTATATATATTAGGGGTGTAACAGTACACAGAAGTCAAGAGTCAGTAAGTACCTCGGTTTTGGGGTCATGGTTTGATATGAGTTTATGAAAATGCTGCACATACCCAATACCCAATTTGTTTATTTTTAACAAACAGTAGTGCGAATCACCTAGCAGCATTTAGTCCCCACTGAGGTAGTTGTACTTTGTACGTATGAATGAATTGTTTGCTTTTCTTTATTTCTTAGCTTCTTATACTTATACTCTTTAATGGATATTGACCATTAAAATCGACATTTAACAAAAAGAGACAGGGTTGTGTCATTTCATTTTATTATGCATGTACATACAGTGAAGATAATCAGAGTAGGCTACATATGCACATATTGCCTGAACCCCGTATTAAAGGTGCAGTAAACAATTTTTGAAAAATACTTTTAAAAAGTGGATAAGACTGAGCACCACAAAAAACTTGTTGCCAATCATAGGGGGAGTGTCCATTTATGATGGAAGGGGAGAGTGAGCTGAGCAAGAGGGAGATTTGAAGAAAAGAGAGATGGCTGAGAGAGACATTACAAAAGAGAAAAGCTCAGAGGAATATCACTGGAAAAGAAGGGTTATGATCAGGCAATGGCATTAGGAAAATATTAGAAAAGGTGGAGAGACCTAAGAGGGAAGGCCTAAAAACAGATGCAGAGGTTGCGTTGTTTCTGCTTCATATGTGAGAAACATGATTTTGAGTGTGTGCTGCTGGTGACTAAACCAACTCTTGCTTGTATATACTCTTGTGTACTGTATTTATGTGTTTCCTTGTCGTTTGTTAGTCATCTTTGTGTCACCATTATGTTCAGTTTTCACTGACTTTTATTTTTCACAGACTTTTAGTTTGTATTTCATCAGTTCCTGTGTTTCTTTGTTTGTATTCCCGCCACTCTTTAGTTCCTATGGTCACATTCATTATGAGTTACCACCTGAAAACTCAAAGAAAAAACGTCTCTGTTTTAAGCATATCGTTGTCGTGTAAACGTACCCTTATTTTGTTTCAACTGGGTTAGATAAATTACCTTGTTTGAGTCACTATTTAAGCTGCACCCTTGCCTGCACTCCTTGTCCGGTCTCCATTACGTTTAGTATGTTTTGCTTCTGCCTGTTCGCCTACCTAGTGGAATATTATTGTTAAACTTAATTCTTCGTCTTTGCCTGCCTTCCTGCAAACACTCATACAGAAGACCGGACACAACAATGACAAAAAACAGCACTATGATCCTTTCCCTCACCCCTAGCAATCCAGCGAATCTCATTTCAATATGGTCGTCCAATTGAGGATTATGTAAAATAATTTCTTGAGCTTTCAGGCTTGGTTCCATGGAATGATGGTACCATGAAAATCATGTTTTGGAGTGGATTAGGCAACCATCTTTATCACCAGATACCGGCGTCAGCTACCACTTGTTTCCTTGAGAGCTATATTGATTATGTGCTGTGGCTAAGTTGTTCTTCCCTCACTGTTGATGAGGTTGAAGAAGATGCCAGTTACACTTTGTCGCTTTCTCTCCAGTCCACTCCAGCCATCCTGGCATCAGAGGTTTTATCCATTGAGCCACCAGACACCACAGAACTCCTCCCAAGTCCTTTGCTATCTTCACTCCTCATGCGAGCAAAGGAATCAAGAGTCCCTTCCTGCAAAGAATTCCGCATCAAGGTTACCTTTCCCAAGTCTAGGAAAGCTGTTTCTAACAGCGCCAACCTGGAAGCGAAAGTGGTGGATCCTGTGGTTATTTCCATCTGGAAGGCCCTGAAGAAATCTTGCCCTCTCAGGTCCCTACATCCAGAATCCACTCCCAAGTCCGTTACAGTAATTGAAATCCCCAAGTCCGTTCCAAATTCATGAGTCTGTTCCAGTGAGAGAAATTCCTGAGTCTGTTCCAGTGAGAGAAATTCCTGAGTCTGTTCCAGTGAGAGAAATTCCAGAGCCTACCATGCCTGTTTGCCTCGATGGGTTCAAAGATGTGGTCCTGTCCAGTTTTGTATCTGCTGTTTTGCTTGTTGGGGCCACACACACCCTGGCTCCAGCCCCTGACCAGAGTCTTGTAATGGATCCAGCCCCTGACCAGAGTCCAGTGATGGCTCCAGCCCCTGACCAGAGTCTTGTAATGGATCCAGCCCCTGACCAGAGTCCAGTGATGGCTCCAGCCCCTGACCAGGGTCTTGTAATGGATCCAGCCCCCGACCAGAGTCCAGTGATGGCTCCAGCCCCTGACCAGGGTCTTGTAATGGATCCAGCCCCTGACCAGAGTCCAGTGATGGCTCCAGCCCCTGACCAGAGTCCAGTGATGGCTCCAGCCCCTGACCAGAGTCTTGTAATGGATCCAGCCCCTGACCAGAGTCCAGTGATGGCTCCAGCCCCTGACCAGAGTCTTGTAATGGATCCAGCCCCTGACCAGAGTCCAGTGATGGCTCCAGCCCCTGACCAGAGTCTTGTAATGGATCCAGCCCCTGACCAGAGTCCAGTGATGGCTCCAGCCCCTGACCAGGGTCTTGTAATGGATCTAGCCCCTGACCAGAGTCCAGGGATGACTCCATAGTGATTCTGTTTGGCGTAAGGTCACGCCTTCTGTACTGTTCTGTACATCAGTACTGTCACAATCCTAAGTCACCAACCCAGTCACCACAGAACTAGACTTCCCAGCATCACACCTGCCACGGATAATCACTCATCACCCACGCACCGGCTCATTATCTCCCTCCACATTACAGTAGTCTGGTCTCATTGTTGTATACCAGCTTCAACTTACCTAGCTCCTTACCTGTTGGAATTTCCGCAGTCTGGTACAAGATCGACTTCATCCGTCTTTTGTCTTCAGTCGTCCGTCTTCAGTCATCCATCTCCCAGATCCAGTGACTATTATGATCATCACCACCTGCAACACAAGAAAGAACGGTGACCGTACAGCTAAGTCTATTGAAACTATCTGACTGCTTTATCTCTCACCTGATATCCTCGCCAGCTGCTATTATCCAAACTTGCAAATAAACTTACCTTTGTTTTTCACTTATACCTGTTGTTTTTTTTCTGTTGATAACACTTTGCTTTGTTTTTCGTGAAACGTTATTTTGCTATCCTTCTGCTATGATAGAAGCATATCCCATCTAAATGAAGGGAGAGCTGTGTTTGTTATATAACAGTGTTCAACAACGATTATGAAAAATCGCATACTGCACCTTTAATGTTTCATATTTTTAAATTGAAAATGAAAAGAGGCAGGGTTGTGTTTTATATTTAGTTTTGTTGTAAATATACATGCATTGAAGATAATCAATGTACACGTTGCCTGAACCACAGTTGTGAGTCTATTAATGTTTTTTTTTTGTTAAAATGAAAAGTGGCAGGGTGGTGTACATATTTCGTTTTATTGTAAATATACATACAGATAACCGTAGTAGCCAAGGCGAGGTGAGTTATCGAGAACGCTGCTGTTCCATTAGCAGAATCACTGAACTTCCATCCTCCCGTCCAGGGGTTTGTACTCCTGAGTTGAACTTGGCAAGTCAGAACTACCAAGGACGCAAATCCGAACTTTGCATACTTGGTATTGAGAAATGCCCTTGTTTTGGGTTGGAGCATATCATTTCTTCTTCTTTTGCTCTTTTTCCTGTTGTGGCAGTTGGCAAACAGCTTTGCATTACTGCGATTGCCCCCTACTGGATTGGAGTGTGGATCACCCATGACTGACTGTATTCGTCATCTGACTATATGCACCTATCCGTGACATATATATATATATATATATATATATATATATATATATATATATATATATATATATATATATATATATATATACAATTCAGGTTGAATTTGATAAAATATACTTTTTTAATTGTATAGTCTTTTAAAAAGGCATCTGAAATAAGAAACTAAGTGCAATCTATTGTTGTCAAAAATATAGATTTTTCTACACAAATCGATACTGAAATATTTGAAACTTATCTGCAGGAGACACAATACCAGTTGCACATTCTCACTCTCTAATCTCTCCGACAGCGAGTTGACACACAAACCCGTGTCCCTTTACTCACTCATTTAATTTGCTCCAGATGATTATGGTTGGTGTTACAGGGCTTTAATTTTGGTGTTGGATTGTGCGTATTGAGCTGAGTAGCTAGTAACTTTGGAAAACCACTAGCCACAGTGGCTGGTGAGCAAAAAAGTTCATGTCAAGCCCTGTATATGTTAAAATCTATGAATTTTCTATATACATAATTATGGAAAAGGCATGATTTATTAACTGAATTTAGTTTATTTTACTAAATTGAGAATTGCTACAAATGTAGGTCCTTGTGAGAGTTTAGTGGATAATGAGAGTTAGTGTGGTTTGTGAAGACCTGCCCTTCAGGTTTGAGCACAGCTGGGTGGATGAAACCGTAGAGACACAACTGTTGATTAATATATCATTTGCTTCATCAATCACACAGAACAGGTCTTCCCAAATGTCTAAATCTTTTTTGTGCCACAGATGTAGATTTGGAATTTAATGAGGTTCTTCAGACAGTAGACACTCCTTTCCATTAACTTGTTATGAGTTCATGACCACAAATTTCAATAAGTTATACTCCAAAGATTAATGAGTCTACATTATCATGATTATGATCGTGTGGCAAAAAATAGGCTCAGAATATGCTGTAAATACAGTGACCTGCTAGTATGGCTGCTGAAATAAATATGTGCTGCTTAGAATGATGTGCAATGAAAATCAGACCTCATACCTCTATGGCTGTTTACTGAGCTCATCAAGCTTCATTCATTTTGTGAATTGTCATATAATTTCACAGACATCGTAGAACAACATTTATTTGGAAATGTATTCAAAGACGCTAGCAAAGTAATGCTGACCATGGCTGCATGGTATACAATTTTATTTTTATGATCAGCAAAATTAATACTTTCTTGCATATGTGCAACAAACATGAAGTGTGATTGAAGAATATTAATTTATCAGACACTTTCATCTGAAGTGACTTAAATCTGGTGTGACGTATATCATAAATATCTGAATTTCTCTAAACTGTTGGTCTTTTACACTCTTAAAAATAAAGGTTATTGTTTTGACTTTGATGGTTACATAAGAACCTTTAACATCCATGGAACCATTCTATCGCATGAAAGGTTCTTTATGGTGGAAAAGGGTTTTGTAGATTAATAAAATGTTCTTCACACTAATAAAAAATAATGTTGTTTTAAGAACTATTCACTGAAAGGTTCTTTGGGGAAACAAAAATTGCTCTTTCATGGCATTGCTGTGAAAACCCCCTTTTGGAACATTGGAACAGAGTGTAAGCACAGAAATATAAAAATAATACACAGGCAAAACGTATAGACTCATACATGCACACAGAAAGCAATTAAAGCATTGAGTTCAGTCTGAGCCCCTTTGGGGAATGTCCAGGGGCACTAATTAACCAAACTAAAATGTCCCAATTCTGCTGTGGCTGAACTGTGTGACCACAGACCTGTCAACCTTTGCACTTGGGTCAGCACGTGTGGACCCACATTTTCTCCACCAGTAGGTCTTTTGTCTATGCAATCAATGGGGTTTTTTTGTAACACACAACATCTTATTAAAAAAAGAGAGAGTTCACAATACTTTGCATCTGATGCACATAATGTCCTGTTGTGGATGAAAGGTTTTTCTTTAAAAAATGCACAACCCTGTCACTGCTGCCTGAACTTCTTCACATGGGCAACAAGCCAGAGGCATTAATGGGCCAGAGCAAAGCATGTCTCCACTTACTAATTCTCATCCTTTACACTGAGTTTGACTGGATAAATGAAGGAATGGACCATCAACTGCTCAATCAAGTGTGTACTGAAACAGATAGGTATAATTGATCAGAAGGAATGTGATAAATAGCCCTTATACTGTAAAAATACTTATACTTATATGACCTCCTCACTCAAGTCCTCAGTTAACCTTTAGCCTGCCCAAGGTTTTTGCTCTTGCCTTTTGCTTTTGAACAAGGAATGAGGCAACAAAACCGATCTACATGTTATTGTCTACAATATACAGTTGGGTAGATTGGAGCTGGTTGGCTACAGGTGTTGGTCAAGGGTTCATTTCTAATCATAACTGGATGTTGTTGTAACATCTGAATGTTTGGTGATATACAGTATATATAAAGTATATAGTATATATGATATCTGACAAATGTGTGTTTGTTCAAAAATTAAACATTTTTATCTTAACTGTTTATTGGTTCACTACACAAATTGAATTATGAATTAATGAAATGTTTGGTGAGGACATATATAAATTATATACTCTAAAATAATATATCAATTAGAATATATCTATACACAGTATATATCTATATTTGTTTATTAATTTAGTAAACTTTTAATAAAATGTTTAGTGACATTAAATGCTGTTTTAAGCCTTTATTTGCACCTAGTTGGGTTATAGTATATATATATATATACATATATATTTTATTAAAAAAAATTTCATCTAATTTTTGTTGTTGCAAGCCCCATTCACAGAGATTCAGGATTCGAGTGGAAAGATTCATGGCCATGAGGGTTCAATGAGGTGAGTCTTCCACAGTGTCGGGGAATAAGGTATGCTTGTCTTATAGTCGCCCCAAATCATGTCAAAATATTTGATGTTGTTGATGATATACATATTTTGGAGGACATACAACCTACATTAAAACCTGAAGCCTACATTAAAACCTGCAGTCATCTATTCAACTGGAAAACTGGATGAGAGCCAGAGGGAAAACATTTATGAGTTTTGGCCCTGAGTATGTGGAAGCCGCTTTGTAGTTAGTATGTTTTTTCCCCAGGAGGTGCTGTATCCGTGTAAAGCCGACCTCACTTCTTCCATGAAAGCCACACAATTCATTCTGGCATTGTAAAAGCCTTAATTTGCATGCGCTCATTATTTACCTTTCATGATTGCCTAATCAAAACAAAGAGCCTGAGTGAAAGAGAATATCCTGGGATGAATAATGGCCAGCTGTTCACAGTGTTTCAAAGATATTTTCACACTTCACATCCTCTAACATTTCACCTTTTGAAATTGAAAAGACCTGATACCGTGAAGTGTTTCTGCAGAGATCAGTGGCACGGGAAAAGAGCTTAACCATTTCTGTCAGCTGTTGAAACTTTTTTCACTTAGCTCTCCCTGTGGATTTGAGTGGTTTTCCAAGGATCTGAGATTGGCTGCTGTGAAGCTGGAGAAATCCCCTCTCACGTACTCTCATATCCTTTCGTTATTTGACTTTTCTTCTTTTAACTTTACAGGGACCAATGTGCTGGTCATTCAAGACTGCCTTTCACATTAGCACTACAAAATATGAGGAGACTTTTGTTAGGAATTAATCTTTTGGAAATCTGAACATTCTGCAATTCTGTTGACTGCAACCCTTTTGAACATTTACGTTTTCCAGTTAAAACTGAAAACAAATTCAGTTCAACATGAAAAACACAATGCGTCTAGTCAGAGAAAGAAGGCACATGGCTTTGGCGAGGCACAGAATGTTGAGGAAATGACAGAAATTAAAGCAATTATGAGTTGATTAGTTTAAGAAGATCAAATAGGCCCCAGTTCATGATATCAGTTTACATTGCTCACAGCAATAAACTGAATTATATCCATCCGTCACATACAATGCAGATCTAAAATCTTTGAATCTATTCAAATCTCAGTCTGTGAATAATTAAGATTCAGATGTGTGCGGCAGTGTGAACAGTTGCTATTTCTGTTACAGATACTGTGTCATGTGAGTTCTGTCTTCAGCAGATGTCTGATCACATTAAGAGCTTCTCACCCCTGTAGCAAAAGCAGTGATGCTGCACGTTTTACCCCACTGAGCAGCTCCTATCATATCCCAGAGGATCAGAAGCCAGTAGTTATATTCCCACTCCCCTCCCCAAACAAGGTTTACAGAACTTACATTAGTAGACATTTCAGTGTAGTTGTTAGAGAGACGACTTGTGTCATACTACTTGGGCCATGTTCATGTGTCTTTGAAAGGGTGACGACTTTTACAAATATTTTTTTACTCATTTCCATCCGTTACAAAATTTTAGAGCTTGGCATAGCAAGAAAAATATATATTCATAAAATGTATAAAATGCCCACATAGTTATAAGATTTGATTAACTTACATGACTTTTCTAGGTCTGGAAATCAATCAATTTTAAAATTAGGAAATATTGTTTATCCAGGTTTTCCAAGACTGTGGGAACCCCCAGTTCTTCAAAGACGAAAAAAAAAAAACTTGTCAAAGGGGGAATTAAAATATCTTGATTTTAGTTGTTTGTATTATTTTAAGTCATTTTTAAGTTTTCCCCCCTAGAAAACCACTAGTTGAGATCCACTGGTCTAAATGCAAATTGTATGAAAATAAATTTTTGCATTGATATAAATTAAACTGTAAGGAGTTTGACTTTTTCATTAGAAATGTAATTGAGTATTCAGTTTCAATATTAATTGGGTAAAGTTAAAATTCAGTAAAAAGCAAGTAGGCTATAGCAGTAGAAGCACTTTACAACTTTTTAACCACAAGAAGGCATTTGCAATTTCCCCGTTCATTCCCCAGCATAAAGGATATGTAACTTTCTCCTTTCTATCCACAATAGTTTTCAGAGGTCTACTAGATTCCTAACTATATGAGGAACAATGAGAAGATTTTTGCTGGGAATGAATTTTCTCACCACAGAGCAGTGAGGAGGACTTTGCAAGAGTGGACAACGTGCATACTTCAGACTTGACTGAAACCACATGTCTAAAGCTTCATCAAAAGGAAATGTTTTCACATCTGCTGTTTGAAAAAAGCCTGTGAAAATGAATTAGAATCTAGCGGATTTTCAGTTCATTTAATAGATGTACAAGCAACGAGAACGTCAATCACTGTATGCTTTAAAAGTGTTTATTATGAATGATTTGTCCATGCAAATAAATCTTTTTTTAATTCATGTGTGCTCTTAAAGGGTTAGCTCACCCTCATGTCGTTCCAAACCCGTAAAACCTTCGTTCATCTTCGGAACACAAATTAAGATTTTTTTGATGAAATCCGAGAGTTTTCTAAACCAGCCATTGGCAGCAATGTCATTGCAACTTTTAAGGCCCAGAAAGGTAGTAAAGACATTGTTACGTCAGAACGGCGGCTCAGTGTTGCCAACGCTGTTCCCGTGAGCAGTACGACACATGCGTGTGATTCTGACACAGGATAGACGAAGGCCTTACGGGTTTGGAACGACATGAGGGTGAACAGAATTTACATTTTTGGGTGAACTAACCCTTTAATATTTAATCAAAAACACCAGCACGAGGGCGGGACAATAACCCCTCCCATCCAGCAACCTGTCACTCACATCAGATTGCAGCAATTAGCAAACAACACTGATGCACTCAATTCCTAATGGACAAAATCAAGTTTCTTTTTTCTAACATATATGTTTAAAATGTAAAACGTTGTAAAATGTTGTACAGTTTAGAATGAAAAATATTTTAGGGACAGAACCTGATTTCACCAAGTACAACATCCCAGTGAACAATTACCGTCTTTCAAAGTTGAAATATGGTTGAAAATAAGTCGGTCCGCCTTGGACTAGTTTACGACGTGATTTCAACTAAGTAGTTTCTGCCGGACTGTTTGACTACATGTTTTCAACTGATCATCTAAGACAGGATAAGTCTGTTATACATGCTAAAATACCGGAGAAAAACAAACTACCAAACCATGTTCATTATTATCTCAAATAAATAATCTATTCAACGTCTAATAGACGACTTTTTGCTAGCTGGGATGTTACTGGATCAACATCTTTGTTACAACATTACATTGAACCAATCAGATTTGAGGGACAAGTTTTTAGTTTAAGTCAAGTTTAGGCTTACAACCAGGGTTAGGCTTCTACATCAGTGTTATTCACCTATCATTTCCCTCTGATTTTAGGGATAACTTGATTATGTCTATAGGGATATGGTTAGGATACATTTTTTAAAAAGGAATGTTTTTCTAGGATCAACCAAATGAGTTGACCCAGGAATGTGTCAAACTCTGTCAAATCAGGACATGCTGTATCAGTATCAATTTAGTTTGCATTAGCCTCTTGCATTCCCAGAGGTGCACTGCTTTGTCACCGTCATGACGAACTAAACACCAGGGAGCAGCTGTTTGTGCCCCAGTGGTCACCTTGATCTAGAGGTCGGTAGGAGGCTGGTGGACGTCAGTATCCCACCACATGAAAAAGCCAATTGATTGAAGAAGCTACCTCTGATGCCTCTATGACTCATATATAGGGAAGGAGCAATAGGAGCCATGGAAGATAAAGGGGAATACAAACATCACATTAAGTTCCCTGTTAATTCTGCTCCGTTTTGTGTTTCTCTCCCATTGTGGCACTTCAGCCAAGAGCATTACTGTGATTCTCATGTGAAAGTTTGTTTAGGAATCACATCAAAGCATCTGAAACGATTGTCACATGGGATGCACATTAGCCTATCAACTTGCTGACACAGCCTACTGCTCTGGAACCACTGAGGAAATGAGTTTGTTTATGACTTACATTTACATTGTTTAGTGCATGTGGCCTGCACATTTTCTCCAAACGGCTGAGTTCGCCCTTCCGGACGGAGTTTATGCTCTTTTTCCGAGGTCAGACAGTTGTATTCTTGGATACACCACGAGCGTTGCGAACGTGTAACCTCACACTTCTCTGTAACAGGTTCTCAGACTCCAGAGGGAGCAGCAAGGATTATTATGCGCTCTCAGGGTGAAGAGTCCTCGCTTCTCTCCTTGTCAGCTCTGGCCATCGCTGCTTTGGTTAGACACACATTTTATACAGAGGTAATGAAAAGTTTATAGAAAACAGGTGGACATTAAATGAGTTCCACAGTGTCAGTCTCAGCTGCGTCCCATTGTGTGAGCTTAGAAATCTGAACACACAAGCTCACAAGGTTTCTTTACTGATTTATGTCAGTCATGATGTCTGTATGCTTTACTGCAAATATACAGAGTTTTGGTTGTTTATTCACTAAATAGTGGGCTGATTAGTTTTTTAAAGAGTTTGTATTAGTAAATTGCATTGTGATATCTCAAGCTTAATTACAATACTTTTTGTTGTTGTATTCTGAACTTGTGAAAAGGGGAATGTGATGAGATGGAATATTTCAAACCAAAGAGTTAAAAATATGATTTTCCTGCAGTATATTTTACATTAAGTGACTGGATGGATATGTTGTGCTCAAAAATCTGATCAGCATTAAAAAAAATATATATATAAAATCAAGCTTACCGTTAGTTTTGGCAGGTCATGTCAGTCAAGCTCACATCAGCCAACTCTCAGCTGGTCCATGTCTACCTATAGAAGTACGACACCTACAACATCACTACAAGGTCCATTCATATTATCAGCAGCTTTATCTTGTTGCTCGGGTGCTAATTCCCCTCCTCCATCCCCGGCTCCTCCTCTCATTCACAGTCAGGACTTGGTCTTCTGAAATTCCTCTTGGAATTAGACTAATTTATCTTGAATTATGTTGTTACATTAAATTATTGTCATTAAGAACATTAATGATATACATTTACATTGGTTATGTTCTGTTTATCACTGCACTTTCAGCTCTCATTGTTGCATGGATGGGTGGGAAGATCAGAACATTCTGCCAATCCAAAACTGTATGATACTTGTCAATCATCTTTGACAATAGTGGTTCTGACAGAAATGAAAGCTGAACTTGACAAATTTTGATCTTGATCACCCTAAAAACTGATGTCACTTCCTCTTCACAATATGTCTTTTAACATAATGGCAGTTTTACCATTATAGGTAAACAGGGATGTGCCAGGTACAACTCATGGAAACAGATAAATGATCCCTTTTATTTAAAATCCATATATATATATATAATGGATAAATCATGTGTGTGTGTGTGTGTGTGTGTGTGTGTGTGTGTGTGTGTGATTTGTCTAGTGTAAATTTGAAAACTAAAATAAAAATTTTATTATGGCAATGTTTGTGTTAATAAATATCAGATTTATTTATTTAAAAAAATGCACAATAATGACATTTAAGAAAAAGTTAATAATTCATACATTTTTAAATAATATACTGTATATTCTTAGCTTATAATACACTTTATAGCAAATTGATTTTTTTTTTTTTTCAGTGGACTTCTTCAAATTTTGTGGACACAATCGGTGACACATGAATGATTATATGACCATGTTGAATCAGGAATAATGCTTTTATGACTGAATGTCATGACATTTGGTCTTTCTAATTTAGTCTTTGACAGTAACAAATACATACTTGTGTTGTACAAATTGAATTGAGGAACTAAAACTTTAATTAAGTCACTTCATGCTAAAAAAAATCTGATGTAATTTCTAATCTTGATGTCATCCTGAACGTTCACTGTGATGTCACAGCTCAGAGAAGAGTAGGCTAATACCTCCCACCGCATGCTTTTTTTTTTGCAGCGGTGCATAGAAAAAAGCTGTGAAGGAGACTACGCAGAAGGAATCCCCTCTTACCTCACTTTATCTCTTTCCCACAGATGAATACTTATTGACACAGTGAGATGTGTGGGCAGCTCTGTTAGAGGATGTCTGCATACGTGGGTGCTTGCGTACATGTGTTTATACCATTTTGCGTCCATAACGTCGAGTGTGCACGAACACGTCTGTGCGCATCTCGCTTCTATCTGTGGCTAGATGTAGCGGATGAAACATTTCTTGACCACACTATGTGGGCACCATCATCATCATTATCATCATCCCTGAGACATGGAATGGACGGCAGGGTGTAGGTACACACAGTGTGAGGGCCACTAATATGAGAATGACACCTCTCTGCCCACACATGGCCTGTTCCTCACCAATCAGAGTCACTCACAGAGGCATGCAGGGTGGGCGGCCGTATCACGCAGGCTAAGTAATGAAGGTGTTGATGGAGAACACCACCGTTTTCACACGTCACGCCGGGCAGATTGGTCATATGGTGAAAATAAAATGACCTGTGTCATCAGTACACATATACAGAAATAGATCACATGAAATGGTACCATTTTAATTAATCAACATGCTCCCCGAAGACTGCCTACAGATGTCCACAAGGTCCATTTTTGTGATTAAGCCTGTATTTCTATAATGATTACACCCGCTCCCAAAACACACACACACACACAGAACCACATGCCCAATTACCCGGTCTCTTATTAGCTTTAGATTAATGATCCCCAGAGGCTTCTCTTGTGTGAAAGAGCGCAGCCCCACCAACCCACACACTGCTCACACACATGGGCATTTTAATTGGCAGCCAAATCCAACCATAGTAATGCTCTTACAAGTCTGAGTCATCCTCACAGCACTGCATGCAAAACACAATACTATTAAGTTTCAAGTGCTTTTGTGTGTTGATAGTTTGATGCTCTCTAATATGAGGCACACTATGGCTCAGGCGAATTCAAATTATTTTAAAGCTGTTTTAATGAGAAGTATCCTAATATAGAACGTATCTGAAAAGTGTAAAGATGTGCTTATTCCATTAACCCTTTAACTGAAGCTTTAATCAGACCCCTGGGCTTTCTATCACCTGTGATTGTGTGAAATTGCAAGTTACTTGGGCCTTCTTTAGGCCTACTTATAGACATGACGTAGACCAGTGGTTCTCAACTCCAGTCCTCGGGACCCGTTGCTCTGCACATTTTGTATGTCTTTCTTATCTGACACACTCAGTTCAGTTCATGGAGTCTCTCCTAATGAGCTGATGATCTGGTTCAGGTGTGTTAAATAAGGGAGACAAACAAAATGTGCAGAGCAGCGGGTCCCGAGGACTGGAGTTGAGAACCACTGACGTAGACTACACACAATGACAAATGATGGGAGACTGACATTTCTTGCTAAATATAACCTGACAGGTCTGAATGTAAGTCAATATTGCAAGCTTACCATAGTAAGAAGGCAAGAAAGTGATTCTGAATGTATCTTTTGTGCAATAATGTATTTTAATGAAAAAAAAAATAGTATAGTAAATCCTTCCCTCGTTTTGTGTTCAAGAAATTGTATTATTTACAGTATTTTCTGTTCCTATTGTTCTGCTTTTTCACTTCTGTTTGCCTTTCCTCCCATTGCTGACTTGTTTGTTTCCAGAGTTACCCTTCTTAGTCTCCGTAGTGATTGATTACTCTCACCTGTTCCTTGTTTGGCCCTTGTTATTCTGTGTATTTATACCCCAGTGTTTCCTGTGTTCATTGTTGGGTCTTGTCCTTCTATGGGAGTAATGTTGGTGTCAACAGTTCAGTCTCCCTTTTGTTTTTCCAGTTTCTGAGTTATCTCTATTAACTGCTTTTGGATCCATCTCTCCCTCGTCTCTGAGTTCACCTGCGTAAACAACACTGTGCACATTTGAAACTAAAACAATAGCACTATTCGGATGGGACAAGGTGTCTAAATGATGTTACAAATCTTTTCACTCGACATCTGTGATTACATGTACTGATTCGGAGGGGACTAACATCTCTGTATTTATAACAGAGGTGGGTGTGTTTTCTAGATGTGGGCGTTACAGAAGGTCATGTGCTGTGCTTGTATGCATCACGTATGGCGTATATGTCCTTTAATTCATTATTTGTTTATATAATTTAAATCTATTAAAAAAAAAAACTAAGTAAACGTCACAAATTTATAGTAGTGGCTGTTTATAACAAACTTGCATAAGTGAGCAGAGAAATCTAGACAAGTATCTTACTTTTATCTGACACAGATATTAAAACTGGTCCTGGGCTGGTGTGGTTACATGTGGTCTGTGGTTGTGAGGCCGGTTGGATGTACAGCCAAATTCTCTGAAACGCCTTTGGAGACAGCTTATGGTAGAGAAATGAACATTCAATTCACGGGCAACAGCTCTGGTGGACATTCCTGTAGTCAGCATGCCAATTGCACGCTCTCTCAAAACTTGCGATATCTGTGGCATTGTGCTGTGGGATAAAACTGCACATTTTAGAGTGGCCTTTTATTGTGGCCAGCCTAAGGCACACCTGTGCCATAATCATGCTGTCTAATCAGCATCTTGATATGCCACACCTGTGAGGTGGATGGATTATCTCGACAAAGGAGAAGTGCTCACTAACACAGATTTAGACAGATTTGTGAACAACATTTGAGAGAAATAGGCCTTTTGTGAAAAATGGGGGCAAAAACAAAAGTGTTGCGTTTATAATTTTGTTCAGTGTGTGTATATATATATACAGTATATATATATATATATATATATATATATATATATATATGCATACTCTTTGTACTTAAGTGTGTTTTTACTTCTGCAATACCATTATTGTGATAAAGTTAAAAAGACTCATAACAAGATGGTCTCTTAATGACACTGAACATGAATGAGTCAGAAAATGAGCAAAGCAGAGCCTGGTCTGACTCACAGTATTTTTTTTCACTTTTAATCTGCCCAAACTATGATCTATTTTAGTTGAGAGTAAAAGTTAAAAGGTTAATGTTGTTTACTGTTTAATTTGGTGCATCTCACTGTATCATTTCTTGAAGACATTACATTTAGCTCCCTGTTTAATGTTCTGTTGTGATACAGTACATTTGAATGAAACACCAAAAATGGGTTTTGAATGAAACATTCAAAATGAAAGAACACACTGCACATGTTGCCAAAATGAAGTTGTGATCAAGAAACCATGTGGTGCCAGAGACCTCGCTGGAGAACAGGTTTGGAGGATCAAAGGCAGATAAATGTACCCGTTTTCCTTCTTGTGAGACAAGCATATGTGCCTACACTGCCAGTAAGTACAGGATGGAGGATGTCTGAAGGGAATTAAATGGTTGAGTTTTTGCTGAGGGGGGAACTCGAATAAAACCACACAGCTGAATCAGACACCCTCTATCCAACCACAACACACAAACTGGTGCCATTGAGCATTAGAGTATTACACCTGGGCACACCACCACAGATTTACAGTCACACCCTACCGGGCTCTGCAGCCGTGTCATTGACCACAAAAACAATCCCACAGGCACCTGGGAAAACCTCATTTTGTCTAACTTACTGTCAGTGTGAGAGTGTCTCCAGCTGTCATCTAGAGAGCTCCAGGCAAACATTCTCCTGGCATGATTGTGATATCACACATCGACAGAGCCTGAGCATCAGGTGCACCTGTTACGATTGTCACACCTGTGACCGTAAGTCTTGTTTTGAGCAACTCACACCATAGGGGTTCAAATAATGTCCTGGCAATGACCATATCTGAACCCCTAATGGCAGGGATGGGGGTTGCGATGCTCCAATTTCCTGTTTAGTTGGGCCCACCCAAGCACCCAACCAACCCCCATCCCCCTCACCACATCTTGTCCGGCTCACCCCTATGGGTCTAGTGTCATGGGAAAGTGCGTTTTCCATTCGCAATGTAGACAGCTTCATTGATTGTTAATTGGAGTTTTAAGCGAGTGCAGAACATCAGATATGATGATTAGAAGAACGGTGCCTAATTCTAAATGAAAATGCAAGGTAAGCATTTTCCAGTACCCTTGAAAATTTACCAGGGTAAGCACACACCTTGTTGCTGTTGCAATGAGAATCCAAGTGAGAAGATATTATGGAGAACACACTTGCAGGAACACATGGAGAAACGCTGGAGAATGAGACGATGAGAGAATACAAGGAAGATCGCTAGGAGTTTGTAGGAGATCACAATGGAGGTAAGTAGAGCGGGTAAGTAGTCCTTTGTCCATGTCAAGATCCGACAATGAGGTGTGTGGTTAATTGTGGTACAGAACTGATTAGCATGCTGATTGGTGCTCAGAACTCCAGGGACTGTTGTGAGGGAGTGAGCCTGGTGACTTCATGACACAAAGTCCCTGCACAAATTTATTTCTCTTGATAATCAATTACACTCGGATGTACAAAAAGGTCTGTAGCTACTTCCATTTCATTGTGACTTTAAATTCAACCTAAAATCAATATTTGGACTATTTAACCCTCTTAATGCACGTTTCTGGTTTTATTCTGTGTGCAAATTCATTGGTCAATGTTTGATGCAATCAGTTCCAGGTGGATAAAATAAAGCTTTTAAAGACATTTATATTCACTTTCAAATAAAATGCATACCGTTTTTGCCTTTTCACTATCCAATGACAACTGTGAATGTAAATGCTGTCCCTTCACCACAGCTAAACAAACTGCACATCAACATGGCACTGAATGTAAAAAAATGAACAGCACCTGTTTTGCTAAGAATTATGATCAAGCAATCTCCAACAGTGACGTTGCTGAGCTCATTTGTGAGCTCTGGACAATCTCCTGGAGAGCAGTGATGAGTGTTCGAAATTATACAATACAACAAAGCGGTGGAGGGAAATGTGTGGTCCAGTTTTTGACTCACAGAGGAACCTGAAGAGAGTGCCAGAGGACATATGTGACCCTGGATCACAAAACCAGTCACAAGTAGCACGGGTATATTTGTGGCAATAGCCAACAAAAGATTGTATGGGTCAAAATGAACGATTTTTCTTTTATGCCAAAAATCATTAGGATATTAAGTAAACATCACTTTCCATTAAGACATTTTGTAAATTTCCTACCGTAAATATATAAAACATTTATTTTTGTGAGTGAATGCAGCAAAATCGCGAACATAAATGGACAACTTTAAAGGCGATTTTTATCAATGTTTTGATTTTTTTGCACCCTCAGATTCCAGATTTTCAAGTAGTTGTATCTCAGACAAATATCCTCCTATCTTAACAAACTATACATCAATGGAATGCTTATTTATTCAGCTTTCATATGATGTATACATCTCAATTTCAGAAAATTTACCCATGTGGCTGGTTTTGTGGTCCAGGGTTCACATATGGCTCACACCCCCTGTAGTTGGACCATAGCATTCTCTGATGTGGCTGATTGCACATCAACATCCAGAACAAAGAGAGCAAAACAGAGAGAGCACCCCATGTGGTCAAGCATGCATAACAGTCCTTAATTATTAAAGGTTGGAGTGAGATGTTGGATTGTTTATCGCTGCATGGTCATTGAAAGTGGGAAAACACCCATATCTGTGAGTGAAGCCTTGTTTAGGCATGGCAAGAGGATGGCACACAGCCCTTGCCTAGGGCACATAATGCTATCAATTGTAAAGGAAAAGCTTTTACAGTTCCTGCACTGACATGTAAACAGTGTGCCCCAAAATAAAATTCTTATTGACAGTGTTTTTGTTAAAAAGCAAAAACATGTAAATAAATGTGAACTTGATAACTTGTTCTGAACATACCCCTCTGCATGGCTGTCCACATTGTGCATTCAAATGTCTGTATTAGTGTCCAGTAACTGGAACTGCAACTGTTGGCAGTGATATCTAAAAGTCTGTATGACACGAGGGAGTTGAGATGAAACCTTCTCAGGAAAACAGTCAAATACATTTAAACATGAAGTAGCCAATTCGTTCTCAAGGTGGCATTAAAGGGCTTTCCTCAATCTCTCTATTACATAAAAAAACATATTTGGGGCACTTTGGCATGTCTAAAGAAAGCACATGTCTGGAAGCCATTCAGGGTTACTGGTCTGAATATTCAGCACAAATAATCTATTTTGCAGCTCATTCATGGATATTTTTCAGGGTAACCCTTACATCGCCATAGAAAGCAATATAAAAACACTAGTTTTTCAGCACTGGCTTTATGACTAATTCCTCCAGAATGACACCCAAAACCTGCCACGTAGGTTCATGTACATATGTACATTTATTTATTCCTTTTTTTTTTCTCAGTGTGATTTTCAGTGAATAATGACTTAAATTTTACAAAACATAGATGGCTAAAATACATTAAATCCAGGTTTAATCATGTCTGAAGATGTGTTGATAGTAATAATTGAATATAATTGAAAAATGTAACTCTGTCCTCAAGACAACTTGTATTTCAGGTTGGAGCAAGTATTATACATTTTTTATAAAATCACAATTGCCTTTTTTTTCAGTTTCATATTTTACATTTAATTTTTGCCTTTACTTGCTTACTAAATAACAATAGGAAGGACACTGAGTTTATCTTTTTCCTGGCCAGTAGTGTAAATATAGCTTTTGTTCAGTCAAGGCTGTACAGATATTCACTTTCAATAAAGTACATACAGAACACCTCACCACTGTCATTTGAATACAGCCTTTTCAAAACAACACAAATGTTCTAGGAATCATGTTATAGCTCTGTGCAAACCACACACTTCATTATAGGAGAGGTCAGTAATGGATTCAGATCAGTGAGGCTATTTATGAAGAGGATATACACAAATGTACTGCAACCACATCACAGTAGAACTATAAGTGAGAAGCATCAGCACATAATAAGCTCAGCTGAGAGTGTGGGAGAGGGAATAGGTGTAGGTGAGCTGTAGGGTAACCTTTTGAGGCAGATCTGATTATTTTCCTTCTCTCTATGTATTGAAGTGGGCAGAACTGGCGTGAGAGAGAGAGGCCCGTCTCTAAGTGGGTTGCATTTGAGGGTGGGCAGGTCGCCACCACAGGGACGAGAAGATGCATGGTGCTGCCTCGTGACAGATGTGTCATCATCACTGCACCAGCCACAGCCAATGTCAGCCCTTTATTGTGGATGTTAAAGGAAGCAGTTATAGCTTCTTGAGCACTAAATTCTTTTATACAAGAAGAACCCGAAATTTGAAACGGACAGACTTTTCAATCAAACCTTTCCCAGAAGTTTATTCCAGAGCAAGCCAAATGATTGGCTGCGTCATCATTACCGTGCTGGCTGCAGCCAATCACAGGCCTGTCTTTGAATGGTTAAAGGAAGTGGTTAGCCTCTTGATCACTAGGTATACAATAGGATTGAGAAAACTGACAGGCCTTTCAAACAAACCTGGAGCAGAAGTTTATTCCAGAGGAAGTGCTCTCAAATCCTCTGACATTTTGGGGTAATTAGGGCTTGGAACTCACGCATGCTGTTTACTTCAGCCCTTAAAATCCGACGAGCATTTGACAAGCTCGTAAACTTCGTAACAGAGAGCGAGGTATTAAATGTACCCCTCCAAATTGGCTCACGCTGGCGCGAACACTGAGATCTGCGTATAAAGTTCAACAAAACATGTTTGGCTTTTTAATTACAGCCTCTCCCACAGTACGGCGTCTTTACAAAGCTTGTGATATGTGAGAGACTCCGTTTGGCCCGTCTGACATTTTAGCAAATATGTCGGTACAGTGTGTGTGCAATCTGTGGTAATTAGCAAGGTCAGGACCACCCACCGCACACATTCTTTCTTAATAACTGTGTGACGGGTTCTTAAGAGCAAAAAGCCCGACTTAAGACGTATAAACGGTAATATAGCCTCTCCCTCTTAGTCCCTCTTCCAACAGCCTACATTCTTCAGGAGCCTCCACACAGTGTGTGCCATGTCCTTAAAGGCCCACTGAAGTGCCTTGAAACGCACAGCATTATTCAATGTGTTTCCACTGAAACAGGAAGACAGGGCAGGACACATCGAACAGCTCCTCCCCTTTTTTAAAATAGATTTTAAGTATTTAGTTTATATCACAGCCCGGCCAGAGCCGTTGAGCCCAGTAAAGCTGCAGTTTCCTGACTTTCCTCCTAATCTATAACCGTTTCTCCTCCTAATCTCCTCCATATTGCTTTAAAATATATCATTCTTCTGTGCAGAATTCAAATGGGTCTGATACATTTTCTGGTCTGCGCCAACTCGCGCATATGATCCGCTCTGTGCTGTCGTGTCTCTGGACTGGAGCAGACTGTGTGCATTCTGTGGCGGTTCGTGTGATAACGTGAAACCAGACTTTATTCTCCCCAATGGAAAGCATATTTACACTGACTGAATCGTTCCCTGTCCCCTACATAGTGCACTATGTGCCATTCACCATGTAGAAAATAGTAAATGTGTGAACAAGTGGCTGATTTTAGCCGCAGCTTCACCGTCTATTTATAATGTAGGTGTTATAGATTCTAGAGAGCATCTGATTGGACAGAAAATCTTCTAAATGCACATTTTGTCATTGTTTTGGAGCAGATTAGTTTATAGATAACAGGAAGACTAATGTGTTATTCACGTGAAGAAAAGTGTGGCCTTCAGGAAAATTACAGCTACAAACACTGACAAACCAGCATGACTACTTTAATTTCTACATGTGCAGTTGTGAGCGTGAGATCTGTTTCTTTTGCATGACCAGCCAGGCTGTACGTGTGTGTGCATGTGCAGTATGTGGAGGTGGCACACATGGCATTATACTTTAATCACCCACTATAGCTGTAGGAGTGAGTCAGCATCTCCAGTCTCATCAGAGGAAGGATGCATCCTGAGCCCAGCTGACACTCCACCATACACAACTCCATAACCGGCTTGCTGTTTCTCCTTGGTACATGGTATACACTGTGCTGACGCTCAGGACACAAATCCCTGAGCACCAGCGCTGGGAAATTTGAATTTGAACTGAATTGGCCATGGTCCACAGGATGGTGAATTGGATTTCGATTTGGAATGATATAAAGAAGAATTTACTGAAGAAGAAAAAAACAGTCACAGAACAAAGAATTGTATTTTATTTATGTGTGTATATACAATATATACATATATATATATTTATTACATGGCTTGGCTGAATTCCAATGTAGAATGCGGTCTGTTATTTCTTTATAACAGACCGCTGCGGAGTATAACAGACCGTTGCCATGAAAAGCAGCGCGTTGCTATGGACGCGGAACGGACTATTTTCTTTAGCGGAAGCAATACAATCGTTTTTAAATCAATAAACTCCTTTTTGAATAAATAATTTGTGTCAAATTATTTATTTATTTTGTAGGTAGCCATGTAATAAGCGGGATAATGTATAGTGAGCCGGTTGTTATAGTGAATAACAACCCCTTCAGGCTGATTCAAGATCCCTCCGCTTCGCGTCGGGATCCCGTTCAGCCTGTCGGGGTTGTTATTCACTATAACAACCGGCTCACTATACATTATCCCTTACATATATATATATATATATATATATATATATATATATGTGTGTGTGTGTGTGTGTGTGTGTGTGTGTGTGTGTGTGTGTGTGTGTGTGTGAGTGTGTGTGTGACCCTGGACCACAAAACCAGTCTTATGTGTCAGTTTTATGAAATTAAGATTTATACATCATCTGAAAGCTGAATAAATAAGCTTTCCATTGATGTATGCTTTGGACAATATTTGGCAGAGATACAACTATTTGAAAATCGGGAATCTGAGGGTGCAAAAAAATCTAAATATTGAGAAAATCGCCTTTAAAGGTTTACATTTCTGTTGGCGATTGTGCTGCATCCACTCACCAAAATATATTTGTTATATATTTAAGGTATCTTTTCTTAATATCCTAATGATTTTTGGCATAAAAGAAAAATCGATAATTTTGACCCATACAGTGTTTTGTTGGCTATTGCCACAAATATACCCGCGACTTGTGACTGGTTTTGTTGTCCATTGTCACATATATATATATTTGTCTTCCCCTATAGAGCTGGTAAGTCCCGCCCATCCTTTGTGGAAAAGACATAACGAGAAAGACTACATGTCGCCTATGTGACGTCCCCCCATAAAGTTGACTTACCCGTGGTTTTCGCCAACCTCAACGATTTTGTCCTCTCCCTGAAAGAAGGCGGTGAAGTGCACCAAAGACACAGCCATGTTTAGCGGGATCCGTGAGCTAGTGTCCGTGTGCTAGTGGTGGTGACGTTTCAAACGCGTCGAAAGCAGCGAAGAGTTGTAGTCCACAAAGTGCTCTCACACAAAGTCTAACCGTATCAAACTTCTACCCGCTAAATTGTAGCATTCTTTACACGAAAATTATATTAAAAATTCACAGACAACATATGTTCACATTCATGGCACAATTCAAACGGGACCAGAAAATAATTATTTTCTCCCATTCACTTGCATTGACGATTTTTCAACCTAGAGGTCCAGTGGGGTTTGCGGAAGGGGCGGGACTTACCAGCTCTATTAATGCCATAATTTTGTTCAATCCGGGTGACGTACTTTGCAGAGCGACACGAAAACTCCAGGCAGGAAACGTGTTGGTTTGTAGCATTGATCAGCGGTTTGCAGAAGCAGCAATGGCATCGAGCGATTTTTGCAGGTTGTGCAAAAAAAAAAACATAAAAGTGAGTGGTATTTACACCCACTCGAGCGATTTGTTTGCTAAACTAAAGAAGCCATTTAGCATCGTCGAGAGGTTAAAAGGAATTGGATTGACGGTCGTGCGAGAGACGGGTAAATCAGATACAGTGTGCAATCCGTGTGTAACAATCATATTGCACTTTGAACACAATCTGCCCCATTACAGGAGATGGGAAGAAGAGAACGGGGGAGCGACATCTTCATCCACCGGTAGCACTAGTGCTGATAAGAGAGAATGTAAACAAAAAGCTGCTTGCCGTCGCTTCTCTATCGTCATTGTGTTAAGCCCACCAATAGCGCACCTGGTGGATAAGCCAGTTTGTGATTGGTCCCCGCAGATTTGTAACGGAAGCAGGATAGAAAAATTTACAGGTTTCCAGCCTTAGCTGCAGGGCGAAATCAAGGCTGCGTTCAGCCCCGACAAAACGTTGCACAACGTTTTTTAAACAGAAACGGTGATGCGTTGAACACACTGTTCTGATGACGCAAGAGTTGCAACTATGGCAGCTGAGAAGGCCATTCTTTGTGTTCTTTGTGAAGAATTTTCGTTGCACACCGGTGCATGCCGTTTCCAGGAAACATGACGTTCAACCCGAAAACTGTAGCAAAACTTTGCGCACCGTTTTGAACTTGAACGTGCCCCAAATCGCCTGCAGATCGGGCTGGGTTTACCCAGTCTAGGCATTGCCTCCTATCACATGACTTTCCTCCCATTAATTTTCAACTACCCCCCACCAAACCCACTGCATGCTTAGAGGTTCTGTTAAAGAATCCAAGTTCTGTTGGACAGTGGAAAACGAGTGATTAAAATATGTCACATTTTGTAATATTTACAGAAGGCACTGCCTCCCTTGCCTCTTCAGAGGAAACACCCCTAACTACAAATAGCCTACATTTAAACACACACACATTGCAATCACATGAAGCCATGTAGCCACATAATCCAAATACATATTAAATAGATACGTTTTTAGCTGGGTCTTGAGTTCAAAATTACCTTCCACCGTCATTGGACAACCGAAATCAAGGACTGGATAAAAGAATCATTAATTCATCAACTGATTTGTTCAAACACAACGAATCATTCAGCGAATTAATCAACACTGAATAAATCAATTAACCAACCCAGTGACGATAAAACACTGATCATTCAGGAACGAAACACCGGCCGCTACTGTGGGTTGCACGGGGACGACTCTCAAACTGGCAGAGCAAAAATAGTAAGTTACTGGCAATATTGTGTCAAAAATGCAAGTCATTCAGTATTATTGATGATTTTGTCAAAATTTTTACAAATCATATAAAATTAGTATGTGAGAACACATACCCAGCACAAATTCCCACCATACAACTGTAGCTGTAGTCAGCTGCAATTGAGAAACCAATTGTAATCAAATTATAACGTACAAGGCTCAAATTCATGTGATAAACACATTTGGTTCTTTTTTCTTTTTTTTTCATGGTTTAGTAACGGTGATGAATATGGGTACTATTTTGCTGTAATGCCATTTGTTGCAATCCGTGGGCAGCATTCAGCACAATACAAGCAACAATTCATAAACACTCCAAAATTCAGACTTCGTCTTACCCTAAGAACCTTATTGTACACAAAATGAAAACCGACAAACACAAAAGAGAAGCAGCACACAAAGCTGACATACTGCAGGGTAGAGAGGAGGCTCTGTGAATAAAGGCCCTATCAACAGCACTCAACATTTTTGCAAGAAATAATATTTAGACAGTCCCAGAGGTGGCATGAGGTCAACGCATCAGGAGACAATGGCTGCCTATTTTATCCACGTCACTTCCCTATGCCTAGAATAACATGAGGACACCACTGGACCTCAATGAATGAGACTCGCATCAGAGCCTGTCCTCAAACCTGGCCGCTATCCCAACAGGCCAACTCAAGCATGAACATCCTAAGCTTTGAAGGGAGGCATTTTCTTGTTTTTCTCATCTCCTGGAAAACTCCAAACTGTACCCACCCCTTTCTTTTTTCAGCTTCATATAATATTTTCTTTAAGCTATGAATATGTATGTTTACACATCTTAATATGTTGTTAACCTTAAGCATTTTTTAAATATATTACTTGAATATTTAATATAATTGAGAATTTATATTTATATTTTTTAAATAATTTAATCCAATATACAATATACATTACATTCTTGGGAGGTCACACCACATGACATTTTACTACCTGAACTAACCTTGCTTTGTAATAAAAAGGCCAAATTATATTATTATATTATATAGTAAGAGACAAATTGACCTTGACTTGACTTTTCTTATTTTAATGATGATATCATAATTAAATATGTCATGAACTGCATTTTGTTTTAAATTTTACAATATTCTCTGAGGTCCACATCAAAAAACTAATTTAAAGGGGTTATAGAATGAGAATTAAAATGTTCCTTGATCCTTTGACAGTTAAGAGTTTGTTATACTATAAAGATAACTCAAAACTTTCTTGTTATTCCAAAAACTGCTTTTACTGAAACCAAGGCCAGCAAACGACAGGATCTAATAAAAAGTGGAGACTTGTGGCGTCACACTGACACTTCAGCGTTGGCTCCGCCCACGGGAGCGTTAGTGAACAGTGACATGAGAACGAGAAAAGATCAATACAGGATCAATACCATTACCTTCCAAACGATCCTAATAGTGTTGGGATTATTTGCTTGTTTTCTGTGTATTTCACTGTGGATTATCTGTTAAATTTCGGTGGAGGCTTTGCAAACAGACTTTTACGATATGGATCTGCCAGTAACGCCACAAACATGTAAGTAGTCATGTTTATTCTAATGCCTGATCTGTGATTTCTGATTATTCAAATTCAGACAAATTATCTCTCAAAATATCGTTCAAAACTGTTTATGCATCTGTAAATCAAGCCAGAGACTAAACAATCAACTGTACTTCGTTTCTTTTAGTAGGATGAAAATAATCTTATTTAAACTGTGATTAAATTATATAAAGAAAGCGGTCAAAGAATGCTCCCTTTCCAATTGCCCAAGCTGTCAATCAAACAGCGCGAGTTTATCTGGACACTTGCCAAAACTCGTTGAAATCAATCATCACAAAATCATGATGCTGTTACAATGTACAGTACAACGAAACTTTTACTGTATTTACATCGTGTTTGCATTGTTATTTGGTGAAAGCCAGGGGTGTAATTTCATATGAGATCAACAGACCGTCTGTCATCTGCTCAATGCTCATCACTGCAACCTTTCATGTGATGGGAATAGATCATTATTTATGATCAATACTTTTCACGATTCCTTAATCTCGATAGCTGTAATAGTAAAAACGTAGTAAAAGTTTTAAAGAGAGTTCCACATGTAATACTAGCTATTTCATATGCAAACATGTCAGCCAATCACAGCAGTGGGCGTTTACACTGAAGTCTCACAGCAGACACGCCCCTTAAAACAGAGCGCTCAAATCAGAGGCTAAAATCAGGCTTGGAAAAATGCCTTTTATTTATAAATTATGTCAATTTTTGATGTTAAAATCATACTAACATTATAAGGGCACCCCAGGAAACATTATAAAATAATTAAATAATCCAGTCTATGACCCCTTTAAAAGTAATAAGCTATTTTCGATCATGTTTTTGACCCTCTCTTTCGAACACTGTTTTGATGGGTGTGACACATTCAAGACTTGGAGGTAAACAGCCACAGCTAATATTGGGTAACAGTTTTGCATATTAAAATAAGTCAGTACTTGGAGTTACCACAGTTACAGTTGTAATTGAAATGATTTGCAAATCAGGTTTATTGGCAAAATGTACAGACTTTCAAATGTTTGCAATGAATAAATCAAACAAAAATAATTGAAAAATTTAAATTGAAAGTGGTTCCCCCAAATTCAACTGGCAAGCATCTTTAGTACTTAGTAAAACGCCCTTTTGCTGTTATGACTTGCTGCGAAAGAGATGTATAACCAGGCACCAGCTTCTGGCAGCGTTTCTGAGGAATCTTAGCCCATTCCTCATGAGCAATGGCCTTCAGTTCAGTAACATTCTTTGGTTTACGTGCTGCAACCACTGCCTTCAAATCCCACCAGAGATTTTCTATGGGGTTCAAGTCAGGTGACTGTGATGGCCACAGAATCTTCCAGGACTTCTTCTGTAACAAAGCCTTGGTGGAATTTGAGGTATGCTTGGGATCATTGTCCTGTTGGAAGTTCCAATGACGCCCAAGCTTCAGCTTCCTCATTGAAAACATGACATTTTCTCCTAGGATTTCCTGATACTTCAATGACTCCATCTTGCATTCCACATGCTGCAGGTTTCCAGTGCCAGAGGGTGTAAAGCAGCCGCAGAGCATCACCGAGCCTCCACCATGCTTAACTGTAGACAGATCAAATGCATATGCTTCATTCTTCTTCCTCCAGACATACCACTTATCCATAGGGCAGAAAAGTTCCAGTTTCACCACTCCGCAGAAAAGAATCCCCAAACTTCTGTGGCTTATTTATGATTTTGAGCACTTTTCTTGTGCTTTTGGGTCAGTAGTGGTGTATGTCTTGGAGTTCTGGCATGGAAATCGCATGCGTTTAGTACGCACCTTACTGTGCAAGCTGAAA
The DNA here is from genome assembly GCF_964197995.2 of Scardinius erythrophthalmus. Taxonomy (NCBI): domain Eukaryota; kingdom Metazoa; phylum Chordata; class Actinopteri; order Cypriniformes; family Leuciscidae; genus Scardinius; species Scardinius erythrophthalmus. The sequence goes on along the minus strand of NC_138229.1, from coordinate 23,015,372 downwards.
CCTCAGTGCCTGTTGCCACTAAGTCTTGCTGCAGGGCTTTTGCAGTCACTCAAGGGTTTTTCTGAACCGGCCTACTCAGAAATCTGGTTGCAGCCGTTGATAGATTTCTATTTCTGCTCCATCCAGGTAGTTTAACCACTGTTCTTTTTAATTTTAATTTGTGAACTAGGCTATGTGTCTCTGGGAACATGTAGTGCCTTCGCTTAAGGGTGGGCAGTACAACCAAAATTCTTTTTCACGGTATGACAAATTTTATTTCACGGTAATGGTATATATCACAATATAGTTATTTATATTTATAAAACGGTTAGTTCCAGTCGTAGTTCCAGTATAGCTGTGTATTAATTTATGGTAAAACACGGATATGACTGCTTCACCCATCGGCTCTATGTATCACTACAGAACACCCCTAGCAACCACTCTTAGCAACGTAAACATAATGTTCACATTGATATTGTTTGTTGATGCTTATAGAGTAGGGGTGTTCGATTCCAGGTTTTTTGGAGTCGACTCTGATTCCCTAATATTGGAGTCGGCGGAGTCAATTCCTCGACTCCATTTACTTTTACTCTTATCAAAATAGGGTCAGGAATAAAAAAAAACGTCTTTCCCACTCCAGTACTGGATGGGCCATTCTAATCGACAAATCTGTTTTATATAACAGTAAACGCTCTTTTCATGTAGTCGCGATGTTATATTGTATCATGTTTATCAAAAAAATTTGATAAAAAAACGTAGACCCCACTTCATTGATAGTAGACTTATGTTGAACTTTATTCTAGTACAAACATATGCTGTATTAAGCAGTTGCCTACTAAAGTAATAAATATAAAAGTATCTGGAACGTGTGTGTATTTAACAAATTGCATTTATTTCACTTCAGCTGTCAAAGTATGCAAATACAGCGCGAGCGTTACTACGAGAAGCACAAAGTGTCCGACTTCAAGTCTCCGTTTACAGCTACTCCCGCCTGCAAGCACCAGCTCTCGCCAATCGGTTACATCGGTTACATGGTCGTACCATACACTGTAAAAAAATAACAAGAACAAACCTTACGTCTTAAAAAAAATACAGAATCAATAGTGGTTGTCGATTCCTGTCCTGGAGTCGATTCCGGTCCTGGAGTCGATTCCGGTCCTGGAGTCGATTCCTGTCCTGGAGTTGATTCCGACACTAGGGCTATTGAGAGTCGAGGAATCAACTCTTTTGGAGTCGACTCCCCATCACTATAGTTAGAGTATCGTGAGAGATTGAGTAAGCGAGTGTACCGGCATTTGTAGTAGACATATAGCATTTTCCTTCAGGTCAGTCCTATATTCGTAATAGAAATCTGAAGTTTGAATGTCTGCTGTGATATCTTGACCATTTAACAGTTAAGAGGTTTTCCCGTGCCCTAGTTTTAGTCCTTTCAATATAAAAGTCTTCTTTACTGACTGACTCACTTATAAAGACAGTCTTTGCCGCCATCTAATGGCGAAATAATGTCACAGTGGAAGGAAGGCTTTTAGTGATTTTACTTCATGAAAGTTGCACTGATACATATTTTTTGGCTTTAATATTTGTATTGTGTGGTAACCGGCAATATATACAGTCATACCACCCAGCCCTGTCTTCGCTTTCTTTTTGTATCCAGTTCCTTATTATAAAGGCAAATATATCTTCTCTTAATTTTTTGGACCATTCTTTTGACATATTTCTAACATGCAGTCAAACGTGACACTCAACAAACCCATGAAGATATTTCATGTGTTCTAGCTCAAGCCCACCTGGTGCAACTAATGAAGCCCTTGATTAGTTGCATCAGGTGTGCTCGATACAACACTTGTTTTGCAGATTTGTGCTGTTGTGAGGGATTCTATTCAGGGGGTTGAAATAATTTGAGAATGCTGAAGTCATTAAAAGTTGCATTTTCAGTTGAATTTGGGGAAACCACTTGAAACATTTGTTGTGCTGAACTATATTCTGATTTTGCCAATAAACCTAATTTTGCAATGGGGGTTGAATAATTTCGATTACAACTGTATTATTGACCAATGATGACTTACAGTGTTTCGTGTAGGCTAAACAGAATGAATGTACCATTTTTTGTTGCACTGTCATTCTTATAGGCTATTCACAATTCTGTCATGACAACTCTCGGAGTGTATTGGCATGGTAATGGGTATGACAATGTTGAAATATTTTGTCTTAGCGCAGTAGATTTGCTATGCTGCTGATGCTGTTGGTTATTGCTGCTTCTGCTGCAGAGCAAGTAAGGGACTGGCTATTGCCAAAACATACACAACACGCTATTGTGAGCAACAGCTCTTATCTTTGCTTTTATCCAAAGTGACTTACAGGAGAGCAAGAGAAGCCGTCAAACCATCAATAGGGCAAAATAAGCAAGTGCTGTGATTAGTCCCAGTTAGTGCATTATAGTAAACGTCACAACGTTTTTTATTTTTTATATATATAGATATAGAATAGTAAGTGTTAGTATTAATGGATCAAGTGTTAATGAAAAAGATACTTCTTCAACAGTTTCTTGAAAATGGATGTTTTAAATATCATATGTCAAAAGATAAAGGAATATTCTAAATTCAAGGCCCCCTTTAAAAGCTACACATCATTGAAGAAGAGATGTCAACCATTCTACATAGATATTGTTTTTATAGGCTATAAAAATGAATCAATCCATCCAGAAAAATAAATGAGTATCATGATCCACATGGTGATTAAGTCTCTTTAAAATGAATGCTCTTTTTTATTTTATTTATTAAGGCAATTCTGGCAATCATAATTTTTTACACATACAGTACTACAGATCCATAAAAGCTTGTTTTTCCCAATGTCTCAACTTTGTTCAGCAGGTTGTGTTTATTTAAAGTCATAAATAATTACATGGTATAAAAGCTTTGCTGAGTGATATTGGACAGTCCGTCAGAGCGGGACTTTCATGGCATTTTGATCGGTAAATATTGCACCACCCGCTGAGCTGCCTCAACCTGAGCCATTCCAACCAAGTGTTTCCGAAAGAAGTGCTGACTAACCTGTCAACAGGGTCACTGCACTTTGTCTGTTTGCAGAATCTTTTCCTTATTTATCTTCTTTCAAACAATCACTGGCTCTGCACTCCCCTTTGCACCAGTACACTCCATGTTGCACACAGAGGACTACTTGAATAAACTTTACCCATTTGTGAAATGGAAAGAGTTTACTATAGTTTACTATGTTATACAAACAAAATGTGTTAGGAATGCAGATTCATCAAACGAACAGCCTGCACCGCTTCCATCGCCTGAAGTGACTCTGTTGTGTTGTTTACTTTCGGATACGAGGGAAACAGAATTATAAAGTGTTTCAGAGAGGATAGGAGTTCTTAAATCATCATTAATTATGTGCAGTAGATTGCTGGTGTCTTCTGGGAAGTTTAGAATGTTAAGTCGAAGCAAAATGCATTCAAAACAACTGTACAACATAATTACCAAGTGATCTTCACAATGCTGTTGGAAATGTACACTCTTGTGGAATGAGTTCTATTTAAAGATAATATTATTTATTATTTTTCTGATGCAGTATAAATGTAAAAATACCCACTTTAAAAGTTAGAATAAAAAGAGCCAAATTCAAAAGCAAGGGAAAGACAATCAGCGCAATCACAAGCGCTGATATATGAGCATATTTATTATGTGATCGAACAAAACCGTTAAACTTTGATGAAGTTAACCCTCTGGGCTTCTTCATAATTGGGTCACACTTAGCTTCCTCCCGCCCGAAAACGGGCGAAGCCTTAAAATTGTACTTAACTTTGTCCTAGGATAACCATTCAAATATTGTTTTGTTCTATAATGTTTTCTGATTATTATATAGAATTTTTTGAATTTTTTATGATACTTTGCATTAATTATGTAATTTTTATGAGCTATTTTTTCCATTAGAATTAATATATATATTTTTATTTTATTTATTTTATTTTATTTTTCAATAAATGCAACATTTCACATCAAATTAGAGTGCAGGCCTAAAAAAAAAAAATATTTCAAGTGAGAAGAGCGCCACCTAGTGGCTTCAAAATTTATTAATTTGTGTCATGTCCTATAACCGCCCATAGGCGGCCTATAGCTTTTTTATTTATTTATTTGATTTATTCCCATTCGGAAAGAAAACAATTTATTACTAATCAACCACTGAATGGAACAACACAAATTATATATCATTTTAAAGCTTAGAATCTCAGCTTTTTAATGCATCTAATTAAATGTATTAATTCCTAACGAGTGCTGAGTAATCCCTCTAAAACCAAGTGTACCGCCAGCAGGCGCCACCTAGCTGCGAAAATATTTATTACCATATTTTTCAAAAACCTTGCCTTGATAAACACAAAGTTGATGTCATTTGAAAGCTTAGAGTCTGAACTTTACAGTGAATGTATCCACTTTGAAAAACTCTTAAGTATTGCTGAGTTATTTGCTGATACATAGAATTTCTCTTTTTTTCATAATCTATAAAATAATGTACTGCAATGTGTCAAAAACATCATACAGCTCATGAAACATTCTCAGATAATTGAAAATGGCACTTCATTTTTTACAGCATATTATTACAATTAAAATGAGCCCAAAATTAACATAATCTATTGCTTTTATGACAAGATATTCTTCATGGAGAAAAAATTGCCCATGAGGGGGTGTGAAAGACTACAAAAAGGCTGTCTCTTTTCAAAATGCTGTAATTTTTGATTCCTTTATCCAAAAATTGTTATATTTTTTTTATCAAGATGCAGCTAACATGTAGGGGGACTTCACTAAAAAAGAATTTTCCTCCTACCTTATTTCCTTCCTGAGTTATTCCATGACAAATATGAAAGATATGCAAAATCATAATAAAAATTATATATATATATTGTCTTTTATCCACCGTTTCTTGGCGGGACAATGTCCAAATGTAATGTAATTTATATTTTCAAAAAATTTAAAAAGAGTTCTTTCAAACGATACCTACCTTTTGACTCTCCTTGCTATAGTTTTGGAGTTATTATGATTATATCATTTTTATATAGTTTGGGGCAAAATTTGCTGTTTCAGTCTTACCAGTTCATTTCTCTGTGTGTGTGTGTGTGTGTGTGTGTGTGTGTGTGTGTGTGTGTGTGTTGTGTGTGTGGGTGTGGGTGTGTGTGTGTGGGGGGGAGGGTGTCTTTTTTGCACTCTTGATGTTCTAGAGTGTCACCCCTTCATTGCTGTACACTTTTTTTAGCACAGTGGCTGATCTGTAGCTTGTACCACCAAAAGTTTCTCTGAGTTTTCCTATTTTTTCGTATTTCCCATTCATTTCCTATGTCGCCCGTTTTCGGGCGGGAGGAAGCTAAGTGTGACTTTTTTTTTTACGACCCTTTAACATATCAGAATCATCTCCTTGATTTTTTTGTGTGTTCATATAGGTAATAAAAGAAAAGTCACCAAGTTTCACCCCCATCCGATGAAGCAAAAAAATTAAACAATTCGAAACGTTCAAGTTTTCGCCCGTTTTCGGGCGAAGAAGCCCAGAGGGTTAAAGGAGCTGGATCAATGTAAAACGTAAATAAAAATAAAAACGTATCAATGACGCATCGTGGTGTTTGTTTTGACATATGAGGCTGCATGCTGCAGAACAGGACACTTCAGATACCTATTTAAAACATAGACAACAAAACGGTATGTATACAGTGCATGTTTTCATATCGTTCTAAATAAAGTAATTAATTTGTTGACTAGATGCTGTTTTCGTGGAGACCAGCAGTATGTTTGTTGTCAAGGCTGAGAGGACGCTAACACTAGTAGGTCTACCTCAAGTGGTTAAAACTGTGACAAAAACACACACACAAGCCCAGCCCAAAAGTTTAATGTCACGATTGTTACCATCTATATATGCATTAGTCTACAGTGCTATGCACAAGTTTAGACACCCATGCTAAAGCTGACTAAAAAGAGGAATAAAAAATCATCTTTTGGAAATTGAACTTAATGCCTTAATTAAAAAAATGAGGAAAAATCCAACCTTTAAGGACACCTATTTTCTTTGTGAATGAATAATGTATTGTAAATAAATAAATGTTCTTCCTTAAAATACAGGGTGCATAAGTTTAAACACCCCTATGTTAAATTCCCATAGAGCCAGGCAGATTTTTATTTTTAAAGGCCAGTTACTTCATGGATCCAGGATACTATGCATCCTGATAAAGTTCCCTTGGCCTTTGGAATTAAAATAGCCCCACATCATCACATAGCCTTCACCACAACTAGAGATTGGCATGGTTTTATTTCAGTTAGCCTAATAGCTGGTTTGATTTGCATTGAGAGATGATCTTATGGAAAGTACTCCATGCCAATCTCTAGGTATGGTGAAGGGTGTGTGATGATGTGGGGCTATTTTAATTCCAAAGGCCAAGGGAACTTTATCAGGATGCATAGTATCCTGGATCCATGAAGTAACTGGCCTTTAAAAATAAAAATCTGCCTGCCTCTATGGGAATTTAACATAGGGGTGTCCAAACTTATGCACCCTGTATTTTAAGGAAGAACATTTATTTATTTACGATACATTATTCATTCACAAAGAAAATTGGTGTCCTTAAAGGTTGGATTTTTCCTATTTTTTTTAATTAAGGCATTAAGTTCAATTTCCAAAAGATGATTTTTTATTCCTCTTTTTAGTCAACTTTAGCATGGGTGTCTAAACTTATGCATAGCACTGTATATCCAGCTGGTCGCTTTAATGCATTCGTTCTCCAGCGAAGTTGCATATTTAAAGCTAGTGACTTGAGAAAGCAAACTGATATGTTCATGCAGCCAACAGGAACAAATCAAATCATCATCCGATTTCAGTTTTTTTTTTTTATCGTCACTGTAACACATATTATGTTATTTTGAATAGATAATCATCAAGTGTTCTAAAATAAAAACAAATAAAGTGGGAGAGTATATACATTTCCTAATTTCAATGCTATGACTTTGTGTAGATATAAAGATGGCTATTGTAATTATATGAAATGATAACACTTTACAATAAGAGACCATATGTGGCATTAACTAAAGTTAATACAACAAGTATTGTTCATTTGTTAATTTCAAATCACATTTTTACATTTTAAAGTTGTATCTCTGAACATTAGATAATGCACTATGAACTAACTAACGATCGAGGTATAATTCGTATATTTATATTTAAAAAGTACAGTACATTTTCATGATTCAGTACTGTTTTTACATTTTTTTATTAAAATTCAGCACTACCCTAGTGAAAAAAGTTTACTTTATTGTATTTTAAATAATTCCCTTTTTCAATTGTACATTGCAAATGTACTAACAAAAATTGTACTATCTTTAAATATATTAAAAGTATATTAGCATCATGCTTTTACCTATTTTCACAATACAATTTTTAACACACTCTTAAAATAATTATACTTTAGTATATTTTCTAAAAATATATTTTCTAAAAATATACTTGAAGTGAAAATTCAGTTGTTGTTTTTTTAAAGTGTATTTATTTACACTTTATTAAAAATATATTTTAGGTATATTGTAACTGTGTGCTGGAAATGATCATTGTAACAATGTATTGAAAGTATACTTTCAAAAAGACATTATAGTATACAATAGTATTTTGTACAAAGTATAGCTAAGTATTATTTGTCATTGAAGACAAAGTGTGCAATTTGTATACATTTATGGTTGGCGCCAGCTCGTGAGCTGCCATGTAGGACCGTTGTGCTTCGGGCGATCCGAGTTCGAGTCCCGGCTCACGGACCTTTCCCGATCCCGTCCCCCCTCTCTCTCCCACCTCACTTCCTGTCTAGCTACTCTCCTATCCTAATGAAACGGCAAAAATAAATCTTTAAAAAAAGTATGTATGTATATATATATATATATATATATATATATATATATATATATATATATATATATATATATATATATATATATATATATATATATATATATATATACTGTATATGTATATATATATATACACTTATGGTATATTGCTTGTATGTTTCGAAGACACTCGTAATGAATTTGTAATGTACTTGTAACACAAATAAAGTACAATTTAATATCACTAATCAAACATGTAATTAGTCCCTACACAGGCATATACTTAAACTAAGTATACTTGAAGTTGTTCCAATTTAGTACACAAAAGTACACTAAATACACTGAAAGTTATGCTTTACTACAATTTTATTACAACTAAAATATACAAAATGAGTTTTTTCAAAATAGCACACTTCAAGTTAACTAATCATTAACACACTTGAAGTATACTAAATTAGTCTGGCTGCAAGTATACTTAGCATTTTTTTTTTTTTTTTTTCACCAGGGTATTTTGTTTGTTATGTTTGTTTTCTTTCAGGACCAATTTTAAAACTTTTGCTTGATTAATCGGTTATCGGCCAGTGCAGTCCAACCTAGTTATCGTTATCAGTAAAATCCACTATTGGTCGACCTCTTTAGCACTAAATAGAATGGGCAAGTCACCCTTTGTTTTCCTGCTAATTACATGACAAATCCATTTATGAGACATGCTCTGCATCACCAACCGGGGTCTTATCTGCCCTTTTTCTCTTGTCCTGAATGCACTTTCTGTGCCCTCTGCAGGTATTACTTTACCAGCATCCATGTTCAAGCCCACATATTATGCACTATAAAGGAGTTTATGTCTCAGCGGAGAGAAGAGGAGTCAGGGGTGGAAAAAAAGGGAAGAGGAGGTTTGTAGTGATAACACAGGAGCCGTGCAGTCTGTAGGCTGCCGTTCTAGTTTTTCTCTGCAAACAAAGAGACGAGTGTTAGATTTCCCAGTCACTCTCACTCTTATTGTCAAAGTGAGAAAGCTGACCAGACCAGCAGACATGATACGTTGTTCTCAGCCTTGAAAACAACAGACCACCTTGTGTGGACTTCTACTGTAGGCCAAGGCAGCAAGACCTCGTTTTTTTTCCTGCCCCTTTTCTATCTTTCGGACTTTTTATCGCCCTGAAAAGAGTGTCAAGATTTGTGCAACCCCTTGGAAGCCTGGCATGAGATAAAGCCCTTGACAACCTTGAGATAGCTCTCCCTTCACTGTTGTTCCCAGGAGGGAGCCATTGTCAGAGCCATGCCATGGTACCATTGTTACTTTTGAGTCTTGAATGGGCAGCCCGGACCAAATAGACAACTGCACGTCATGTATTAGAATAACACCCAGACGCTGTCTCTAAAAGGTAGTAATTATGGTCGATAAAGAAATATAGTTCGGGTTCAGTGTGAAGTTCAATTGACAGGATTTTTCAGATATGACCACAAATTTTAATTTCTACTTGTTCCCCCTTTAACTAAAAGCTCAAATCTGGGTTAGAGTAGCTATGGTTTCATCTACAAATTTTAGGAAAGTGCATAAAAAATGCTCTCAATTGAGGTAGTTAATTTGTTTATTTAGTAAGAAAACATGCTCATAAACTACGATGGAAACACTTTTACTGAATAAATTCCTGGATGCGCAAAAAAACAAAACAAAACCTATGGCTGTGCCTCAATCATGTGATTGGATAACTAGACAATCAGTAGACCAATCACATTACACATCATCTAAAATATTGTTTTAATCATTCTGAAATGCCTGAGCCAAAGTCTGTCATCAAGATGATTTGGTATAATTACCTCCCAGAACTTTTCACAAAAAATCAAGCATCCACCAGAATGCAAGATAACACAGCGTTTGTTATTGCATTTTATCTGTGCTCTGAGATGCAATTTATTAAGTATAGAAAAAGAGTCACAGACATCCCCAGTTGCAGCAGCTATTTACACTGCAAAATTTTTCGTTGTGAATTTACAATAAATAATTGGATAAATTTTGCATGACTTTCACAGTAAGGATTACAGCAATATACTGTGAAATATACTCACAGCAATTTACTGTAATTTTATATCTGTGATATTACAATGCATTGTTGTAAAAGCACAACTGTATACTGTAACTTCACAGCTTCAATGACAAAGCAATTACTGTGATATTACAGTACATTACTGGGGAATTACAATCTTTTGCTGTACATTGTTACAAGGCCCTGTACTTTTACAGTGTGTACTTTGAAAGTAATGTACAAGTTGACAATAATATACTGTGAATTTACAATCATTGTACAATTAACCCCCTCCCCCCAACAAACAACTCTGAGGTAAAGTCAATGTTAGCCCAATGGCATATTTATTAACAAATACATATTTTTCAATGTACAGCAGATGCCAAGAACTTCAAGAGTTCAAGAAATTCAACTTTCTAGTCATAAAAGTCAGAAAATGCAGAGAAATTGTGCAAACTTGCAATTCAACTAGCTGTGTCACAATAACAGTAATGGACAGGATGGGAATGAGGCCTTCATGGCAAGATAAGAGAGCGATGAAGGAATGTCGTAAAGGGGTCAGGCGCTCCTCTCAGTCTCAAACATTATAATGAGTCCACACGCAACAGCATTGTGTAAAAATCTTGTAGTGCAAAGTTGTCTTGAAAAATTACAAAAAGAACAAGGCTACTCAAAACTGAGCCTGACAACTACCGCTGCAAAAAAAAAACTATGATGCCCACTCAAAGTCAATAAGTTTCCTCAAAAGGGTGCTCACATGAGGGTTCATTGTTGTCCGCTTCTTGGTCTTTGAGCCTCTTTCAGGATTGATGCCCAGGAAGCACCTGTTAATAAGCAAAGATAGTTTCAGTTTCAAATAGACTTACTGTATTGCAGACAGCATTTATCAAGGTGTGCTTTTTGCTGTGCTTTTTCCCCACATCAAACCCTAATAGATTTATAATCCAAACTTGTTAGATCTTACTCTCACCATAATTTTTTTTTAGCCATTTTTAGCCAAGGTGCCTCAGGTTAGGTTTGCCTGAGGCAAATAGGGTTGATTTTCTACTATGAGAGGCCATATCAACGTGTGCCGCCACTGAAATGCATCTTCACACAATTGGCCAGTTGGTAAATTAAAACCAAACCCTGTTGAAAGTATGACAAACATATCCTTTTCAATAAAGGGCCTGAGAGCATTTTGTTCTGCTTTGAAAGAAAATTTCATCTACTTCATTCAATACATTCGCATTTCGCAATAGACGTTTCAAAATCATCATCACATAGCCTGCCCCAAAACAAAATAAATAGCTGTGATTGGACCAGCAGGTATTTGTCAGCATAACATGTGTAGAAACCCAGACTGATCTGCAGAGCAAAATTGAATGAGTTCGCGAGATCAGGGTGGTCTCACCAGGCTAGCCTCAGGCCCCGTCCACACTACTGCGTTTTAGTTTAGAAACGGAGAATTAAAACGAATACGATCGCCGTCCACACCAGCGTTTTAGCTGCATATTAGAATTGATCTCCGTCCACATTAAAACGACTGAAAACGCGTATCACGTGACCATTCACCAACACTGGGCATGCGCGTGCCGGTGTAAACCTAGAGACTTTCAAACATAGACTGTAAAAAAATGCTTTCAAACATCAAAATGTCATTTATTAATATGTATTTGTGTCAAAATGACATATAAACATGTTTTCCTATTCTATTTTTCTTGGAAACGCTTCCAACACGCTTGCGTGTCGCATGAAAAATAGGCGTCGGTTCTATATAGCATGTAGTGGTATGCGTTTACTGCGCGAGCCGCACCTGAGACGCTTCCAAGAGGCAGTTTCTTCTTCTTCTTACTGTAAGAAACTGTTCCAGCGGGTGGAGTTTACTGGTACTGAATATTACCTGTGTATACTCCATGACTGATGACACCCAATCATAGAGCCGAGCGCGAGCCTCTGCGTCATCGTTTCTAAAGTCCTCCGTTTTGACCCGTCCACACTAAAACGCCCTCCGGAGTTTCAAAACGAAAAACGGGTCGGCAGCGTTTCTAAACTTCTCCGTTTTGGGTCTCCGTTTTTGCCGTTTTAGTGTAGACGGGAGGTGTAAACGTAGCAAAAGGTCTCCGTTTTTAAACAAAAACGCGGTAGTGTGGACGGGGCCTCAGGTACCTCGTTTGTCAGCATTTTAGACCTCAAGACAATCATTGAGTTGGAAGCCTGTACTATAATGTGAATTACAAGATTAAATGTGATCTTTATAAAATACCTTTGAATGAACTCCAGCGTTGACGATCCAGCGGCAGGATACTCAAGGTTGAAGACGTAATAGCTGCTGAAGAAAGCAGCTACTCCGTGTAAAAAGAAAGGGTGTGGGCCCATCACGACATGTCCCTCGATGGATATAAGCCATCCAGAGGGCTTCATCATGTCACCTGAAATGAACAGATACAGCATTATGTGTTATGAGCACTTTGCGATCTGCTTAAGATACAAATGGCTATACAAATGTAATTATTATTATTATTATAATTATAATTATTATTACTTATTGTGGTCTTGTAGATTTCTAGAATGAAAACAAAATAATGAGTTAGAAATGTCGATACTAGATCAAAGTAACATTACCTTGAATGATCAAGCAGGGGCTGCTGGGGAGTTCTGCAGTATTGACCAGTGGCACATGGCTGTAACATAGTTAACACACAATAGCATGGATTTAGGATAAAGGATAAATATTGTTCATTGGTCAGAGGTAGTAAATCATGCAAGGTAAATGTTGATAATGTAATCACTCATTTTGCATTTTAAATATTTGAATAAAAAATCTTACATCAACTTCAAGCATCAAACTCTCTCTGATGACCTGGAAAGAAAAGAAAAAGGAGAAATTACACAAATGCAACCAAAAATAAGAATTTCAGTTTGAATGCAGATTATGATCATTGATCATTGTAATTTAATTTTAGCCGTATGTCAAAAATGATAGTGGTATATATTATATAGTGTTTTTTTTCTGTAGCACTTTGAGATTGCTCACTCAATGTAACGTGCATTTACAACTTTTACAATTATTATACATTCATATCAGGACAAGTGGGAAACCCTAATGTTAAAACCCTCCCGTTGTCGAACACGACATGAGACTAAAGGGGGTCGCACACCGGATGCGCAGCTCGGCCCCGCGCCGCGCAGCGCCACGTCTTTTAAATTCGAACACATTATTCTCTATGAGAGTACACACACCGGCGGCGCCTTTCGGCGTCTGTCCGCGACGCCCAGCAACGGCTCAGGACCGTGTTCAAAATCCTGCCGCGCCACAGAGCGCCATTTACATGGTTTTATATAAAATTTACATTTATAGAGATGTATATCTTCCTCTTACATTCTCATAGAGAATAATGTGTTCGAATTTAAAAGACGTGGCGCGGCGCGGCGCCGAGCTGCGCATCCGGTGTGCGACCCCCTTAACAGTTAGCTCAATCATGTTGTAACTAGGATATCTGCTGAAAAAAATATTTTTTCATGGACCGTTTGAATCACTAAGTTATTAAAGTTAAACAGCTAACGGTTAGCCCTGCTAATCTATGATAACCTTGACTAATTACAGAAATGTGCACACATAAATAGTAATGTTTGTCCCATCATTGGTTTTTATAAACTTTACAAACACCAGATTTGTCTAAACGGTGATAGTGACATGAAAAATTATAGCGAAACTCTCTTCATTAGCTACTAACATTACTACTATTAGCAAATGCTGTGAGAGAACTTTCAACAATTCTGGGCACTTGCTAACAAAATGTGAACTGTGTCATGCGATAAACGTTTATTTGAAAGTAAATATTATCATCATATTAAAATAACATGGGTGTAAGTGCTGCAAACATGTATGCTACTCACCTTCTCCATTCAGCCCGGAAATTCAGAAGAGGGACACGACCGCGCCTTTTCAGTTCAAATTCAAAACAGTTCGGTTATGTCATGTGACTTTCCAGGGCATAATTTCAATACAATATTTCACTGTAATAATACTGTTTAATGCTGTGAAATCCTTCTTTTTTTTTCACTGTGTTGCTGTGATATTACAGACCTTGTTGTGATATAACAGCAGGTTTTAGATTGCAATATTTTACTGTAAAATAAGAGTTAAATGCTGTAAAATCCAAGGATACTGTAGTTTTTACAGGTATTCATTGGGATATTACAGGGAAACTTAATTACAACAAGTTACTGTAAAACAATACTGTTAATTATTGTGAATTGCTGGTAATTTTTAACAGTGTACTTTATTACTGATACTTTGTGCCAGTTTCCCAGGAAGTTAAGATTTTGTTTTCTTGTACACATTTATTTTGTCATATTCCAATTTTTCTTAAGTTGAATTTGCAACTTTGGATGGAAACATTGCTTGCAAGACACTTGAATGAGATCAATCTTTAAATGTAAAAAAAAAAAAAGTATAGCCACAAGATGTAAACGATATGTGTGATTACAGGATTTTAGTGTGAAAATTGCTTACTAACCTTTTCTGTAAAGAGCTACATACAATTTTACAACTTTGTTTGTTGCCATAAAAACATAATGCTATAACTAACAACTGTAAAAAAAAAATAAAAAAAAAAATGATTTAAACGTCTTTACAGCTCAAATAATGCATACGTTTTAAACATGAGCCTGGTGAACTTGTTTGGGCAGGAGCATTGTCTTGTTGAAAAATTACATCTGATCATTCCTCTTTAGATAACAACTTTTCAATTTTGGGAAGCAAGCCATTCTGCAATATTCTGCTGCATTCGGAAGCATTAAATGACTCTTCACAGTGAAGTAGCTCACCAATACCAGCAGCTAAAAAGGCTCCCCACACAATGACACTCTTCCTCCATGCTTCACTGTGGTAGAGATGCATTTATTATTATTTTTCTCAGCAGATTTTCGAAGACGCCGCTCTGATTTCGAACAACTTCCCTTATTCTGCCAAAGACTTTATTCTGATGTTTTTCTGAGACAGCAATGGGTTTTTAAGTAATGCATTTGAATAAATTTTGCTAATTTCCTGACCAATAATTTGTGGTTAAGAGCAGGCCCGGAGTAGGTAATCAGCAGAATCGGGAGAATTCCCGGTGGGCCGCTTCACTTTTGGGCCGGTCGAGGATTGTTTTTTTGTTCTTTTTCTTTTTTTCTTCACATTTCAATGTGACGTTAGTAGGCCACACACGTTTCGCATTCTGACACCGCAGCGCGCAGCCTCTGCATGGGTTGTACCATGTGAGGGAGTTCTCCCCTCCCCTCTTATAGAGTTGGTTAGGTCCATACTAGCCCGTCTTTTCCAAAACGTAGGCTACCGCGGCACCGCCGGCGCCTACCGATAGCTGGGCCGGTGTAGCAGTCGATTCTGTTCCCTATCGGAATTCCTGTTCCCCCTGAACGAGCCGTGTCTGCTGACAGCGCATGCGTCAAAGCCTTAATAAACCTTAATAAATCAAAGCCTTAATAAACATTACATTGAAATCTGTAATAATGTTTTAAATTTGAAAAGAAATAATCTGGATTGAATTGACAGATGGGGGAAAATTCGCTTCTAATAAAAATAAAAACAATAAAAAACGCTTAAATTTCGGGAAAAAATACAATCCTTTTTTAACCTTTTGGCTTCCCGTACATCCAGAGTTGTGCTTCTTGCTCGTATTCAGTTCTGATGGTACGCATGGTAACTCGACAACTACGCATGATTTGTAGTATGATTTGCGTAAAGGGAACAGGAATTCCGATAGGGAACAGAATCGACTGCTACACCGGCCCTACCGTAACGGTACACGTCAGGGAGGATGGATGGGAGGAAGAGGCCAGGAGGTATGGAAGCTTTGTTTCCGCCACAGAATAAAACATTTTAAAAGATAATTGCGACTTTTTATCTCACAATTGCGAGTTTACATCTCGCAATTCTGACTTTATTTCTCAGAATTGCGAGATATAAAGTCAGAATTGCGTGAAATAAAGTCGCAATTGCGTGTTATAAAGTCAGAATTGCGAGATATAAAGTCAGAATTGCGTGATATAAAGTCGCAATTGTGTGTTATAAAGTCAGAATTGCGAGATATAAATTCAGAATTGTGTGAAATAAAGTCGCAATTGCTTCTTATAAAGTCAGAATTGCAAGATATAAAGTCAGAACTGCGTGAAATAAAGTCGCAATTGCTTATAAAGTCAGAACTGCAAGATATATAGTCAGAATTGTGTGATATAAAGTCGCAATTGTGTGTTATAAAGTCAGAATTGCGAGATATAAATTCAGAATTGTGTGAAATAAAGTCGCAATAGCTTCTTATAAAGTCAGAATTGCAAGATATAAAGTCAGAACTGCGTGAAATAAAGTCGCAATTGCTTATAAAGTCAGAACTGCAAGATATAGAGTCAGAATTGTGTGATATAAAGTCGCAATTGTGTGTTATAAAGTCAGAATTGTGAGATATAAAGTCAGAATTGTGTGAAATAAAGTCGCAATTGCTTCTTGTAAAGTCTAAGTGAATTATTATTTAACCTTTACATTATTTGTTAACCCATGGTATTAATACAAACTACACAATAGTAAGAGCTGAACTGTTGCTTCATTTATCCAATTTAGAAAAAGTGCTAATTTGGAATTCCACCATGGAAAAAGTGGGCCGGTCTTGGGCCTGAAACTCCCGGGCTGAAAAGTGGCCCCACTCCGGCCCTGGTTAAGAGACATTTAAAAGCTTTGTGTTTAGGAGTGTAGAGGAGTCAACGCTGTAGTTGCCGAAGTCAGAGCCAGTCTGCGGATTTTGGGCAGTCAGAGTTGACCGCTTTCAAAGAAATCCTGTAGTGTATGATGGGCACAGAGTCTGTTTGTTTTTGTTTCAGACTGAATCCATCCACTTGAAGAATATCAAACATGCTTGATATTTTGGGCCGATTTTAGAACAAGCATTGTTTTCATTTGTCATGCGTCTCATAGCAAAGAGGTGCTTATTTCTGCTTTAGTTTATTGTGTTCGGAGAGACTTTAAACAAATTCGACAAGTATATGCTGCCTAGTGTTTTAAAATCTGTTCAGATTTTAAGTCATGTAGTGCATTCCAACCTTTAATGTAAGTGCTTCTATAAATTTGTAAGCTTCACATTTCTGCTTTTAAATATAGGACACATTTAATTATCACTTGTTTAAAAAACATTGCACTTCGAGATTCGAGTTTCAATCTATCCTTTAGCCAAGGGTTTTTTTTTTTTTTTTTTTTATAAAACATAGGCCTATGTGTGTAACAGACTACTAGTTTTCACAACTCTTAAACAGGGAAATTGGCCAATATTGAATGTAAGCCGTCGAGACTCTGTAAATATGAATGGGAGGGTGCTGGCCTGGTTCAAGGCCACCATGTCTCATTCATGGGCTAAATTGTGTCATCCTGTCAGAGAGATGGTATATACAGAGTCCCAAGTTGTAAAAGGCTTGTAAAACACACCCCCTGTCTTCATTTTGACAGATGAGGTGTTAGTTAAACACTTCAGCCCTTACAATCTATACAAACACCCTTCTAAACACATTTCTTCCTGGAGGATTGACAATGCTTTACACCCACACAGATTCTGTAGATCCTGCGCCCTCCTCTCTGCCTTTATTCTCTTGTTGGAGGTATGTTGAGTTCTCCAAGTGCAAGTCCTTGAAGGGCAGGAATGCATGTGATGTTTATACCTCACAAGGTCTACTGATGGTATTCAATGTCAATCATAGATGGCAGAAACAGTTTGCAAGCAGCTTGTTTCTAACTGGAAAGTGAGTTTTTAATTATAGATTATTCAAATAATTGAATTCAACATTGCATGTTATATTTGTACGGAAGGCACTACCACCACAAGGAAATGAACTTGAACTCTGATGTGTTTGTTTTGGTTCATTATCCCGTTTTATGATTCCTGATGAATGTTGCCATAGAATATAGAGTTATCAACACAAGTAGACCAAACAAATATGTGATTGCCTTTTACGGCACTATAAAGGCACGCATGCCTGTGACGCATTGGATAAGTCACCAACAATACAACACATGCACTTTCAAAGGATGTATTGTTTGTGTATATATAGGCGGACAATTAAAAATTCATGTAAACACCCTGCAAGCCTCAAACGTCAATATGATCAAGAGAACGTCTCTGTGCAAGCCTAATTCGAAAGAGAACTGACCTTGACCTATATTCCTTATTGGATTTTTAAAGGCATAAGTTATATGAAAGTACTATGATTGGTTTGCATATGATCTCTGAACATCTCTTTTTGTGTTTCTATGGCGAGAGATTTATTTCAAATTATGATGTGTTGTGTTGCTGTGCTCTAAATGGCATGAAGGGTTTATGGGGAAGAGATTATGTCCTCCTCTGAGAGAGGCTCGTTTTCACAGGACCTGTGGGGGTTTTATTTGCTGAGTGATGATAGCGGTAATTACCTTTCTACCCCTGGGTCACATCTCTTATCCTGACACAGCAAGCCAGTGTGCTGACAAAGTCCCTATGTAAGTGCATATACCTTTTATGCTTTGACTATGTTAAATGGAAAACCACATACTTATAATACATATTGGTTTGTGACTTACTGTTCAGAAGTTTTTTTTTAAGAAGAAATTAATTATTGTATCAGCAAATACATTAAATTGATCAAAAGTGACAGTAAAGACATTGCATGTAATGTTACAAAATATTTCAATTTCAAATAAATGCTGTTCTTTTGAACTTTTGAATCCTGAAAAACTAATTATCACAGTGTCCACAAAAATAGTAATCAGCAGCACAACTGTTTTCAGCATTGATAATGATAAAAAAAGGTTCTTGAGCACCAAATCAGCATATTGGAATGATGAAGGATCATGTGACACTAAAGACTATGCTGCAGTAAGGATGCTGAAAATTTTCCAGCTCAGAAATAAATGACATTTTTAAATATATTCAAAATTTTAAATTGTAACAACGTTTCACAATTTTTATTTTATTATTTATCAAATAAATGCAGCCTTGGTGAGCATGATGAGACCTTTCAAAAACATTTAAAAAATCGTACCTACCCCAAATTTGAACGGAATAGTATATAGCTTCAAATCTGAGCCATGATGGTGGATTCTATCAAAATTACACTTAATCACATTACTTAATACAATCTAGCACAAATAAGACTTTAAAATAAAACTATTTCAGTATTTGTTATAAATATTATATAAGTTATATATATATATATATTTTTTTTTAAATGGTTTAAGCATATTCTGTGACAATACAATATTTGTTTCTTCTCAAACATTTCATTGCAAAAAAAAGAGAAGTACAATATTTGTCTTTTTCAACTCTGTATACGCTGTTAAAGCACACAGCACTGTTTTGTGAAAGTGGACTTTTTCCCAACATGTGCAGCATATGCGTAACTTTGTTAGCTGTAAGATAAAAATCAGGAAATCTCATATAAAGCAAGCTAGTTTAAGTTGTTTCTCTGATTCCTTACAATGCAACCTCCCATTAGACAGCTTTTGCATGGTTAAAATTGACTGAAAACGGCCCTTGAGGAGTTTACACTAGTTTGCACAGCATATGGTTTGGCTGCAATGCTAATATTTAGGGTTAAGTGACAGATTGTAAATTGATATATACATATATTATTAGACTACGTTTAGCGAGTGCAAAGGTAGCTTGCATTTAGTGTTGAAATAATGGTTATTATCTGGCCTGGTAAACACACACTGTTGACTTAAACCAAAAAGGTGAAGTTGTACAATTCAGCTTTAATAGTGAAGCAAAGAATACGCTGCAAAATAAATTAGATATAAAACATGACAAGCACATATTTTGATTTGTTCAACATATCACCATATGTTGCATAATTCTACATAAAACAGATCAAGTTCCTTTAGTGTCTTGTACTTTGAACCTGACAAAGTGGATTGCCATTGCCAGGACATTGTTTCTATCTCTCTCTTTACTGAATATTTCTGTCGAGAACAACGTTTGAAGGCTAGGCTTCAGGTCAGAATCTAAAACCTTTGTTATACATTGGTAGAGACAAACACTGTCGAAACACAGAGTAAAAAGGATTTTAACATTGAGGCTGTTTCAGAAAAAAAACAAAAAACAAACAAAAAAGTTATTTTATGTGCTATATTGAGTTAATGGTTCTCTATGTTGGCCATACACTGTTGTTCCTAATTTAAATTAATTCACAGAGCTGGACATTTAGTTGATTTGCTCTGAGAATGGGATGTGTATGGTCTTTGGTTTATTATGTGTAAGTTACAAATGTATAGTTCTAGACTAATATGGCAACTGGAATGCGGCCCATAGCTCTGGGGATCACGTGTTACGAATGTTGGCTTAGTGCAAATTTATATTACTTTTCATCAACATTCAGAATGTTTAGGAGGAAAATAATAATTATAATATAATAATAATAATATAATAATAATAAGTGATTAGTAGTAATAATAATAATAATAATAATAATAATAATAATAATAATAATAATAATAATAATAATAATAATGTAGTTTGGCTCCAGCAGCTGGTCAAACTAATTTTTGTTCAAGTATTTCTCATAAGAAGAATGAAATAAAAACAACTACTTCTTTTAATATGTACTAAAAATAATGTTTTTTTGTGTGTGAGAGAGAAAAGGGATGACAATAAAAACAATAAACAAAAGCTAACAAGACAAATAATAATAAAAAAGAAGAACATCCAGTAATAATACTTGACTTGCATAGAGTTGCATGTTTTTTCTGCTTCTCAGAATATACAATTCCACACTTCAAAATAAGTCTCTTTATTGCAGTGCAGAGAATCAGGGCTGACACTTTTGACCTATGCACCCGTTCCCTCTCAGTCTCTGTCTCTCTTCATTAAAAAAAATATATTATGCTTTATTCTCCTCCGTCATTTTTATGTGAAAGTGCCACGAAGACCGATCCAATAATTAGTCCTATTAGAATGGTCTGCAAACAAATAGGTTGCCCGAGTTGGCAGCTCAGAAGCTTGTGGGTGAACACAGATCGCCAATCCTCTGATATGTGCTTTGTACCAACATTTAAGTGTTTGTTAGGAGTTCATGGCATTTTATGAGCAGCCACACTCCTCCACTATCATGTTCTGGATGTCTTTCTTAATGATCTTCTGCTCCTCGTTGTAGTAGAGCATGGACATGGCCCGTAGGCGCGTAGGCACGCAGCACGACTTGATGTTGGTAAAGGGGCTGTACCCGCGCATCCGATAGTGATTGATGACGGTGGAATGGAAAGAGAGGGCAGAGCCTGTGATGCTGGTCACATGGCTGGGGCAGTCACCCTCGCAGTAGTTAGCGTGATATCCAGACGGAGCGATGATCCAGTCGCTCCACCCGATGTCCTTAAAGTTGACGTAGAACTGCCGTTTACAGCAGATGCGGATTTTGCCATCGCACTCCAAGCCGCGCTTGCTGCGCCGGTGCTGGTGCTCCTCGGCTGGCTTGAGCACGACCATGAGGAAGGGTCGGTGAGATTGTTCTCTCTCCTTGCCCTTGTTCCCCTCTGCGGGCACCAGGATTGGCACGGCACCAGCTTCGGCACACAATGGACAGGAGACACGGAGACTGAGCAAACTGCTGTCCCCGTCCAGCAGAGTCTGGACCACGCGGGGCACAGGTAGCGTGTGCCAGCCGCTGCGTCGTGTGTCCACAGTCTTCTCGGAAACCACCAGTTCCTGGGGTCCGTTGGCAGAGCCTGGCTCAACTTTGCCATGCTGCAGGAGTTGAAGGGACACCTTCGCCTTCCCTCGGCTGCCTTTGGCAACCTTAAGAAACAGCCACACGTTGGCCTGCTCCACCACGGACAGAGTGTTGCCCTCCTTAGAAATGTCAAATATCATCATGTCAGGGGCATCTCCTGTGAATGAAAGGCATGAGGCAATTGGTTAGTTTTGTATACATGGTATATTATGCTGTAAAACTTGATCAATTTATTAATGACACTCTCTGATGAGATACTGCTTAACAGAATCAGAGTACATAATGCCTGCAAATTGTTTCTGTCTTTCTGTGAGAAAGGATATGTAATCTCCACCATCTGGGATCCTTCGTCAACACCTAGACTCAGTCCATTTAAAACATTTCCTGCTCCTAAAATCCTGGCACTCCATTTGTGTACATAAAGCATGTATGTTATGACAAGGGCCTTCCCTATAACGTGCACATGACTGTCTGCTAAATGCCAGCTCAGCACCAGTAACCACTGCTGATTTACAGACTCAAGATTTTGACTCTCTTAAATGACTCTCTGCCAACCCCTCCTCAACAGGAGAGCTATTAATTCAACTGTTTAGTCAACATGTCCACATTAAATAAATCCTGTTATCTGATATAAAGGATAGTCAGCGTAGCTTTGAAAACACCTTCTCTAGAACTCAATCTTTTATAATGCTCGTCAGTGTGACACTGAGATAACTATCTAGACCAGTACAGTTGCAGGTTTACCATTACTCTGTCATCTCATATGACACTATATATAATAGTGAGCTATTAAACTAAAGAAGGGTCAGTTCAGTAATTTCACATAAGTCTAGACCATTTTGTATTGTTTGTCTATACATATGCTAGACTGAAGTCTTTGACCATTGTGATGAGTCTGGTTGGGTTTTTTTTCAGCATCTCGCGTCATGAGCTCTGTGTTTTTAAGACGCCGTTTCAACACCTCGCATCTAGCTGCTTTTGAACACGAGAGCAGTCCCTTATTCATTTGTGCTGTGATTGCCGTGCTATTATGAAAATCTGCCTGGATGAATTACTATTTAAAGCTCTCTGAGATCTCTGAGTAATTTTACTGGACTGTCTGTTCTCTTCATTGAATCTCACATTGTCAGAAAACTCCCACGAAACACTGAATGGACTTAACACATAACAGGATGAACTATTTTTAAAGCTTGAAGTGTGTAGTTTGGATGGTTAAATACTTTGTCCTATTCCAATTTAATATGCAAATACAACCATAGCCGTTGATTCATCCCCTCAAATATAAACACCGAGGCTCTGTGGCGCTTTCAAAAGATCTTTGTCGACTCAACCAATGGCATGAGTTTGGGGCGAGTTGTTGGGAACAAATGGTGTTTCACCTTTAAACTGAAATGAAAGCCAATATCCCCTTACTCTGGATTAAGTTGTCAAACAGATCAGTGAACAATGCAGTGCCACCATACAAATGTGAATCTGTTTGAAGTTTCCGTTATGCTCCCATATAACCGGTTACTTTATCAGTTGGAACACCTTTTTAATTCTGCTTTGAGAGTTGTTGGAAATTCTGGCAAGTAATGAAAAATCAAGAATACAGCTCATTAATTGCAGGTTAATGGGAATGAACAATGTTTTCCCATAAACATTGTAGAAATACTGCAGATGTTTTCTGAGAAAGAAACAGCACAGGACTAGTTTTTATTTGCAGATGAATGCGTCTCTCTCTCTCTCTCTCTCTCTTTCTCTCTCTGTGTGTCGCTATCCAGCCTGATCTCTTATCAGAACACCTCTTAACTCGAACAAGAGCCGCAGTGTGTGACCAAGTATAAAGAGTTGGCCTCCCTTTCCATATTAAAAGGCAACTGCTCTTTTGCCACTGTCATTTGTTTCCTGAGCCAGTCTTTCACTGTAGTTGTGTTGTCTTTCTTGTAGGTTTAAAAAAACGGCACGTGTCTCTGAGGTGACAGGGTCTGGGTGAGGAGGACGCTTCAGAAGCTTGTCAGCGGTACTGCAGATTCGGGGCGAAGGTCAACTGTGCCCGCTGTCACGTAACTCACTGATTTATTCCTCTTATTTGGACACTCTTATCATATTGTCTCTATTCTTTATCTGTTTTATATGTCGAAAGTTTGCTATAGTTGTCTGTGCACTGAAATATCAAGGACAATATTGTTTTGAAAATGGCTGAGTTGCATTTAAATCATTTGGGTATAATCTACTTTATGCACAATTAGCGTAACTAGTTGAGCATGTAGCGTATCAAAGAAAAGATTGTTTACTTAGTTACATTCATGCAGTGGGTCTTTTAATAAATGAAACACTGCCAAAAGACTTGAGATCACTCAGTAAACACTTTCTGATAATATCTGGACTAAAAAAAGCCTTCTTTTTTTATTTGCTTAGGTAGAGCCTTTATCAACACCAAACCAGATACCTACAAACTAAATGATTGACCTTTATTTAACTGAAAGCATCAGACACTACAGATGAAAAACAGTCACCTAGTAGCTTCCTGTCAAACTAAAGCATATAGAATTAGATATTGCATTGAGTTTGACATATGTGTGAAGGATGAAAATATAATAATATAAAATAATAGAGTAAAAATAAAGAAATAAGAGACTGTTTAGATGAATGCACAAACTTTCACAAATGATTTTCTTTTCTTAAAAAACTATTTAAAACTTTTACAAATTATTTTTGGGTTTTCAGCATCATTGATCCTTCAGAAATCATTCTAATATGCTGATTTGCTGCTCCAGAAACGTCTATTATTATTATCAATGTCGAAAACAGTTGTGCTGCTTAATATTTTAGTGAAACTGGAAACCATAATATATTTTTCAATATATTTTAAAAGGTTCAAAAGGACAGCGTCAGACTATTCAAAATTGATGTCAGTCAGATCATTGAATTACTTTAGAAATAGACTCAAAATCAATTGCTTTTGTGTTAGATAAAAAACAGCATCCACCCAAAACTGTTGTTAACAAGAAGTCTCTCTGTAGTTGGCTATATTGTTGTACCAGGATATCACAGTCCCTGATCACTAGAACAATCACCCGATGACCGCAGCACAAAACATATTCTTCACATAACCAAGTGTTATCTTGCATTTACCTATAATACAGTCTTGCACTGCTTTGTCCTGTACAACACACAAAGATATCACCTATCTGTCCTCTAATAATGAAGCCTCAGGTATAAATCATCAGGGGACAGGGTTGACACAGGGGTCAGAACAGGAAATAAATAGTTAACAAACATCCCTCAGAGTAAACCTCAAGAAACTTTAAGACCTTTAAGAGGAAGCTGCTCAGAGAGGCAACAAGCCAAGCTAACCACACCAGATCAGCAAAACTTTCCAAGATCCAGATCATCCATATGTGTGAAGAACTATACGATTAACGTGAACTGCTTCAGTGTGTCAGTCTTGCTCTTAATCCATACCTTCAGACCTTTGTGAGTGAATCACAACTGCTATAACCATTTATCCTTTTCAGAATACCTGGCACTGGAATGTCAGTAAAGGGATAGTTCACCCCAAAAAAAACACCATTTAAGGCCTGTTCACAACAAGGACGATAACTATAACTATACATATATCTTATTTCGAGATAAGGGTGAGTAAATGACTGAATGTTCATTTTTGGGTAAACTTTGTAATGTTTTTTTTTTTTTTTGTACATTTCAAACTTTCGATGAGTCCCTGTTTCTCAGACTCATCCAATCTCTCCGTTTCATGAAGATACTTTCAAAGAAACCCCGACCATTCCACACACCAACAGAGCAGCCCAGAGTAATTACTGGGCCCTATATTTTGATGAATGGAGCAATTATGGCCAGCTAACAGCCCTGTGGGTTTTGTATGGGATCGAACCACCCCATCCCTCTCCCCCACTCCCCGGAGCATCATTAACACCCCTGCAATCTCATAAAGGCTCGAAGGGGTCTTTTTTAATCTTAGGTTCATTCAAAAGGTCTATTTATAGCATCAAGGCATTATGCATGTTTATGTAAGCAAATGGGCACAATAGACAGCACCGTCAAATGTTTGCTGGCTCCTGGCGCTAAATGATGATAGCTGCAATTAACGAGCTGTGGACATCGTCCCATTAAGCCTGTGGGGGACTGTTGGTGGTCAATCTGAACATAAGAATCAGATGGGACCGCCAACCCACATCATGGCCGGTGCAGGTCTAAAGATAGGTCAGCCTTGTTATCTTTAGAAACACTGCTATATTGTTTTTGCCATAAAAAAACCCCTGATGCCATGAGATTGGGCCGCTTCAACCATCCGCTTCCGTACCCCATTCAGACAAATATTGTTAGCTTTTTTTTACAGCAGTGTCATGCTGATTTGTGGATCAGTGACATTGTTATAAATAAGTCATGAGGAACCAATTAAAAATGGAATGTACTTGTGGATCTTCCCATCCCAGACTTAGTCTATTGAACCAACTAGGACGTAGTGTTTGTTAAATACGGCTCCAAAAGCGTATTTAATAAGGAAGAGCATTGTTTGTGCCATTTTTGTTTTTGTTTTTCCCAAACACTCGTAAAAAATAGATGGCTGCCTATTGGCTACTCTATCATTAGACGAACGACACAACATGAATAGCATATCATCAGGTCAGCAGACACATTTTAGAGACAAAAAGCTCAACATTAGATTTAATATGAGCTGTATAACTCATTGTAAAATGAGTGATGCTGTGTGAAAAAGTCCTCCACATGAGTGTGAAAGGCACAGTTCACCAATAATGAAAATTCTGCTCTCATGTCATTCTAACACAAAAGACTTTTGAAGAACATTTGGGATCCAAACAACATTGGACCTCGGTAACATTCTTCAAAATATTTTTTTGTGCTGTGCAGACAACAAAGTCTTAGAACAACATTAGGGTGAGTAAATGATGACAGAATTTACATTTTTGGGTAGACTATCCCTTTAAGTAGACTTTAAGTGAATACTTGACATAGTTTGGATGCATAGCAAGATAAAGTGTTAATTCTGATACTAAATCGCTGTCTCTTCTGTGTCCTTTTGCTTGACAGAACTGAAGATGTTTAAGTGGCTACGTTGAATAGCTTTTAATAGGGGCCTCATTTCCTCATTTCATTTCAGTAGTGCGGCACCGAGAGCGCACAGTCAGTGTTAATACTCCACAGCTGCAGCGCATGTGTTCCCCTTAAGATGACTCTCACTCCTGCAGACCTCCGCTAACACCTACCTGAGTGCTTTTTAAAAGCACTCCTTTAAAACAGTAGTCTGAATGGAGCCATTTGTGGTGACATCCACTGTACATCATATAATACTGTAATCTTAAAAATGGAAATCCGCAAATGGACAGTCTTGACCATAACTGTGTGAATTATGTGAAACTTGAACAATTCAAAACTGAAAATTACCCAAAAAATCTGACTTTTTATCCATTTCACCTCATAATGGAGGCGTGGGTTTAGATAAAACAGTCCGACTTTATAATAACATTCATTAATGCAATATATAATGCTTAACAGTTCAGTTTGAATTCAGTTATATTAAATGTTTGGGTTTCGAACTAGTAAATGCATTACGTATCACGAAAAACAGCATTTCTTATGCTCACCAAGGCTGCATTTATTTGATCAAAAATAAAGTAAAAACAGTAATATTGTGAAATATTATTACAAATTAAATATGTTTTAAAAAGTGTAATTCATTCCTGTGATGGCAAAGCTGTATTTTCAGCATAATTACTCCAGTCTAATCAGTCACATGATCCTTCAGAAATCATTCCAATATCCTGATTGGATGCATGAGAAAAATTACCTATTATTGTTGAAAACAGTTGTGCTGCTTAATATTTTAGAGGAAACCATGATGTATTTTTCAGAAAAAAAAGTAGGCTAAATCGTGCACACGATTCACTAATTCGTTCCCTCGATTTATAAATCGTGTGCACAATTTACTATTTTGTTCCTTTGATTTGCAATATCGTGCGCATGATTTATAAATCGAGGGAACAAATTAGTAAATCGTGCGCACAGTTTACTTTTTTCTTGTATGTCATGTGTGAGGCTCTGTAGAAAACAGTTGTGCTGCTTTAATATTCTTGTGGAAATGGTGATGGTTCAGGATTCTTTGGTGAATAGAAAGATCAATGTGTCAATGTTTTACATTTATTAAATTTATTAAAGCATTTATTACATTTAAATCTTTAGTAACATTATAAATGTCTTCACTGTCACGTGGTATGATCAATATGCATCCTTGATGAATAAAAGTAATATTTTTTTTAAATCTCTGGTATCATTGTTTCCACAAAAATGTTACGCAGCAAAAACTTTTTTTAAAATTGATAGTTATAATAAGAAATGTTTCTTGAGCAGCAAATCAGCACATTAGAATGATTTCTGGATCATGTGACACTGAAGACTGGAGTAATGATGCGGACAGGAATAAATAACAATGTAACATTTATTAAAATTGAAAACAATTATTTTAATTTGTAATAATACTTGACTGTTTTTACTGTATTTTGATGAAATAAATGCAGCCTTGGTGAGCATAAGAGACTTCCTTCAAAACCATTAAAAATTGTAATGTTTCCAAACTTTTGACAGGTATATATTAATTACATTGATATTGGTGTTGCCAAGCATCATAGCAATTCATTGCATGTCACAGTTTCTCTACTGTCTAGCCCAACAGGTGAGAGTTAATCACTTAGCACCGCATTAACACATCATCACATGTCCTCATAAGGCACTAAAGCATCCCTCACCTGGCTCGGCGAAGGTGATGATCTCAAAGGGCTGCTCCTCAGGTTGCTCACGGTCCCCCAGCCCTCCTCCGTCTCCCTCTATCTCCACCGTGCCATCCTCACCCACCCGTCCCACGTGTAGCTTGCGGATGGCGTTGAGCAAGGCGGCGCGGGGCACCGGGTGTGTGACATTGGGCCGGGTGTTCAGATGCAGCATGTTGAGGATGTGCCTCTTGACCGCCTCCACCATGTCGGTCTGCTCCTCCGAGTCCTTCTGCCTCTGGGCTAGTGCGCAGGACGGGCAGGGGGTCACGGGATCATCTGGCTGCCCCGCACCTTGAGAGCCGCTCTCGGCCGGCGTGGGCGAACAGCCCCCTGACAAACAGCCGGAGAGCAGCAGCAGCCCTGTCACGAGCGTGAGAGAGGACATCCTGAGTGACGGCAGACACGCAGCTCGGTCCTGTTCTGCTCCGCTGCCAAGATCAGAGTCACTGGGCTGGCTTGTTTGTCAAATCGATACGGAAAGTGGGAGCCAGTCCAAAATAATCCTTATCTGAATGGAGCGGTCATGGTGATTAAAAGTTGAAGAGGGCTGAAGGAAGCGCTGCTGGTGCTCTCTCTGGGCTCGTCCTGCAGGTTGATGAGCTCCGGGTCGGTGTCCGTGCAGCAGAGCTCTGGAGAAACCTGACGATGCACTGCTGCCCGTGCCGGAGTTGAATGGTTGAGTGGAAAGTGGGCAGGGTTAGACAGTTCTCTGACTCTTTCTTCAGCACTCTCTCCCTCTCTGGCTTCTCAGTGTTTGTCCCCTCTCTCTTTCTCTCTCTGTAATTATACCTTCCTCCTCTTCATCCCTCCCTCTCACTTTATTACAATCTTTCTCACTACTGACTCACTGACTTTTTCATCTCCCTCCCTCCCTCTCGTTCACTCTCTTCAGTGACTCCTCCAGTAACATGTACCATTTTTTTTTTCCTCCGGAGAATCTAAGTTGCTCTTACGCACTCTCTCTCTCTCTCTCTCTCTCTTTTTTCCCACCAATCATTCATCTCTCCAGCCATCAATCCGTCGGCACCTGTTGTGCAGGCTGGCTAACTGTGTGGAATAATGTCATGAGGAGGGAAAAGTCGTGGGTTCAACATGATTATCATGGCTATCTGTGTGCATAAAACACACGTGTAAACACACCGAACGACTCATTCATGCTCAAGTTAGGCGCACGCACAGCATACGGACACGCTTTTCGTAGAAAAAGACATGGGAAGGTAATGAGGCTCTTCTTCTACATCAAATGAGCATTGAAAATGCCAAAACTGTTATATTTAATAAATCATTCAGTCAGGACTAACATTTATAAGAATTTCAATTTTCTTTAAACACATTGCTGCCAATGTAAATTAGAATCCTACATTAATCTTTTTTTTATTTCATGTCTGTATCTATAACATCATAGTGATGCATGGCAGTGACATCACTCGACTCCCTCTTGTGGTTGTAACACGTGCATTCTCTATCATTTCAAATGATTTTAAGCACTTATCCCACAATACAGTAAACTAGGCAACAAAAAAACCCCAGAACAATTAAGAGAAAAAAACCCTAGAAGGCGATTTAGCACAGGAATGTTCATGACTGCAGAACAGACATACCGCAGCGTTTCTCCAGATGTTTGTGGAGTTCAGACCTCGCGCCTCCAGAGACCAATGAGGGCTGTTAGTCAGCCACGATGTGTGTGCGTCAGACAGATGCACGCTTTCTCACCTTTCATTCCTTGGCTCCTGTGAACAAACATTACTCACAGAATAACACAGTCCCTCCTGTGCTTCACTTTTAAAAACACTCAATCATGATGGCTGTAGGTGAAAGTCAAAGTCAGGTGAGCTATAGCAACCTTATGAACCACACACACACTATCATTCGAAGTTTGCATAGGTAAAAATATCTAAAATGTTTTTGAAAGAAGTAGCTTATGCTCACCGAGGCATCATTTATTTGATCAAAAATACAATAAAAACAGTGATATTGTGATATGTCTCTCATTACTCCAGTCTTCAGTGTCACATGATTTTCCGGAAATCATTCAGATATGCTGATTTGCTGCTCAAGAAACATTTCTTATTATTATCAATGTTGAAAACAGTTGTGCTGCCTAACATTATTTTGTGGAAACTGGGATACATTTGTTGAATAGAAAGTTAATTTTCTTCATAAAAGAACATTTTGTTACCGTCACTTTTTTATTTATTTAATGTTTCTTCTTCTAAAAGAAGAAAAAAACTTACTGACCACAAACTTTTAAATTGGTAGTATATAGTCTGTTTATATCTAAAAAAAAAAAAAAAAAAAATCAGCCAAGATGTCTTGTTTTGATTTAAGAGTGTATTGTGGACGCTGGCAAAAATTTTGAAGTAGGGCTAATAAATTTTTTTTTAAAAAAGACTCAATCTAATAGTCATTAACAGCTTAAAGGGATAGTTCACCCAAAAATGAAAATCGTGCCATCATTTACTCACCCTCAAGTTGTTCCAAACCTGTATGAATTTCACAAAGATATTTTAAAGAATGTTTGTAACCAAACAGTTTTCCCATACTATGGAAGTCAGTGGTGCTGACATTCTTCAAAATATCTTCCTTTGTGTTCAGCAGAAAAAAAGAAATTCATACAGGTTTGGAACAAATCGTTAGCCTCATAGCATAATTGCCTAAGTCATATTTAAAAAAAAAAAAAAAAAGACAGGCAATTACGCTATGAGGCTAACGAAATTGAGGGTGAGTAAATGACGACACAATTTTCATTTTTGGGTGAACTATCCCTTTAAAGAGAGAGTTCGACCAAAAACGAAATATCTATTCCTGGTCTTGTTAACACTTAGAAAGGAACACAACACTCCAATAGATCCTTCTCAACTCTTAAACACTTATTCTTAGCATTGCCACATGTTCGCCTGGGCAGCGTGTGTGGTGAGTTTGCTATTTCTGAAGGTTCCCATAAGGTGGTGTCATCACACATCCTACTGCCTGCCATGCCTCCTCTCTCTATAGATGACACATAGAGGGACTCTGGGAATGAGTAAGACAGGCTTCATCATCTGTGCATTCTCACGTGTTTCGACTTCTGTATCGTTTTACAAATGCGTATATCATTCCTTCGACAACTTTAATCAAACCCACAGGCCTTTTTAGTTCTTTCCTTATCTGGAATTCAGAACACAAATGACAACTATTCTCTGAAAGCTGTTAAAAATGGCTCTTTGCTGTAGTATTCGTGCTCGTGTTATGGTATGGTGTCATAACTGCGTCTGATGATGTAAGAAGATGTAAGTAGTTGGTGTGTGTGTGAGTTTTGGCAGGATAGTCCTCACCCACTACTACACTTCTGTATTAGTCAGGCCTCGCTGAGTGACGCTGTGGTACTGATGGTAGGCGGGATCCCTCGCTCTTTCTCTTCATCACTCTACCTGCTCCACCAGACGCTGATCATCACCAATGAATCACCTGCAGTCATGTTTGCAACTTTCACTGCCAACTGCCTCTGCATCTCCTGAAGCAATCACGTTTTTACATGTGTCCGTGAGAGATTCTCTGTCAGAATGAGTAACAGTTAGTTTTCCTCAAACTTCCTAAAGTCCTTGTAAACTTGCTGCTCAATGCAAACAGCCAGTCATTTTAGAGATTATACTAGATAGTCGTTTAACACATGTATACTATGGTTTTGGTTCAAAGTTTGTTTTTGAAAGAAATTAAAACTTTTACTCAGCAAGGATGCATAAAATTGATCAAAAGTGATAGTAAAGACATTTAGTGTCACTAAAGTTTCCCTTTTCAAATAAATGCTGTTCTTTTGAACTTTCTATTCATCAAAGGATCCTGAACAAAAAGTTGAAAACAGTCCAAAATTGATAATTATAATAAATGCTTCTTGAGCACCATATTAGTATATTAGAATGACTTCTCAAGGATCACGTGAAGACTGGAGTATGAAAAAGGCTTCTTTCCAAAAACTTTTAAAAGGTATTGTAGATAAGAACAGAAAAATAACTTTGTCTCAGAACAATATACCTATCTATACCTACCTTATAAACATAATGCCTATAAAAACAATGTGTAGTCATGTACATGGTAAAGGTAATGGTTTTGTAAGGCCCGTGAAATTGGTCCAATGGAGGTTTTCCAATAACACAGGGAAGGTCTCACGTGCTCTGTCCTCACTCATGCGAAGTATTGGTTGGTTAAATGCAATATATATTAATCATATATTTACTCGTTTATTTCATCTGACTCCATAAATGAAAAGGTTTTAATGATATCTGTGGATGATTAATCATGAGTGAATGTTTTGACTATTCCGTCTAACTTCTTCAATGAAAATAATATCAAAGTCAGTTAGAATAATCAAATGTAACAATTTATTATGTCAGGTAAATGTATCATGCCAATTTCATAATCAATTCAAAGATAATCGATACAAAACATCAAATGCTCTGGAATAGAGAGAAGATGCAAACCCAACATTAAGAAATACGTGAGGCTGAGAGATCTATATCTCTCAGCCTAACGGACCGATCTGAAATACAGAAAAGGCCTCGATCTCCCTGCTGCAATTCCTTAAATAGACAAACCTTTTACCTGGAAACATGTAACAATAGAAATTTGCATGTAGTGGTCGCATCTTCATGGGGGTGTGGGACCATTTGCTTAGAGACCACCTTCCTTTGTAAATCAGTTATAGATAAGCTCTTAAAAACCTTATTACCTTTTGTTTTATCTATCTGGATATGAGATATCTGTACCAGTCGCACTGTGACATTTTAAATGATACCAAACATGAAAATACTCTGTGATAATCATTCACATTAAACTATACATTTTCTTGGGTGATTTCAGCTGATCATCTGAGCATGAGAGACAGGGGTGAGGGGAGAGGGAAAAGGATGTAGATTAGATGACTCGGAGGTGAGACTTTCGTCTCGATGGTGCATGAGAGCCAGTTCAAATGCTAATCTCCAGAGAGGTCCTTTTGTCCTCTCAGGGCCTGGTCACCCCCAAAACAGACTGTTTGGAATTTCCTAATTTATCAATTCTTACAGTTTAAAGAAAACACACACACTTCGATACATTAGAAGATATTTTGAAGAATGTTTCAACTGTTTTTGTCGATACAATATAAGTCAATGAGTCCATTGGACCCCATTGACTTCCATTGAATCGACAAAAACATTCCTCGTTATATTGTGTTCCACAGAAGAAGAAACATTTTTTAGGACGACATTAGGGGGAGTAAATGACAGCAGAACTTTTATTTTGGGTGATCTATCCCCTTTGTGTAATTTCTGAAAATATTGACTTCCAACACTTCTGATTATAGTTTTAAAAACAATACTGGTGCAGAAATGATACATTTCACTTTCAAGGAGGATGATTTGACCTGACCAGGAAATGGAACAGGTGAGGTCTGCTCCATGTCCAATTTCCTGTCCAGGTAAGATCATTGCAAACAGTATAATATCATCCAGCTCACCCCATATATAGACAAGGACAAATGTCTCAAATGGTGACTTAAAAGCTCCTTTGACTTCGTAAAGCTCTTCCAGTATGATTTTGACTTCAGCAGTTTCCACTTTCCCGAGGCGAGATGCTAATCTATGCAGGTGATGTCACAGTGTGGGGAAGACTTTCATTTAGTGCTGAATCAGAGGAGACAGCGAGGGAAGCCTCTTCATGTTTGCCTGGTCTAAATGTGGACATCCTCCCCGGCAGGCGAGCGGCTGATTCATGCTGATGTTTAAACGGAGCGCTCCAGTAAATGTTACGCCATTGGAAGTGGGCTGTGGTGTATTTTTGAACGCTTATCACGAACGCTCGTGTGAAAACAAATTTGAAGCCCATGCTTTCTTTGAGCACATTACCAGATTCCCATGAGGGTGCAATTGTTGAGAGAAAAACTATGATCCATATTTGCTTCCAGCAACAGTTCAAAACAAAGAGTGGAATTTCTCCTCGTTAAAATCTCAGGGCTCCAGACAAACAAAATGACGAGAGTGCCATCGGCCCTTAAAAGGAAATGTGTAGGAGCCAAATTACTCCTTTTTTCAAACTTCATTTGACAAATGACAGAATCTTTCGGGGAAAAAAATGGTTGTTCAGAAGCACTTTAGCTCATTACGTCACTGGATACACAAACTAGAATACTTTTTAATGGTTTTTAGTATAAATTTGTTCTAATTTGATTGTGTCACTCTTGTGATTCTGACTGTAACCTATTAATGTAAATCAGTGTTATTTTAGTAGTACAGTGTTTCTTTATTATTTATATTTATTTTTTAAGTTGTAAATAAAAGATTACTGGAGTACATTTTACAAGAAAATACGGTAACACTTTACTTAAAGCCTTCGTGTATAATGCATTATAAAGGTATTTATAATGTACGTTATAATTGATTATATCTTTTCATAAATAATTGTAAACAAAGTTAAAATGCATTGTAATATTTGCAGATTTCTGAAATTGGTTGTTTGTCATGTGTTTTAATCCAGTATACTTTCTAAAGGTGTAACAATGAATAGAAATGACAAGTATTGTAACAATTATTCATAATTTCCAATGCATTATAAGGTGCTTTAAAAGGCATAATTTATGCATTAAAAATACTTTTATAATGCATTATATAAAGGCTTTAAGTAAAGTGTTACTGAAAATACTATTTCAGTGTTTCTACTTCAAAATTTCATTTATTTTAGTGTAAAAATAAATTGCAAAATTTACAAGCAATTTTTGAGTGAAAATTGTTTCAAAGTAAATCCTTAAGTATTTATTTTTCAAAGTAATTTTAGCACTTGAACTTATTTCAGTTAGTTGCCGAGGCAAGATTTCTAATTTCCATCCAATTTTTTGAAAATTTTTTTTTTATATATATATATATATATATATATATAATATATATATATAAATATATATTTATATATATATATATATATATATATAAAATATATATATATATATATATATATATATATATATATAAAGGGGGAGGGGGGGTCTAATTGATTCACACACCGAGTCTGATTCAAACGTTAACAAATGAGTGAGGGTTTTGACTTTTTGGTCAACAAAAATAACCTTTTCATAAGAGCTATTTTCAATTTTATTTGTGTTGCTGTCTGAAGCCGTGGATCTGTGCATCTCTTAGAAATTTGAAGTCCATGTCCCAAACAAAACAAGTAATTTCATGCCACACATGGAGTTATCAAGAACTAAACAAAAACAATTTAAAGTTTATGTAGATTTATTCAGGTTATTGAATATGTTCAAAACCTTTTTCACAGAACAAAATACACATTTAGATGTAGTATCAAGCAATACCTGCTTAAGTCACAAAAGGTTTAAACCCTCAAAGCTTGTTTTGTGATTTGGATTTGTACTGTAGAATAAACACTGAATCTCAAAATCACACAACTTCATAAGCTCATCATCAACACAATGAACTACGAACTGCTCCTGCATTTGTGTATGTTTGCATCCTATTTCATTGCAAATGCGACTATTTCGAATTGAGCTACAGTTTAATCAATCTGTACCACAGAGAGCAGCTGCCCGGGGCCATAAATGATCCAAATAACAGCAGAAAAGACATGAAAAACGACTGCTCTGTCATTCAATTACAGGATGTGATCATAAACGGCATCAAATCACATGGAAACCAAAGCCTTATACCCATGTCAGTGCAAATCTGTGAGAGAAAAGAGTATGTTAGTTAACACGAGTGACTTTGTGCTATGTTTACAACATTCATAATCGTATATTTCAGTCATGTAGACAGCCAGTAAGCAAACAGCACTGCAAAAAGAACTTTCAGAAAGCTCACGAAATTGAGGAAGATTTGAACTGGAATCTTAATGTATAGAAAGAAAGAAAAACCTGTGCATGTCAGGTGATGCAACATGTTTCCTGTTAAACATCAAGATATATATATATATATATTTTGCATTTCTTCTTGGTCATTGATGGGTAAAATTGAAATGACTAGAGAATATTTTTTGACAAGCTACAGTTCTTTTGCCTGATTTTTTGGCAAAGCGCTGAGATGTCACATAAAATACATTTCACCTTCAAAAGAAGATTTTCTGATCCTTTTCAAAGCTGTTTCAACTTTGCTGAAACACAATTAACCTCTGCACATGAAATTTTGGATTTCATAAACACCCTACTGTACACAATATAAGTCCGATGCTTTCTACCCAGTAAGAGCCCTTAAATAATAGCTCTCCTGAAGAACAGGGTACTTGCCTCAGTGTCCGTCAGACAAGCGTTTCCCATCTCATAAATAAGTGCTCTGACCCTTCAGGGTCACAGTGAACGGATGTCCTCAGAAGGGCATGCCACCGGTGATCTGTCGGGCCACCTGCTCCTCCGTACTCTCCTCCTTCTCGCTGCCTCGCTCCTTGTTCCAGTCCTTCAGGCCCTCTGGCAGTGATGTGTCCTCGTCCATGCTCCCCGTTCCCTCCACAAAATCTTCATATGTTGACTTTTCAGCAAACGGCCTTCGGCCCAGAAGCTCCACCATGTCGTTCTTATCCAGCACCTCCATCTCCAGTAGACGCAGTGCCACCTAGTGGTGAAGAGAGAGAATTACTGTTGCTCTCTGCACACAGTTCTTTTGACATGACGATGTGATAAAACGTCTCAGTGTAAAATGCATTGATACTGGTAATGGCCTGCCATACCTTCTCCACCTCAGCCTTCTTCTCAGAGAGCAGCTGATGTGTGCGCTCATAGGCCATGCCGATGAGGTTTCTGACCTCCGTGTCGATGAGGCGTGCAGTGGCCTCGCTGTAGGGTTTCTCCAGAACCATCTCTCCCTGCCGCGGCAGGTCAAATGACACCTGCCCTACCTTTTCATTCATGCCAAACTGCACAATCTGTAGATGGAAGAGTAACAGTTTTCAGCTGGGGTCTGTGGAATGATTTATAAACATCCATCCATTTTATTAACATTAGCTGGTTAAATAATATAAATAAAAATGATTTTTTTTTTTATAAGAAGTGTGAAATATAAAATAAAATAAATATATATATATATATTTTTTTTTTAAGATTCTTTGACGAATAGAAAATTCAAAGGAACAAAACTGATTTGAATTAGAAATCTTTTGAAACATTAACAATGTCTTTACTGGCATTTTGGTCAGTTTAATTTATCCTTGCTGAATAAAAGTATAATTTTTTTTTTTTTTTGTTAATCATGATTTTACAAGCACTAAAATTTGACATACATATATATACATATACACACATTTGACTATATTTTCCTGTAAAAATGCATTCTTTCATTCTTAAGGAATGAAAATAAAACAATATATAACAAAAAGCTTTTATTGACATTTTTCAAATAAAGCCTTCAATAGTATAGAGTCAGCCCTAAACGCAGTAAAACAGCACAAATTCAAAATTAAGTAAAATTGAGTAAAATCCTATCAAATGCAAATCAAAATGTCAGGAATCATCCACTGCTATGTATGAACCACAACGATCAAATCAGATAAATGTGTGACCCACCTGTGCATAGGCACTCTGTGTCACCTTCTTCAGGTCATCCTGTGCTCCTGTGGTAATGCGGCCAAAAAAGATCTCCTCAGACACACGTCCACCCAGCGTCATGCACATCCTGTCCAGCAGCTGCTCCTTGGTGTAGAGGTACTGCTCTTTAGGCAAATACTGGGCATAGCCCAAACCCTTCCCACGTGGGATGATGGACACCTGAAATGACCAACGATATGACTGAGTAGACTGAAAAAGCACAGTTTCAGTGCAGATTAGCATCAAGAGTATTAAAGTACAGGTGAGTAAGTGGGAGTTTTACTTTAAGCAAAGGGTCAGCGTGCTCAAGGAACCAGCCAGCTACAGCATGACCAGCCTCATGGTAGGCCACGGTCTTCTTCTCCTCTGGCTGCAGCACCTGTGTCTTCTTCTCAAGACCTAAACATGCAGAGAGCTTCTAATTATATGAACTTCACACCAAAACTATGCATGCCGTCTAATATTGTAATATCACATTTTGCTATAAATATGGTCAACCAAAAATTAAAGTGCAATTTTCAAATTTCACATCTGTTACTCACCCCCAATTACTCGTTCGATGGCCTGCTCAAAGTGTTTTTGGTTGATGGCGTCAGAAAGGTGGCGGGCTGCAATTAGCGCAGCCTCGTTGCACACATTAGCGATGTCCGCACCTGTCAGTGAGCAGTGAAGCTAAGTTTACAGCTCATAAACAACTTTTGAAACCCAAATAAAAGGTATAAAAAGTCTTTACATGCCTGAAAAACCGGGTGTTAGAGCAGCCATTTTCCTTGCCAGATTTTCTCTGTTCAAGTCTGCCACCAGCTTTAGTGGTCTCAGATGTACTTTGAATATAGAGGCTCTGCCTTTGATATCCGGTGGTCCTGCAATTATTTTGCATTATATTAAATATACATTACCATTTGAAAATTTGATGTCTTTTTTTTTTTAAAACATTCATATTTTTATTCAGCAAGGATGCATTAAATTGATAAAGATGATGAATGATATGCTGTTCTTTTGAACTTTCTATTCATCAAAGAATCCTGAAATTTTTTTAATTATAATTTACATAAAAAAAAAAAAAAACAGTTTTCAACATTGATAATAGTAAATGTTTCTTGACCAAATCAGCATATTTGAAGACTGGAGCGATGACTGCTGAAAATTCAGCTTTGCATCACATAAATAAATTACATTTGAAAATATATTAAAATAGAAAACATTTATTTTAAATGTTAATAATATTTCATGATATTACTGCTTTTACTGTATTTTAAACACATAAATGCAGCCTGGGTGAGCATTAGAGACTTTTCCAAAATATTTTTTTAAATCTTAACGACCCCAAACATTTGAATGGTATTACCATATATACTTATTTATAATGATAAATTCTCACTTAATGAGTGAATTAACCAAAAAAAAAAAAAAAAAGAAGAAACTTACCGATGTATATCTGTCTATCAAAACGCCCGGGCCTCATCAGAGCTGGATCTAGAATATCTGGTCTGTTGGTGCCTGCCAGCACTACAACATTGGTAGCAGTGTTAAATCCTATACAGGAGAGAAAGATATACATTTGCATATAATTACATCAAATCATTGTATTACCGACTTTAAATATTGCTATGATCCTACACATGAAAGATCTAGAGTTTGAGACCAATAAAATAAATCATTATTGGATTACAATTTATGACCCAAAGAAATTATAATGTATAAGAACATCTAAAATCAAAGCACTACTCAATCATGGAAACGACTGTTTTTCAGATACAAACCATCCATCTCAACTAGTAACTGGTTGAGTGTGTTCTCTTGTTCACTCTGTCCACCGAAGTTGCCTCTGCCTCTCTTTCTTCCTACAGCGTCGATCTCATCTATAAAGAGAATGCATGGGGCATTCTTCCGGGCTAATACAAAGAGATCCCGAACCTACCCGAAAAGAGAGTGTCACACTGTGAACTAAGTTTGCTGAAGACCATAAAGCTCATATTAGGATACAGAAAAAGCACTTACCCTGGCTGGCCCAACCCCTACAAACATCTCTAAGAACTCTGATCCATTCACAGTGATGAAGGGAACGTTGGCCTCTCCTGCAGTCGCTTTAGCTAGTAACGTCTTTCCTGTGCCCGGGGGTCCAGTCAAAATAGCCCCCTAAACAAGTAGATTAAAAAAGTCTGTTGAAATCTCAGTTCACTTTTACTAAATTACAAACCAGCTATGCAATGTTATTTAAAAGTCTTGCGCTACCTTTGGAATCTTGGCACCCAAATCCTGGTACTGTTTTGGGTTCTTGAGAAAGTTAACAAATTCCATGATCTCCAGCTTGGCCTCCTCACAGCCCGCCACATCCTTGAACTTGATGTCTATCTCGTCTCGTAGTACTTTGGCAGTGGTCTCACTGACACTGAAGAGCCCACCCATTCCCCTCCCCGGCCGCCCTGCTCCGGCTGGCCCTCTCCTCAGCATGAACAGCAAGAACCCAATGATCAGTACGGTGGGAAACATGCTAAGGAGGAACGACCTGAAAATGACAGAAGAATAAGAAAAACTCAATTGTGCAGCATTTAAACCTTTGGTTTGACGGAGGATACCAAAATTAGGGCCGCGCGATTAATCGCAATTTCCATGTAATCGCACTTAAACCGATTTGGCTTATCGCGATTTGGAAATCGCAAAGACTGCGGTTATTATGCGCAGCTTGTCACTGATGTACGCCTCTGTAAATGCTGCTCCATCTGAAAGCACTGTGAGTTTTGAGTCCCTTATAACGTGCATTTGAAAAGCAACACGCGTCAAACATCTTTCCAAACATGAGAAGGATTTATGAAACTCTTATCCAACAAAAGACAACATTTAATAACATGCTTTTACTCTACACTCACTTCATAATGACAGTTGAGCATCCTTCAGTGAGATGATGTGGCTTCTTGCACAGAAAAAGGCAGTTGGGACATATTTGCCGTGTGTGTGTGAGAGCGCCCTCTGGCTTTCAGATGGAGCAGCATTTACTACCAATATTAAGATTCACCGATTAATTGTGCATCCCTAATCAAAATCAATTCTGATTTCCTCTCCTAAATTATTTTTGTGACCTATCTTTACATTATCTCTAAATTGCTTCCATTAGGTAATGTATAATTGCACATTTAAGTCAATGTCTCACCCATCACTTTCTGTGGAATAGACCACCGGCAGTCTGTTCTCTCCTTCAATACCCATCTCTAGCTGAGCGGTCTCCAGGTTCCGCTCAAATGTGTCCACGCTGCCAATGTTGAACCACACGTATTGCTGTTTGAAGAAAGGATCACAGTTCATTGTGTGTCATTATCATGATAGTCTTTATAGACCTGAGAAATGAATAACGTACATACACTACCTTTTTGTGGTTAGTAGGATCTTTTTTCATGTTTTTGAAAGAATTCTCTTACCAGGTTTGAATTTATTTGACTGTATTTATCAAAAATACTGAAATATTACAATTTAAAATAAGATTTTAATTTATTTTAAAATGTAATTTATTCTTGTGATGTCAAAGCTGAATTTTCAGCAGCCATTACTCCAGTCTTCAGTGTGACAGTTTTCAACAGTTGTGCTTGCTTAATACATTTGAATTCTTTGATGAATAGAAATTTCAAAAGAAAAAGCATTTATTTAAAATCGAAATCTTACTGACCCCAACATTTTGAATGGCAGTGTATGTCAGCCTAATCTGTGCTGGCTGAAATATTTGTTTATTTTACATATTTTATGTTTGATTATATAGCCATTGCCTTGGTTACACATTACTATCTAGAATGTATACACATCCTCCTATCAACTTAAACTCACCCCATCAACTGGAGTTTTACCAGGGGTAAAGATGACTTTTACATATCGCTTGTTTACAACCTCCAATCTGTCAACCTAGAAAAGATACAATACACAGCTTCACAGGTCAAAGTTTAAGCGCAGCTAGAGAGAAACATCAAACAACATTAATTGAAAACTCAGATCATTAAATTAAAGTAATTACATACCACTTCTTTAGCAAGGTAACCATTTACAAAGTCTTTCCAGGTGACCTCCCTTCCTCCATCTCGGAAGAAGAAATAATATGTGACAGCTGCCCAGAAGGCCGTCCCACACAGGAAATACAAACGAAACTCTTTATCGTCCCACGGCACATCACCCTGCATAAGAGTGACAGAGAAATAAGGGCCTGTGTTTAAAATCTGAATGAAATAGAAATTAACTCGATGAATGTTTTTGATATTATTGTAAACGATTCATCCATGCATGTATTGTTTCATGTTGTCGTTTTTTGTTTGACCTTGTAATTCAAAACGTCATAACTCAATCTTCTGGTGAAACAGAAGACTTCTCTCTCCGGTGACTTCTCTCATTTAGTCTGCTTAAAACCACCCCTTCGTCCAATCAACAACTGAGGGACAGAACCAAATCCCTCCCTTTTTCGAGAATCCTTTTCACTAGGGATTTACAAATCAATACGAAAGAAAAGATCTGTCGCTACTTCTGTTACATTGCGACTTTAAGAGTTTTGAAGAAGCGCTCTGGGAATGTTGTAGTAAAATATGATTATCAAATCATAAAAGAAGTACTCGGGGTAAATATCATGATATCTGCCTCTGTAAATAGAGTAGTAAACAAGCTTTTAAAAATTACTAATAATAATAACTACAGAATGTTTAACCTTTTGGAGACGGCTGTACCACGTGGATTCATCTTTCCGCCCCCCTCTTTTTCCTCCTCCACCTCCTCCACTACTTCCACCTCCACCAGCGGTCTTCTGAGCATTGGTTGGTTTGGGCTCTAGGTTAAAACAGATACAGAAAACAGAATGGCATCATATAAAAGCCTATTAACTTGCATTATAAGCTTATCAAAGATATTACCTTTGACTTCTGCGTTGGATGGCTTGGGCTCACCGTTTTTTGGACCACCATTTTTATTATTAGGGAAGTATTTTTCAAATCCTTCAATGCAAGAAGATAAAATGCCATTAGCAGAAAAGTCTAGGTATGACCCAGCTTTAAGCACCCCAATGTCAGAATTCATGTGATTTTCACACACCTTTGGGAGGTTTGGAGCATAATCTTCTATAGGTGCCCAAGACCTGAGAGAGCAAGGATCTTCTGTCTAGGATGATTTCTCCAACACCCTGAACCTTCGAAACCAAATACAATGAGATGATCAATATACATAATCACAACTGCTGAACAAAAGACTGCTGTAAAAATGAAACGATACTCAATGAACATTTGGGTTCCTGAAAATATTATGTTTCAAAGCCTTTCCTTGGTTTACTGAAAGAAGGCTGTGACGTTGACAGTGTTCATTGCTCTTGAAGGAACTTTCTAGGTTCTCTTGAGGGTTTTGCCAGTAAAGCTCAAATGCCTGAAGTATCTTTTCAGTGTAAG
This sequence comes from Scardinius erythrophthalmus, assembly GCF_964197995.2. Classification (NCBI taxonomy): domain Eukaryota; kingdom Metazoa; phylum Chordata; class Actinopteri; order Cypriniformes; family Leuciscidae; genus Scardinius; species Scardinius erythrophthalmus. Next base: position 22,972,067 of record NC_138229.1, on the reverse strand, counting down.
AGTGCTTTTAAAGATTGTCATTTGTAACGTTAGCCCATTGGGAATTATGTAACTACTATTTTCAACAGATACTATGAAAACAAGCAGTGAAATGTCAATAAGGTTCTGAATTGTTTTTATATATATAATAACATTAGACAAGCAACGCCGAGCCATCAACAGCAGACTGTAGTTTTCGAAGCTGTCTTCGTTAGATTTGACGGTATAACAGATTTAATGTGAAGAACTGTGACATAACGTGTTACCCAACGCAATGTCATACAGGCCGACCCTTGTTTACTATCAACCTCTCCGGTCTATAACACCGCAGTCTGCATCAGACAACACAACCCGATCACACGAATGATAAAACGCGTATTTGTAATATCAGAGCACAGCATATGGGGAAGGGGTGATGCGTCCATGGATGATGAAAGATCCATTAAAATACAGTCAAGCTGCACATTTACCGATTGCACGCGGTTTGTTGATCTGACATTTGGCAGCAGAGCGTGAAGAAGGTTCCTGCAGCCTCTTGACAGATGCAGATATCGGTGTGCCATTATGGCACGGTGCGCTTGTGACTCTGATCAATACAGAAAACAAGACATCGGACGAAAAGTTTTGACAACATGAACTTGAAATTGACTGCGGTCCATAGCGATTTACTTCCGGTGCGCGCTGGTGACGCACTCTGTAAATATTTATGGTTAACCCTATGTGGTCTTGTGTTACTTTCCTGCACGTTCTCTTTATTCTGTTACTTAAATGTGTCTTTAACATTACATTAAATAAATTAGCAGAATCCAAATATCTTCTGAACACGTTTTCTATTAACACCCGCCAAATGCGGGTAAAAATCAGCTATCTTTTTACAGATTTTACACATAACACATTTACGTTGTGGCAACGTCTGTGGCACGTTGCATTTCTACTATGGCAACGTCGTTGTCTAGTACCATAGATCTAGTACGTGCTCGCAACATTAACAACGGAGAATTATAAGACGCGACTGTAGCGTTGCTGCGCGAGACGACGTTCTGACTATTTATTTTTTTTTATGCGATATAGATATCCCCATTTAGCATGTTATGTTTTGAGGTTAATTTTGAATTAGTCAGATGTTAGATAATTATATATTTTTTTTAAATAATATACCCTTATTATTATTTAATGGGCCTAACAGTAAATTAATTATAATCAACAACTGCAAGTGTAGCCTACTTTGAAGAGTAAAAATGACAGGAGGTTACGTTAATTCAACTTTAATAAAACTGCATATGGTAATCAAATTGCACTTCCAAAAGTCAGACATTTGTGAAAAAAGAGAGGAAAAAAACTAAATAAACGAATATACTAAATTATTTTAAGTAGGCTATAATAAATATAAAAGTGTTTTTTATAAAAAAAAAAAAAAAAAAAAAAAAAAAAAAAAAAACATAAAAAGCAAGGGCAGATCAGAACATTTAATGAACAAAACATGTTCCTGTAGCCTACATGGCAGACAGGGGAGCGTAGTCAAAAGCCGGGCGATAAAGGTCGGTAACCGGAATCAGTCCAGGAAGCATCCACTAATCCAGAGAGCAAAGAAACGAATAAGACTAATAGCAGACAAATCAAAGTTTAAAATAAACAGGTGTGAGCGGTTACAAACATTTTTTTTTCTGTGCGTTTCCAAAAAAGAAAAAAAAAAATGAACGTACAGTAGAAGTTCTGAATGTAAAACTTAGTAGCCAAATTGGCCAGTGGGTGAAAAAGTTCATTTCAAACCCTGAGTGTAACAGTAGGCTAAATAAGGAAAAAAATAAAGATCTTAAACCTTGAAATTAATAGCATTATTTATTATAATAGCTACGCAGTGAAGCTTATTTTAAATATACTCAGGTGTATTAAAGGTGTAAGGATATATATATATATATATATATATATATGTACATTTTAGAGCCATTAAATATATTTCTAAGAACTTGCTTTTTTAACTTTTTTTTTTCTTTTAACTTTTTTTTCACTTTGAGCAATGAGTCTTTCTAATTGACAGCCTAACATCAAGGAAAAGCTATGACTTCATTTTAGTTTCATTTCATATTGATCATTCACATAAACATTCATTTAATTGTCGTACAAATAAACAGAAAAGTAAAGAAGATAAATATATATATATATATATATATATATATATATTGATATGGTGAAAATCTAGCTCACATGATGATGACATCATGACATCAGACTTGTAGCCAATATGGGAAAACATTTTAATCTGAAATGTTAGTCAATGGGAGTTTTGAAATAAATGATTTTTGCTCTCATCATTAAAAGGTATGTTTTCACTGGATTACATACTTTTTATTGTTAATGAAAGATACAATTGTTCTATCTCATTTCAGTGAATTATTTGGGCAATTGTTTGCAGCACACTCCTATTTAGGACAATTCTTTAAGATAATTACTTTTTTTTTCTCTAATCCATTTATTATCTGCATAGACTGTGGCCAAATTTAAACATGGTCCCAGTGTTTGCTCAGAAGGCTCGTAGCAGGGGCACAGTAAAGGACAGAGCAAAACATTGGCAGCAATGTGTACCGTAGCATGAAGTAACATGTTTCCCAAAGTCTTTGACTTGGCACTTCATCTTGCCCAGCTGGAATGATTACATTCTTGTTGCAAGGTTGCCCCTTGAGGGGCCAAATCCTCTAGATCAAGTTATAATTAAAAACATACTTTTTTAAAAATTCTCCAGTTATATATATAGACTGATGAAATAGTCTATAAAAAACAGTCAACATAAGACTTTATTCTAAAAACAACATGTTATTTTTTCTGAATGCAACACACTGTGTAAGTAAACCAGAACATCCAGAACATTTTGTTGATTTATTAAAACATCAACATTAATAGTAATCTGTGTAATAGTTGGAGGAATAAGGAGGATTTGCAGGTGGTTAATGTTGCGAAAGAGTCTTCACAGGAGGATAATTTTGTGAATTCCATGCATGCCCACATCCAACAAGCCCTTAAATATCTCTGTTCCACAGTATCAGTTAAGTTTCAGTTCCTCTAAATTCACATATAGAACCTGAAATGAAAGAGTGATCTGAAGCAACAATCAACACTTTTACACAGCCATCTTAAATACAGTAAAATACTTAATCTGTGTTTTAAAAAAAATCTATGTTTTTCAAAATCATTCAAATGTGGTGGTTACTTTAAACTCCATTCTTCAATGTCACATGATCCTTCAGATTATCACCAGTTGTTATTGGTGCTCAATTATTAATAATGGTTTCTATTATAAATGTTTAAAACATTTTTAACTGATTCATATTTGTGTGGAAATATTTAAAAAAAATATTAAGCAGCAAAAAACAGTTTTTCATATTGATAATAATAAGAAATGTTTCTTGAGCAGCAAATCAGCAGAATTATTTCTGAAGGATCATGTGACACTGAAGACTGGAATAATGATGTATGAGGAGATGCATAATGATGATGTATAAGGAGTATGCTGAAAATTTAGCCATTTTTAGCCATTGCGTCATGAAGCCTAAGTGACTTCTTTCAAAATAATTTAAAAAATCTTAAATATGCCAGACGTTTGACTGGGATTGGTAGTGTGTATATACAGTATTTATGCAATGATTGTGATTTTAACAGTTAAAAACCAGTAAAAACCTGTTTATTGTTTAATAGTAAGTTTCCTTACTATGTACAGTGAATACGATAATAGATCTAACCTTACATTTAGTGAAAAAGAACAAGTCATTGCATAATTTACTATGAAAACTGTAAACATTCCCAGAATTCCCTGCGTGACACTTCACATTTGATGTATGTTTGTTGAAATAACTGTTTCTTCTTATTTTGATTTATTTTTTCTAATCAGTACATTAGGGTTTTGTAACAATCCCATTTCCAGTAAAATCAAGAATCTGTGATTTGTTCTTTCTCTTTAACCTTAATTTAACTGACAAAAGTATGAAAAGATTTACAATGTTTTCCCTGACCAACTTTGTATTTTGTAAATATAATTTTATTTTTATTTTGATGGCTCCAAAAATGTTGGGACAGAGGCATGTGTCACATTACCTTTATTTACACTTTTTAATCATTTGGGAATTAAGGATTTTTGCAGTTTTGCAAGTGGAATTTTTGCCCAATCTGGTACAAGACGTTGCTCAACAGTCCTTGTACTTCATTGTCTTATTCTCTTTTTCATGATGGGCCAAACATTTTTGATAGACTGCAGGCAAACCAGTCAAGCAAATACCTTCTGCAACTACTCATGTGCAGAATGAGCCCTGGCATTTTCTTGCTTTCCAGGAAAGATGTCATCTTGATGGCAGTATGTCTCTGTACAATCCCAATATACACCTACATCAATGGTACCTTCACACATGCAAATCACGAAGTTTGCACTGATGCACCCCCATACCATAAAACCTAAAATGTTGCAACCGCATTTTTTACGGTCAATTTCAGGCAACCACAGCTGCCATTTTTTTTTTACTGTAAATTTCACCTTTTTTTTTTACAGTGTGTGTGTATGTAGTATATATACATATATACGTGTGTAAAGGATCATATGCTATATTTCTAGCCAGTCATCTTTTCAATTTACATTTGTATGCAGTATGCACAGTAGCCTCTTTTATTAAATATGTTTTAGATCAAAATATTCAGACTATTGTAGCCAAGGCACAGAATGCTGCCTTCTGTCTGCAGTCTTATCCTCGGCCCCTTCAACACAGAGATGGATTTGGGGAATAAGGCCTCTCTTCCTGAGCCTGCAGATTGACCTAATGTTAAAATGCACTCATCCCAGAGCTGACGCTGCTTGGAGGGTAATCCAGCCATGAATGGGACTGCTGATTGGCACAACACTACACTACACACTACTGCATGACTATTGTTGTATCAGGGTCAAGCAAAATCATACTGAGTGTGACAGATGACAAGACACTCACAGTAACTATAACAAGACTGAAGAGTTACACATCAATCAACACTGACATTCTTCTGTATTTGTCCAGGCAGGTATCTTTGATATCTAAGATCTCAGCTCTGCCTGTGAAGACATTCACTTTGCGTGACATATATTGCATGACAACACCAGGATAAAATGACCAATCATCTGTGGCATACAGGCAACAGGTTATTTTTTTTAAAGCTGCATACTTCAAAAAAATAGTAAACTTACAGCATTTATAAGAATGTTTTCTCGGGGATCACATGATCAGTGGGAAGTCACTGCTAGGTCACAGTGACTTCGTGAAAGTTAGCAACACTAAATACTTTTCTACTTTTTCATCCTTTTATTTAAATCCAGTGGGTCCACAGTAATAAATCATTTCCAAAAATTGACACAACTCACACATATCATTTTCTTTCCTAGACCTGGAAGGGATTATAAAATCATCACAATTATTTAGTCTATTCTATTGACAGTCCTGATATTTTCAAGTCCTAGTTTGTAATTCCCTAAATCACCCTCTGAACCTGCTTAACCCTCTGTGCTACATACTTGTGTTTATGATTCACTTAACTGGAAGGTGACATAAAGTACAATACACTGAGGGCTTGAAGACAGATGGCATTACTTAAGTTCAGTATGAAGGCGAATCTAGGCTACATGCAACTGAACATAGCAGCAAACATGATGATTGTATAGAGGAGATGTGATGTTTTGAATACACTTCATTTGTGTTCCATGCTGTAGCCTGCATCGTAAAATACACAGAAATTACCACAGCGTGAGGAAATAATTTATTGAACTATTTCTAAGCTTAAATCAATCACAAAATAGGTATATGACATTGACATTTGTGGAATTGAAGATACATTAAATATATTTGTCTTTTTCCTTGTGACTGGTTGGTCAGCCTGGCTTACCAGGGAGTGATCAGTTAATAAGTTCCCTTTTAAAAAATCTCAGAAATGACTTTACAAACATGCTTGTAATTTTGCATTGCCGGTGGGCTCTTGCATCCAAGTCAAGAGTGAGGCTGAAGTGCATGGCGGCTTGTTCAGAAAGCATCTGATATATTTTACACACACACAAAAAAACTTGAAATGGAATGTTTTTTTATACTCAGCAGTCACATAGCAGATATGAAAGCTGCATTGAGAGCATTTCATTTTGCCAGTAAAATTAGTTCCTTGATCACTATCAGTCAGCAAAGGAATTCTTTGACAAAGGCAAACTTTAAACCTCTCCAGCCAAAGTAGTTATATACATGGAAATACCTCAAATCACAGAGAATTACAATCATGTGAAATGCTAATCAACAACACCCAATAACACTTGGATATATGTTCCAGGTTTTATAGGCATATTTGAAGTGAAGAGATAATATGCACTCATTTTTAAGGCGCACAAAGCCTTAAAAAGTCTATATTTCAAGCCTATGTATTTTAATCCAAAGCAAAACCCACTCAGAAATGCAGTCTTTCTCTTTGTATAAAGCAGACTGCCAGGTATCTGTTTAATGACTCAGAAAAATGTTAAAATAGGTAGGCTACATGACTAGCTCGTTGCTTTGCAGGCTATAAATTATTAGTGCTGTCTGGCAGATTCAATACACACTAATACAGCATATTTTCATCTTAACTGGCATGACTAGTGTCTATACAGCTCTAATTACAGGTGCAGTTTAAGAACTGCTTCTCCAGACTTTAACAAACCAAACATTCAATCTCAGTCTGGATTTGCTTTACCGTGAGCATAATTTGAGTAAATTCCCCTACAGACAGCTGGAGGCACAGCATGCATTTATAAGATGCTGAACTGATCAGTGGGAGTGGCCCATCATGAGATAGCCTACCTTTTACTGAGACGCTATTACCCACAGGCAGGTAATCTGTACCTGTGCCGAGAAGGCTGGAGCAAAAGATCCGCTCTCAGTTTCGTCTGTTTTTGGTTTTGTTGTGTTTTTTTTTTTTTTTTTTTGCGCCAGCGAAGTTCTATGTAGTTTGTTTTTGCGTGTGAACTCCTGGATTTGAGAACACTGGACATATAGTGCACGAGGAGGATATACCAGTCTGCTGTATTTACGAGAAATGGATTCCAACGGCATTGCTGATAAACAATGTAAGTGTTGAATGTAAACTAATACGGGACACTGTTACATCTGAATTAAAATGATTCCGAAATGGCTGTGCGTATCACAAAAGTCAATAGACAAACATCTTAAAGTTCAGTTTGAGAGCAGTGGATGTTCAGACCTGTTTAGCTAAACCTGCACGCGCTCTTGAGTTTCAGCCACGCGCAACTGAATGTTAACTATTACCAAACGAACCCTCATGCTAGTTCATGAAATATTTCTTTTAACGGGCGATACAAACCACATAGAGGGGTAAATTTTAATATGAACCGGTTTTTATTCGATTTTTGGTATTGTATTTCATTTGTAGGCTACATTACGTTTGAAAATACTTTCGCAAAACCCACATTTGTTTTCAGTCAGTTGTTTTCTGATGATGCGTATGAACGCATGAATGGGTGGTGTAGTGTAAATTGAGTTAGCGTATAATATGGCTGCCACACCCTTGGCAACTTTGTATTGTATTGTTATTTATTGGGTGTAGCTATTTGCCCATCTCACTACAGTGCTCCAATTCTGCAGCAATAAAATAACCTAGATTTTCTATTGAGGACATCGAGGATGGGGCACAGGAGAGGTGTCAGTAGCCTGGAGCAACATTCCGTCGACTGTCTCACATAACATCCCTTTCATTACTTCAGTTCCTGAAACGTCTGTCAAATTATGGGTTTACTCGCTCTTCAAACCAAGGCTCAGCTCATGTAACTGTTTTTTCCCCCCAGCAGACTTAGCAAACTGTCTTAGAAAAACAAATGTGAAAAAAATATTCTAAAAAGTTTAACTTGACAGACACATTCAGTTTGTGCAGGGTAAGGTGGTTTTAAAAACACTTGCAGTGGTTCTGTGATTGTTGCTGTTGTTTAGAGGCTAATATTAGGACAATTTGTAGTGGGGCTATCTGCCACAAACCCACTGGCTGCTTCCTGCTTTCAGTGAGAGGCAAGACAGTCATTTCCCTCTGGATGACAGAGATAGGAGGTTCAGGAGATGTATACACAACAAGCACACAGTTATTCACAGTTATGTGTATACAGACATTTAGATGCCTTAGGCTTTTTAAGAACCCAAACGTGGGTCATGTTTACTGTAACAGAAATATGTCATGCTGTACATACAGTACATACATGTCTAAATCTTTAAATAAACAATACAAACCACAATTAGGGCAAAACGGTGTATAAAATGTGACATATTTTAGACATTGCAATTTTAAAAAGGTTACAGGAAAATTGGTACAGAAATGTGGAATGAAATAAAAAAAAATTTTACAAATAAAAGTAACTTGAATTGGACCTATATCAGTGTTACTTTAGTTTATATTCTATTCTAGTGTTTATTAATGTTTTGAATGAGTTTTTATTATTTTCAGGTTTCGTTGTAATGTTTGTTTGTTTTAGTATCTTATGTGCTTTTGTCATTATATTAGCTCTAGTTTTTATTTTGTTTTCTAGTTTTTATTTTATTTCTATTTAGCTTCATTTGAGTTTGTGCAATTTTACTACTTCAATTAAGCTTATTTTATTTTAGTTGCCAAGGTTTCGTTTGTTCTTCTCATCTAATATTTGTTTTATTTCAGCCTCATTTCAATTAACTAAAAGTATTGTAATAGTTTTAGTTAATGATAACATTATTGGCCTGTACATTTAACAACACCTCAACAATATAAAAAGAATATTTGTTTTGACATTGCATTGCAGTGTAAAAAGAAAGTCCTGTATAATTATGAAACGGTCATACCATCATAATGAAAGAAATGGCATGTTTTATCTGCACGTACAGCTCGTGTAGGGTTAACATAAATCCACCGAGTGCGGCTGCTGAACACATCAGTCTGTGTGGACTGGCAAATGCAGTCACTAGATGGCGCCATTGCTTCTGCACAGAAAGACACACAGAAGCCCAACAGGTATTTTACCTGCTGTTACGTATTTGTAGCTTTCGACTGTAGTCTAGTCTAAAGTATACTTTTAATAAGTAGCCTACTTTGTAGTGATATCTTTCTTTAAATACACATCCTTAACGTGTTGATTTAATTCGCCAACAAACATTGCCACTTGTTGGGATCAGACGGAAGGTATCTGCTTTCTTATTCTAGGGATGAACTTTGGATTAGTACACGCCCCAAATCCGCAGACAAGCGAGTGAGCGAAACAACACAGCACAGCAAGTCTTTGGGATATGTTTGCGGCTCCTATTATCAGAAGCAGTTTTGTTTTTTGAGCGGAAAATTCACATTATGCAGTGTGTACGAAGACAACCTGTTCGGACCAAGTCTCAAGAGTCCTTATACCAGGCACAGATCAAGACAGTCGCGCGCAACAACATGAAACTAATAGGTATGAGAATGAATAGGCTATAACAATAATCCCGTTTTAATGTAATCTGAGAACTTCATCTTTCATACTTGTGTTTACATTGGGGATTCTATTGGTTATTGGTTATTTTAAGATTTATAAGGTTCATTGACATGCACGTCTCCAAGGAAATCTCGTAACCAGGAAAGCATTGTCTGTCTCACCTATAAATTGCTTACCTTGATAGCAGTGTAAGTAGGTCCCAGCTATTGTCCTAAATAGACCAAGATCACGTCACACCTATTGATTCATGGTTGTGTGTGTAAATTACTCTCAAATACACACCACGCCTTAGTAAATAATGCATTTTGTGCTTTGGCAGTTTGACCTAATATCTGGTCCTGGTTGGTGTCAAGTGTCCACAGCACAGTATGTGTTCAAGTCTTTCAGGAAGAGTCTTTTGTCTTTTACATAGAAGTTAAAACCACGTTTTCTTCCTCAGCAGCTGAAAGGGTGGGTTCCTAACTTCCTTCCTCAATTGGACCTCAGAGGGACAATATAATCCTTTTGTTTCCCTTCATAAAAAAAAGGATGTTGTGATGTGGGAAATGACATATGCCACAAATCTGCCTTTCAAAGGGAAATAATATGAGCTTTGAAAGAATGACTACATGAGTGGTCTTGTCCTTGTCCTCCCCACAGGTTTGGAGGGTGACATAGACCTGCAGTTCCTGATAAACGGCGGGGACCTTTTGAAAGTTCGTTCAGGCTCATGGAAAAAGTCGCGCTACTTCAAGCTGCAGGAGGACTGCAAGACCATGTGGCATGAATCCAAAAAGACCTTGAAGTCCAAAAACACATGTGAGTCCCAAAAAGGTGTCAGGAACCTTTCAGCCCTTTCTTTGAATGCTCTCGTGTCCTGCACTGACCATTGTTGTGTTGTTTTGGCTATGTGTGTTAATTAATGTCTCACAGAAGTTACTATAGAATTTCCTTGCTCAAATCCACATTTTTAAGCACAAACTGGGTACAATTATTGTAAGTATATTATTGCATATGCAGTATATTTTTGTTTGCGTTCTTTAATATTAAAGTTATTGTATCCATAATTTATACTATTTTTGGACTACAGATTTATGCCAACAATATCAGATGAAGCGAGGTTGATTAACTGGGTGTGGTTGAATCAATAAAATGTATATATTTGCTGTACTTTAAAGACATTGCCTTGTGATTTATTGTGTATTGATATTTCTGTATACTCAAATTTCTGTTAATCATAATGATGTACACTACCATTCAAAAGGCTGGGGTCAGTAATATATTTTTGAAAGAAATTCCTACTTTTATTCAGCAAGGATGCACTTAATTGATCAAAAGTGACAGTAAGGACATATTGTAACAAAAGATTTCTATTACAAATAAATGCTGTTTTTTTACTTTCTATTTACCAAAGAATTCTGAAAAACGGGCAGCTGAATTTTTGTTTTCAATAATAATAAACCTATTTTAACAACAATAAAATTGTTCACAATATTAACATTTTTGGAATAAATAATTCAAGCCTTGGTGAGCATAAGATACTTCTAACAAAAACATTTTAAAAATCTGACCCCAAACTTTTGAATGGTACTTAATATTGAAATATAATAATCAATGTCTTTATGAGGATGAATTTTATAGTTCTCTTGCTTTTATTAATTTTTCATATCAATATAATTTTTTTTCTTCAGAGCATTGGCCAGGAATATTGGCCATCATTTTAAAATTTTATCAATTAAAAGGGTATTGATTAAGTGGTGGGTTTTACTAGAGCGTATTCAAGTATATTGTCAGTTTTGTGACCAGTGCTGCAAAACATCAGCCCTGAGGCTATGTTTAAAATGTCTGTAATTTTCCTCAAAGTATGCAAAGCAGGGGTGGTTCTAGGATTCATCCACAGGGTGCTCAGCCCTCAGTGAGAATGTGTAGCATGAGAACACTGCCTCTTTAAATCGCACCACTACATTATATAGTAAGTGAGAAGTAGCCTACTGGTACCAGTACAATACAGTAACAATAGTCAATACAAAAACTTTATAAATTATATAATGATACCAGTCTTTCTGCCGTACAGTTCAATTCGGTATACATGTAGGCTACTGATAAACAGACTAACAGACAAATCATAAAGTTATTAATATTATTAATAAGTTATTATAATAAGTATTACTGTTAAACAAACATATTGACTAAAATTAAGGATTTTTTTTTTTTAGATCACATATTTACTTTCCCTGCCATAACATTCACTGTCCCCGTCTAAATAAAGTTATTGCTCTCATTGTTGTAACATTACGATACCAACATTTTAATCACAAATCAAATGCACAAAATCGAGCTTGCACCGCTTTTGTATTAAGCATGACCTCTTCTACATATAATTTCCATATGCATATTACCATCCAGACACGTGATGATACTGCATGTAACAGCAGGAAACTAGGAAACCTGCTTCTAAGAAATGGATCTTGTCTTGCAAATGTGACATCAGTGAATCAAAATATATGATAATGTTTTTAATAATGTTGGGACAGCTGTGGATGATCAGGGTCTGGGTTCAGTGGGACCCACGTTACATATTACTCCATTTTCTGAAGTTTTGTATGTCTTTCTCACTCAGTCTCTCTTGACGACATTGAGGCGGTACGAGCAGGTCGGCAGACGGAGGGTCTGAGGAAACACACAGAGGAGTCAGTGGATGGTCGAGCGTTCTCCATCCTGTTTAAGGGGCGACAGAAAAACCTGGACCTGATCGCCAGCTCTGAGGAAGAAGCCAAGAAGTGGGTCAATGGTTTGGAGAAAGTCATCTCAAACATGAACAACCTCACTCCGCAGAAGAAAACGGAGCAGTATCCTTTTCCAACGCCTGTGGTGTTGAGGTGCAATTCAAGCATTATTCTTTCAAATCTCTCTTTAATTGTCCTTACATCAGAGCTTTAGCTGGATCTACAGTTCTATACGCAAAGCAGATAAAAACTTGGACAACAAGATGAGTCCGAAAGAGCTGAAGAGCTTTCTCCAAGACATCAACATTGAAGTGGACGAAGACTACGCTGAAATGCTCTTTGAGGTAATATTCTTGTTATGCAGGAATGTAACCCAGTTTACCTGTCTAATGTTCTCTCACAATTTAAATAGATGAACACAGTAGATAACTTGAATAGAAATGCCACTGTTTCCCCTCTTTCAGAAATGTGACCAATCGAAGTGTGGATTCCTAGAGGGCAAGGAGATCGAGCATTTCTATAAAATCTTGACACAAAGAGAGGAGATCGATGTCATCTACAAAGAGTATGCAAAGACAGACGGTCTCATGAGCGCCGCTGACCTGCTGAACTTCCTGTTGAATGAGCAAAGAGAGGATGCGTCTCTGAATGATGCCTTTCAGCTTATTGAGAAATACGAACTTGATGAAAATGGTAATGTTATTCTTATTTGTAAGTTGCTTTGGATAAAAACATCTGCTATAAACACTATCATTCAAAAGTTTGCTGTCAGGAAGTTTAGCCTCAGTCTCAGGGGAAAAGATACACAAGCACAACGTTTTTTTAATTGCATGTCTGTGTTTCGTGTTTCTTGTAGCCAAAGCCAAACAGCAAATGACAAAGGATGGCTTCCTAATGTACCTGCACCAGCCGGAGGGGTTGATCTTTAACCCGGCCCATAAAAGGGTTTACCAGGACATGAAGCAGCCTCTCAACCATTACTTCATCTCCTCCTCTCACAACACATACCTGCTGGAGGACCAGCTCAAGGGACCCAGCAGCACTGAGGCGTACATAAAGTAATGTTAATCATTCAATATTTGAATACATTTTAATTACGTAGTTAAAAAAATAGAATATTTAGATATATATTAGTTTCATAATGAAAGCATTTGAATTAATTTACCTTTCAGAAAGCATGTTTTTATGGCTTAGTTTTGAGGTAGTAAGTTGCATTGTCTCCGTACAGAGCACTTCTAAAGGGATGCCGCTGTGTGGAGCTGGACTGCTGGGATGGATCAGATGGAGAGCCAGTCATTTATCATGGATACTCTCTCACCTCGAAGATCCTCTTCAAAGATGTGATTGAAGCCATTAAAGAATATGCCTTTAAGGTAAAAAGATTCATAACATAAAGGATGCAAATTGCTGTCATTTCACCAAGATACTATAGTGACTGTTACTGTTTGTTTTGGGACTTGTCCTTCTGGTGTGCTTCCCATGTGTGCTTCTGACTGACAACAATATGATTGTTCCCTTCACCAGACGTCCGAGTACCCTGTGATCCTGTCTTTGGAGAACCACTGCAGTGTGGAGCAGCAGAAGACCATGGCTCAGCTCTTGATCTCCATCCTGGGTAGTGCTCTGGTCACCAAACCCCTCGGAGATCAGATGCCCACACACTTCCCTTCTCCAGAGGTTAGTGACTGCGGGATGTTAAGACTCAGTAATCCACTAAGTCATGTTATACAGAGGATCATTTGCAGGCATATTCAGTTGCATGACTATGTAAGGGATACCGTAGGTTAAGCCGGTTATTATAAAATACCAAATAAACCTGACAGGGTGCTCAGGAAGCCGAGCCTGAGAGGGTTTATTTTGTCATAATGACCGACTGATTGTACGCTATCCTGCTTATTACACCCCGAGTGGACATGAAATATCGATTTCAGGTGAAATTATTTTTATCATGTAAGAATAAAGAGACAGTGGAGTTATATGAGAGATATGAAGCTTAGATGGTGTAGCACAATAAAAATGTTTAGTTGCACTTTATTTTACAGTACGTGCACTTACAGTGTACTTGCCTAAGAAAATACTGGTAAGGTTAATATAAGGTAACTTCATGGGTTAAGGTTAGATGTAGAGGTAGGTTCAGGGTTAGTACCTAGTTATTACCCAGTTATTGTAATTAATAAGTACATAGTATGTACATGGGGAACAGGACTGTAAAATAAAGTGCTACCAAATGTTTAGCAGGGAAGCATATTGGTATTCAAATTCTGGCCGTTACGAAAAGACAAAATAAGTTTGTTATTGCTGATATCCGATACATGGCAGATATTAAAAATACTATGTTATTATGTCAAAATAAACTAAAACTAAAACAATTCAAATTAATAGTTTTAAATGCTGCAAGTGAATCACAGTGGCATTACGGCATTGTAAAGTACAATATAAAAAATGTATATTAATTTTGAGATTGGCTAAAGGTTACATTTAACTGTTATTAAATACTAAGAGTTTTTAAATCTTGCATTTAAAATTTTTTTTAAAGGTCATCTAAATAGGGGAAAATATCTATATATACCGATAAATGTAAAAAATTATATCATGCATCCCCTACCCTTTAGTGGTCGTAAATAAAATAATATTTTACCACAAAATTACTTGATTGATTAATAAGAATCAAGTATTCTAGTAAGAAGCTTAATAAACCAAAATAAATTTGTAAATGTAAATGCACACATTTTGTTGTTTTACATGCAATTTTATTGTGACAATCCAAATTGAACACTTACTTAAAATTTGTATAAAGCCGTTTAAAAGATCAAAGTGTTAGGTCTAATCCACAGCTACTTTACTGACCCAAGAGAGATTGCAGTCTGTCTGAACAGGAGATGCTTTCACGATGGAATTCTGTGTGGAATGTGTGGAATTCATGCAGCTGCTTTCTATTTGAAATTATCGTCGCATCTCAAACTCTCTTTGTTTCAGCCATTTACAGTAAAACAAATGTCAACTACTAAAGAAGATTGACACCGTCAGCACATAAATTATGCTTGCATATATAAAAATGAGGAAACCCTGCAAAGACAGAGTTATAAGATCACGGTTTTGTGGCTTTTAAAGATGATGCATTGGATTGCTATGGTGACTGGTGCTTTGCCTGCAGGGGAGCGGGTGATTATCATAGCTTACATAACATTGTTTTTCATTCCCTCTGGTCAAGGTGTGGCCTGTTCTGGTCACTGTCACTGTCAACAATAGAAGCACTGCGGTTCACCAGAGTATCATTTACAGCATAAGCTTCCTCAAACTATTGTGTTAGAAACGGCTTGTCCTGCCTGCTGCTCTAACTATCAAAATTAAAATGCAGCACATATATGCTGCTTAGCATATTAACAATTGATATGCATTTTTATCATATTCCAGCCTAAAATGCAGAGACAACTGTAAATAAGCTGCTATTAGAACGCGGTTCCTTTTGGTGTAAGTAGTGTAGAAAATACACATGCATTAAAAGAATTAAAAATCTTAAAGGAAAGCAACAAATAGGCAAAACAAAATGCTTGACTTTCATTGGATTTATTTGAGAATCATTTGAATAAAAGTGCCTGTTGAATGAATGCATGTAAATGTGAGCTGATGGCAGAATCTGCAGGCTCTGATTTAATGACTGTGTATTATTTAGGAACTCAAAGGACGGTTCATAGTGAAAGGGAAGAGACTAAACAAACTTGAGGACACGTTTTCAGACGAGTCCAAAGCAGCAAATGAAGACAGTGTAACAGAAGAAGAAGATGACGAAGGGGATGAAGAAGACCGTAAGAAACAATCTAGCGTAAGCCGAGTTCTGTGATCTCTGTCTTGCATACATATGTGACCATGGAAAGTAATCATTTAAATACTTTGTTTCTTTTAATTCTCAACATTTATTTTGTGATTACACACACCTAAAACAGAAATTGAAGTTCGCGAAGGAGCTGTCTGATATCGTGATCTACTGCAAAAGTGTCCCCTTCCATGGCTTTGAGGATTCCCGGGACAAGCAGTCCTTTTATGAGATGGCCTCATTCAAAGAGGGAAAAGCTGTGAAACTGGCGGAGGAATCAGGTGTGATGTCATGATTTCTGCTGCTCAAACACAACACAAGCTATTAAACACATGAATGCATGTCATGAGGCGGAGACACGAACTCTCTCCAGTGGCACAGATTTATTTCTCAGCAAAATACACAGTCATAAACATGCATTACGTCACAACTTTGAATATGTAAAGAAGCAGGTGACCAACAGGGAAAAGAGCCGTTCAGGTTTCTCGTATATTTTTAATTTTGCTGGCTAGCAAAAAGAGATACAGAATTTATTCATAAACAAAATTATTATTATTATTATTAATATTATTTATTTTTAGTAATTAAAGTAAAATGTGGTAAGGGACTGTTCGTTTTTTATTTAAGGGGCTACCGGAGGAGTTTTTAGATCTATAGTCAAAAGACTTGACCCTCCCTTCGCCAGCAATACATTTTTCTATGACCCTCCAACATGATAGTGAAAAAAGGCATGACCCTCCCCGATAATTTATTGATTACTTCTGTACTGGTTTGCGCTTGGCAAAGATGTTCAGATAGCCATTGTTGCATACTCCGTGTGTGCTTTCACATATGCTGCGTTTTCAGTGTGTAATTGATCCACGGCTGTACCACAAACACATACTCACTATTTTTATTTCTTTTTTGAAAAAAAAAGTTTTGTCAGCATTGCGATTCTCTTTATACACATGTACACTCTTTAATAGACGTATTCACGTTTAAACACAATTTAAACAACGTATTATTTAATGTATTAGGCTACTTCTATATAGATTTATATATTAAGTTGCTCAAGCAAGTGGTCAAATATTTAACCATGTACTTCTATTAAAATCGCAAACATTTTAAATGAAAACTTAAAATTGACAAAAACAGCCGACTCTCGTGCCTTTTCTTTTGCATTTAAATTTGAATGCAATAAATCTTGCATGTCACAAAGAACTTGTTTTTCCACCTCCACGAATAAGACGAGTGGTGTTCATTATGTCGCCTCGTTGAGGTAAATTGTAGTTTTCCTTGTTTTACCCCGGTCTTAAAGTAAAAAGATGACTGTGAAAAATGGTAGTATTTAATTAAATACATTTATGGTGAGATTACTAAATTTGATTTAATTAAATGCATTTATGGTGAGATTATTATATTTTCATGTCAATCTGTGTTCATTTTGACCACGAACCTTGCGCTGTCACTTTAATTCAAAATAGATAATAATTTAAATTAAAATAGACTCTGTGCGGAAACGATCGCTGCACCGCACCTGGAACTGGAACTGAACAGCTGGACCGCATCCGCGTGCAGGGTGAAAGCTCTAACCTGTTAACATGGGTATGGAAAAAAATATGCACCGCATACGCACTGCAAACGGAGTATGTGTGAAATGGGCGTAACCTCTGCTTTCTCATCTTGCACATCACACTACATTGTTACGCCCGTTTCACACATACTCCTTTTGCAGTGCGTATGCGATCATTATGGAGCTACATGGAAAAATATGCACAAAACAAGCCACTTTGAAATTTTGCTGTTTTCATGAATACAAAAGTTGGGTTACCCTCCCCTCAACAAAGAATAAAAAGAAAAACTCTCCCCTATTTTCCTCAGGTGGTCCATTCCATAAATACCGAATGGTCCCTAATTCACACAGAAGGCAAAAAGTAGTCTAAAAGTGGGAAAAGTTCTGTGAAACATAAAAGGTGGTCAGCAGTTACAGTGTCTACAACACAATATACACTTCTGTGTGCTCTGTGTTTGGATTTTTTTTTTTCTTTAATTCAAATTTTTATTTAGTAAGGACTTTCAAACTTTCTATTTATCAAAAAAATCCTGAAAAAAATCATGGTTTTCACAAAAACATCAAGCATCACAACAGTTTTCTACAATGATGATAATAAGAAATCTTGAGCATTAAATCAGCATATTAGAATGATTTCTGAAGGATCATGTGACACTGAAGACTGGAATAATGATGCTGAAAATTCAGCTTTGATCACAGGAATAAATTACATTTTACAATATATTCAAATAGAAAAGTTATTTTTATTATATTTTATTATTGTAATAAAACAATAATAATGTTTCACAGTATTATTGTTTTTACTGTTTACAATATTACGGTTTACTGTTTACTTTTTGATAAAATAAATGCAGCCTTGGTGAGCACTAGAAACTTCTTTCTAAAACATTCAAATAATGTACTAACCCCAAACTTTTGAACGGTAGTGTATATTTTTAACCTAAAATCCTACCCAAACACATTCCACAGCTAATAATGCCTCTTGGATGCTAAAAAGAGAAAAAGCAAACAAGCATGTTCCCATAATAACTACTTCTTTTTTTTTCTGTCATAGCAAATGATTATATCCGTCACAATACAGACAAACTCAGCAGGATTTACCCAGCAGGACTAAGGACAGACTCCTCGAACTATAACCCTGTGCCTCTGTGGAACGCAGGCTGTCAGATAGGTAAAGAAGTCATGAATCTGATACCCACCATATAACTGAGTCTAGTGATATATTCAGATTTAATCCGAGTGGAAGTTGATGTCAATGTCACTTCTCCCTTTAGTGGCCCTCAACTTCCAGACGCCCTGCCCAGAGATGAATCTGAATCAAGGGCTCTTTCTTCAAAATGGACAGACTGGTTACATCCTGAAGCCGTCTTACCTACGAGACCAAGACACTGAGTTTGACCCCATCACTCTCACCAAGGGACCATGGTTAAAGAGAAAGAGTCTTCATGTGATGGCAAGTGGCTCTCCAACACCTTTTTTATTTTGTAATATATGGACTATATCTTTGTGTTGTTCGTGTCAGCTGCATAGCTTTTTTTTTTAACCACTGCTACGGTTTGCCTGATAGGTGATCTCAGCCCAACAGTTACCCAAAGTGAGCCAAAGGAAGTCCTCCATTGTTGATCCGATTGTGAAAGTGCAGATCTACGGTGTGCCAGCCGATACGACCATGGTGGAAACGCAGTACATCGAGAATAATGGTATAATAACCCTAGTAATGTTCTCAGTCAGGACTCACCTGGATGTTGCCTAATCGCTCTCTTTTCTCTCAAGGCTTCAACCCCATGTGGAATGAAAACTTCCAGTTTGATGTGTGTGTGCCAGATCTAGCCCTTGTGCGCTTTTTGATTGAGGACTACGATACTGCAACGGAGAATGAATTTATTGGCCAATACACACTTCCCTTGAACAGCCTAAAGAACGGTTAGTGTGCTTCAGTCCTGTATGAGAGCAACGACAATCTGAAAAGTGATTTGCAATTTAGGATTTTGAGTTTTTAATTAAAAAAGGGCCAAACAAAGTTATGAGTATGCATGCTAAATACGATACCAGTAACACTTTAACAATACTATTGATTTGTTGCTTATGTCATTGGCATATAAAGGGTGTATTTCTGTTCATGTTATACCACAGGATACCGCCATGTGCCATTGCTCACCATGAATGGAGACCTCCTTTCCTCAGCTGGGCTGTTCGTTCACATCATGGTTATGGATGCTGAATAATACACACGACGGTGCAGGTTTATACTGTATCTGAGATGATATTGTCACTATATTCAACAGCCCAGACATCCTGAAGTGTAAATGTCTCGCTTTAATTGGTCGGCAAAAAAATCAGGCAGCTTGAGCGATTCTGGTAGGCAGGGAAATTGTGGGAAAACAGCAACTTTTCCGAAGTTGTAATAAGTTGGTCACAATTTTTTGTATTTTTTATTAATTGTAAAATGTTCTACAATTTAGTTTGCCAAATGGATTACCTACTACAACTGTGCATTCTGAACATTAATATTCATGAGTGTCAACCTTTAGTTTTAGTTAAACAGAACACTGTTTTTAGATCTAACGATTAGCAGAGGAACAATTTGATGGTGGAATTACAAATAAACACGACCACTCCACCCTTTGTAGTAGCTCTAGTTAATTTGTTTTTAAGCTTGCATTCATTTTTATTCTTTGTCTTTTATGTAGTTACATACGATTTGTCATATTAAATAAGGTACTTAAATTGTCATGTTTCTAGCTTATACTCTTGTCAGAGAACTCAAAGCCAGCGATTCTGATGAAACACATTGCCAACTGTATAAATCAATGTAAAGTAGAAATACATGTAAGTTATTAAACTGTTGTCTGAGTTCTTGTACTAATTCTGTAATGGCTTCAATCAGACAAAAGAGGTATGAAGAAATTAATTTTCCGGAGTATTCATATGGGCTTGAGGGAGAACTGGCACTCAAACAACATCAGGATAAGTCTGCAGTTGACACATCTTGGATTCTAAAAGTGATTATATTTATATTGTGATTTAAAAAATAAATGTGTGTTCCTAAAAGAAATCATTGATCATAGTAAATTTGTGATATTGATCATGTGACTTTGCACAGAGGGTCTGATGCTCTTTGGATCATTTCAAATCATGGAGAACATCATGAGGTTAAACAAATGTGTGGCATTCATGCAGCTCAAGTGCTACTGCCATTAAAGCAAGAAAAGAAATCACATATTTTGAAGTTCATGTTAATTTTTAAATTTAACTTAAACTTAAATTAAACTCATTATAGTGATATTATTTGCAATTAAGGTTGAAATTTTCAAATTAAAATGTCTCTAACCTACTAATGGAAGACATTAGGACAAAGTTTTGTTGAAGGTGAAAAACAATTTTTTTATAATCAATAATTTTTTGTTTATAATCATTACCCCAAGCATGCGCAAGCAATTTCTTGCGTGCTGATTCTTTAAAATTAAAACCTAAAACTACACAAATTTTCAATCTCTTAAGATATGCTAAGAGACACCATTCGAGAGGTGACATTTATTTAGAAGAAATGGAAAGATCTGAAGATACTGGACCTTCAGTTCACAGCAATATAAAAGGCATTGTGGGTTGTTTTTTTTAAAAAGGTGCTTTAATATAATATGTCAGAGTCCGGAAGAAAACTTGCAACAACCATGAATTCAACTTGGAATATACTCCAAACACCAGCACTGTACAGCCTCTCCAAACTGATTTCAAGCCTAGAGTAAAACGTGTCTGTATGGCTTACTAAAAAACATCAAAGAAAATAAGGCATAATTTAATTGGATGTGCCGACTGACGTGACATCATGAAAACAAAGTGTATTAAAAACAGCACCTGACAGTTTAGAAGTGGAAAACACATTGAGAACCAAAGTAAATAAAAACCGTGAGCAAAACCAATAGTGTTTCAACGCTGTCAGATCACCTGGAGATCAGATTTAAAAAAGGTGACGTTCACAAATGTGAAAAGTATTGTGTTTAACGATTAGATATAAAGCTAGAACAAAATTAACAAGCCAAATTATCCAGGCAGCTAGAAGATCTTCAGCAACCACGATTGAAGGAGAGGCTGTAGAGCACGTCAACGAGCAGAAAACAGCATACATCTCAAATACTGACAGAAGACCGTAAAAGTGAGAATGGATTGCTTTCAGTTGCCTGCCGCGGAACAGGATGAAGAGAGATGCAGAGAGGTAGACGAAGAAAGACGGAGGAAATAAAACAAACAGGACTGAACTGTGACGTGGCGGACTCTGGGCAGAGAGAGAAAGAGAGAGGTTATTGCCTGTTCAGCTGCTCCTCTCATCTTAGGCACTGCGGTGATGCAGAGTCTGCACAGCTTGCGCCGAACACTTTCGAAACTTCTCAAAGCCACAATCTCATCAGGAGAAAAGGCCTCCGTTTAGCTCTACAGGAGGAGCAAACCGACTGCGACTAAAAACGCGTCCGTTCCGCCCATGGATGATGCTCTGGCACAAGCTGCACAGCGCTCTAGTCCCTGGGCTGGTACTGGTCGTACCTACAGGGAGGTCTTTTGTAGTGTAGTGTACAGTGGTAGCAGCAGCAGGGTATGGTTTAAAACAAGTTGAAACTAATTTAAAAAATATAAAGATGATGGACCTGTACCAATTCACAATGACCCGATGAACAAAAATAATTAAAAATGATAAAAGGGATACATTTGCAATTGTGCATCCTGGCTTCCATAAAGGACACAACCAGGGGGGAACAACTGCAGTGTCTATGCTACTTCAAAAGGCTTTTAGCGACTAAAATTCTATGTCGACTGGGCAAACAATTTTTGAAATGTCCAAACATTTGTCTTCAGCACCAATATTAGCATCTGGCTTGTTTGCTGAAAACGGAACGTACTTCAGCATCGGATTGCGAGACAAACTATCAGTGATTGGCACGATACAATCTTGGGTTTAAGATTGTTACTCCTAGGTAAGTTGGCAAAAGAGGCCGCGGTATATGAGACTAGTAACCTAACAAGTGCAAATGCATTCCTTTGCTCTTAGAAAACAAACTAAACATATACAAGTCTAGATAATAGCATCAGTCTATATAAATGGCACAAGCTAAAGCAAAATTGAAAATAAAAGGAGCACAAGAAGAATAAAGATGGTGACGTGTACCCAGCTTTACATAATTAAAAATCTCTGGCCTCTTTAACAGTGCTTTTATAAAAAGAGACTGACCTGCCTCCGTTTTAAAGCATATAATTCTTGTAAAGATTAGGTTCTCTGGAAATGTCATGTACAAAATGTTAATTTCCCCCGTAAAAATGACATTCAAAAAAGGCACTTTGTTGGGTCGGAGAGAAAACCCCACAGTCCTTTAACCCTACTGATTTCTACCTGCATAGCAACACCTCAGAGAATGGTTATGACTTGAATATTTTCATTTCAAAAAAGGAAAGAAAAAGTTGATTTTTTTTGGTTTATCATAAGCACTTTTCAAAAGAGAAATATTTGAGTGTCCACTAAATGTAAAAAGTCTGTTAATGTCACTGTGTGCGTGTCCTGGTTGGGGGCGTGGGTGTTCTCGGTGAGGTGAGGACTGCAGGCTGGAGGAGAGAGGAGCTGGGATGGGCTCTCCACTGGCCCCTCGTCAGGCTGCTACCTGCCCCTCAGGTTCTGCAGCACCCCGTACACGTCCTCCTCTTTGCTCAGTCCCTCAAAGAAAGGCAGCAGGTCCAGGAGCTCCGTGTCAGTCATGTCATCAAACCACGACTGCACGGGAACCTTTACAAGATACACACACACACAATTAGAACCTGACATTACAGCTTTTCACATTTGAAACAGTTAACCCTGGGTCATTCTAAACCCCGGGTTAACGGAATCCTGGGTTATCTTTATTCACGTTTAACACTGCTCATATTATACCCAGGGTTAACAGTTAATCCTGTGGAATCAAAAGCTGCTGTTTCACTCTACACATTCATAAACCCCGGGTTAAAGTCCTTTTTGCATATTTGCGGTGTCAATGTTACCTGACCTGCACGTGACCCGTTTACATAAAGGCTCTAACATTGCGTGTCCTTATATTACACATTTCTGAGAGAACTTTGCGAACTACAAAGGTAAGAATGACGGTCTCTTCTTCCCTCCAATTGTCGCATTTTTCCTATCATACGCAAAAATTACTGTTTATATTAGGGATGGGCGTATCGATATGAAGTATCAATATCGATACTGACGACGAGTATCGAAAGTATCAATACTCAAATAAAAATAGATACTACAGTGTTTTTTTGTTTATTTGACAAGAAATGTAATGCATACAATATGCATTGAATTGGGTGAATAACATATGTTAGTGAATAATTCTATAGTTGAACTATTTTCCTGCTCATCTGAACACACGCAAATGCTGCAAGTCAGAACCAATCAATCACAGAGAGCGTTCACACACTACCGGCATTCAAACAGGGCTGCGTTTCCCAAAAGTATCATAAGAAACCATTGATGCTTTTGGGAAACACAGCCCAGAACAATGCTTAACAGAAGACAGAAAAACATGTTTGAGTTATTTCACAATAAACAAATTGAAATTGTAGCCTACATAGTCTGTGCAACTAAATTGGTTTAAATTCAATGTTAAAAGTTCATACTGATGATCTATTCTGTAACTAATTTTAATATAAAACATACATTTTATGGGTGCAACAGCCTGTCACTGGCAGTCCCTTATGAAAATGAACATTACAGTGACCATAGTTCAACTAGGCCTATAATATTTTGTAATTTCCATGGTTACCACTACAAGTAAACATTTTAACCATGTGTAAAGAAAAAATATATTCTAATAAATTCCAATTAAGGCGTATTGAATGTTAAAATGCCTTTCAAATATAATGTTAAGTAGGTATCATTACCCATTTTACTCTTAGTAATTCAATAATTTAAGAAATTCAAAAATGTAAAAGTTCAGTTTAGAGGTATCGTATCGAAAAAAAATAAGTGGTATCGCCCATCCATAGTTCCCATGACTACCCAAAGCACGTATTAGGCACATGATTGGTTGTCAGTTGCTAAGCATCTAGTTGTAACATTCTAAGACTGCATTGCGGTGCCAAACTTGTATAGTTTGAAACGATGTGGAGTTAACAGTAACACCCAGAGCAGGGTTTCATAACCCCGGGTAAAAATCGGTGCTAACCCCCCTTTTAAATTACAAATGTGAAACGATCCTTTGCCCGGGGTTAAAAGCGGTATTTAGTACGACGATAACCCGAGGTTAAGCACGGTGTGAAAAGATCAATTGTGTTATAACCAGATGATACAAGTGATAATCTTGTCATCCCTGTTATGAAATGTCACTGTTCCAAAATCTTGGATAATATACACAACTGTATATTAAACATAAAATATTCCTGTACTTTTAGCACATTGTGCAGCATTTTCATTCTCAGTGCAAAATAATACTAAATAAATAAAACAAATAATATTAATGTTGCCAGAATCTTGTTGCACGAGTTTAGGACAGAGTGTAAATTGTTGCTAAAACTGAGGAAGGTCCTAAGAGAATTACAAAAGAACAAGGATGGGAATCATAAGAAATTTAACAATCTGGTTTCATAATTCATTCTTTCTTTTGACATTTGTCTGTGAAATTGATATGACGCGAGACTCACAGGTGAATGACATATGCACGCAATTTATGAAATCCGTCCGAACTAATCTTACTAATTCTTTAATAATTACTTATATTTTGTCAAAGACATGGAAGATGAATTTTTTTGCACTCTCTCATTAGTAAGATTTTTTATTTATTTTTTATCCCACAAAAATGTACAGTGTAGCTTTAACTACACATGGTAATATAGACAACCAGTTCAACCATATGAACTAAGTCTCACAAGCCTAAAGAACAACATAACAGTAAGTTGTAAGCTGAATGAGTTTGATTCACTAAAAAGAATCATTTGTGAGTCAGGCTACTTTGGTTGTGCTGTATAATTGTGATTTGCTAAAAAAAAGACTGATTCAGAGACAATTCAGAAATCAAATTGAATGCCACTGGGTTTGCAACTCGGTCCTCAACCCTAATAAAGAAGTCCATAAGTAACCAAACTACTTAAGAGTTTCATCAGCAATCAAAACTCACAGCATTTTCAGGATGGAAAATGTAGGAAGCAGGAGAGTTGTCCACAATGATGACGTTCCTGAGCTCTCTCCCGAGCCGACTAAGGTCCTTGACATAGTTCCCTCTGTGGAAAACGCAGGATTCCCGGAAGAGTCGCGCCCGAAACACACCCCACTGGTCCAGCAGGTCAGCCACCGGGTCGGCATACTGAAGCACACAGACACAACAGACACTTAGACAAGTTAAAGGTGTGTTTTTTCCAGTAGATCATGCACTGATTAAACTGCAGAGTCACTGTGGAATTGTCCAGTTGCTCCCTGCAACAAATATAAATATAAAACAGAGAAAACACAAGCTGCTAGGGCAACTTAACACTATTTCCATGTCTATGCAAACGAAAACATCTACAAAGAGGACTGTAAGGAAACCTACAAAACCATAGTCAGATACATGCTACTAAAGCGAATGAGCCGCCGCGTCCTCGATATAACAGACATGGAAGCAACCAAGACACGTGATCTAAACTACAGTGGGCCGCATACAGCTAATGTGTCACTTACAGGAATGAGAAGAACAAAACACAGAGACATTAGCTACAGATACGGTGACAAATGAAACTTCACAGCATATCGTAAAAGCGGCCAACCTCAAACAATGTGAGCTTTTCAAAGGTGAAGGCAGCAGCGACTGCAACTACTGGTACATGGCACGCATTTTGGAAGAGTCACAGTTGCCATAGAGACACTTACCCATGCATTAGCGGCTAAAACAAACGCAGGCCACACAGAGACAGAGAGGGGGGGTCAGATATTAGCAGAGCAGGTATGAATCAACACCCACCCAACAGACCTTAAAGGGCTCTGGCAGGTATATCACAGTACTTTCTCTCTTAACTAACATTCAGACTGTTTCAGCCAGTGAGGTTTTGTGCACTATGAGAGTAATGAGATGCTGACTGACTGACTGAGTCTTTTGACATGTTTGTTGGTGTCACAGTGTGGTGGACAAACCTTGGCTAGACTGGCTGTGAAAAGCACACATTCAAACAGCTCGCCCATTTTCTGCAGGAACTCGTCAACGTGAGGCCTTTTGAGCACATACACCTACGGAGGGGAGATATTGTGAGCCATTTAAGTCCATTTGAATGATAATAAGTGCTCATAATAGAGTTCAACAGTCGAGTTCCAGAAGTAAAAACTCCATTCATTTTCTTCATAGGGAAATAGATTTTTAATCATAACTTGGAAACCTTTTTAGACAGCCCTACTTTGAGCATTGAGGTTGTTAATCAACGGTACACACCTCTGTTGAAGCTGTCAGCCCGCATTATTTCAACTTATCTTTAAAATTACAGTGTTTAACAGCGGAATTCCTGGTGAAGAACTACATTACCCATGATGCTGAAATAACCAAACCCCCCTAAAAGAGCTTTTTAGCTCCGCATACTCCCATGAAAGCACTGTGAATGAAGTAATCGAGTCGGTATCCCTATGCTCTCAAAATAATTGTATGTAAATACAAGCTTAAAATATATTGTTTCTATAGACATAATCAACATTTATATTTCTTGATCATTTTTTATTTGATTATGCTGTTCGCAATGCTTCATGGGATTGTAGTTCTTTCCCTCAGTAAAGCCTTTAAGTACACAGTCTTGTACCATATTTTTATCTGATTTTCAAATATTTTTTGCTTCAAATCAAAGTTGGTAACATTATGATTCACCTCATAGCTGGTTGGCTTGGATCATGGCTTATAATGCTTTAAAAAAGATTTTTTTTAATCCCTATGGGAAAAATGAATGGAAAAAATACTTCCGTGACCAACACAGCTGCAAAAGTGGACGGCCACTGTTGCACTCTATACACGTATTGTAATGTATAATAATAATAATAATAATAATAATAATAAAAAATCTTTATAAAACAATATAATACAATATATTACGTATATAGTACAATATTGTCATTAACAGAGCCATTTAAGTCAATTTAAATGATAATAAATGTTCATAATCCATATAATAATGTATAAGTCTTTAACATAATATAAAAAATAATACACTTTCATACAATTGTGATAGAGCAATTTAAGTAAATTACAATAATACATTTTCATAATACATATAATAATCTTTATGAAACAATATAATATTATATAATATCTAATATAATGATACACAGAGCCATGTAAATTATTATTTTTAAATAATAAATGATCTTTATAATATATAAAACCTATTATAATAATAGTAAAATATTTAGAAAATAAAAAATTATCTAAATATAATAACATAATATATCCAAAAGTCATGTTCTCGTTCTTCAAAACACTGAGTAACACAAATCAAGCACAAATGATTTGCATCAGCTCCAGGATGACAAACGGCTGCCACCTAGTGCAAGTAATCATGAATAGGCCTCCCAGGACAGACAGCCTATCCTGGATTACTTGAACAAGGGAACAGCCACTCCCAGCCATGTTCACCACTCCATCCAATGAAGTTGACACGGACAAAAAACCCGTAAATGGCTTCATAATTAGTATAGAACACACTAGAGTGTCATTTGAAACCTGTGCATGTCTCCATCAATTCTGTACCTGATGCACTGTGCCATCGATCTCCACTGGGACGATGAAATCAGCATTGCTAATAGGCTATGAGAGAGAAACAAATGTAAAACAGTGTTATGACCCAGCTTCAGATGGAGACAAATGTAGAGGAAGTGATCCAACTAAGCCCACCCAAAGTTTTATTTCATACGTTTTCTGAAATACCTGAAAAGCCTTTCAAGCAGTAGGCATGAATCTTATTAAATACTCATGTTTTGTACTGTCATACACTGGCTCAAGAAGCTTCAAATATGATATGTTTTTATTTTATGTGGCTATTGCCAGAGTTATTCGTTTTCATTTCAACCATTGTTCTACTGAATGTGTGAGCTTCCCTTGCTGTATCCTTCTCTACCTTAAAAAATCCATCTTTCAATATTGCTTTTAAAAACCAAAAATCTTTTTGCTTTTAGCTTCCGGCAGACGGCCGTATGCATCGATTAACATCCTACGGCATACATTGTCAAGTGTTACTATTTTGGCATTAAGTCGAATTGCGCAGGCCGTCTGCCGGAAGCTGGTTATTTTAGTTGATTAAGTTTTAAATATGGATAATTTTCTTACATGAACACGTCACTTCACTTCAGAAGGCCTTTATTAAACCCCCTGAGCCGTGGGGAGGACTTTTATCAAGGATGGATGCACTTTGATGGACTTCAAAACATAAACGGCCATTCACTGCCATTATAAAGCAGAGCCAGGACATTTTTTAATATAACTCTGATTGTATTCGTCTGAAAGAAGAATGTCATATACACCTAGGATGGCTTGAGGGTGAGTAAATCATGGGGTAATTTTCATTTTTGGGTGAACTATCCCTTTAAATAACTCCAAATATCAGCTTAAAAAAATAGTTAAATGAACAAATGTGAATTTGTTCTCTTTCATGCGTTGTCTTTTTTTAAATAAATCAAGTGAGCTATTTATTTGTCACTTCAACTATCTCAAAACATTATACAGCAACTGCTGATAAACAAGATGACAGCAATCAGAGGTTACTGATGTGTGATAAGCTCCATTTACTTATAATTTGCATAAGCGCATTGAAAGTGCGGTGACAACAAACTGCTCTTTCAATACAAACCTTTCAAGTTAAAAACATTACTAATCAGGTGTGAGGAAGGTTTGAGTATGGCACACCTCACACATTTGTCCTTACAAGCATGACTGAAATCACAGACAACTTAACCCTGTACAGCCTGACATATGAAATAACAAGAGGTTTTGAAAAAAGCTTGTATGCGTTTTTGTTGAGTATCATATTTGATACATCAGGCTTTCATTTTCAGAGGAAAATATGAAGCTTACACTTCAAGGTTTTTTCTTTTTTTAGAAGCCCAAACTGAGCAAAAATATGAAATATTTTGCAGAATTTATTGCCAAAAGGATGAAATTATGATAGCTTGTAATGTAGTGTAAATTAATGAGATCTTTAAGGCAGTTTAACATACTACAAACATGAAATAATGTCTTAATAAAATTATATTTAAATGCTTAGTTTAATGATCAAAGCTCTGTAGTTTTAATGTTGGCAATACAATGACCGACGCAGATACATTTTCCTCAAACGTCTAATACGTTTGAGTATATTATATACTCAGATTTTAACATGATTTTTCTAAATACATTTTTTTGCTTCATATCTTGAAATATTACAAACAATATAAACATTCTTATGTTTTGTTTATAAAATTCATTATAGATTTCACACCAAAGAGACAAGTGTACCAAAAGGGGGATTTAAAATTAAACTAAAAGGCCTTTTACTTGCTAAAAATGTATGAGCTCATCAATCAGAGGAGAGAAGACATGTAGTAGATTATGCACAACAGGTTTTTCAGCAAAGTTGATCATTCAGAGGCCTTAGAATTTTGCATATCAAATATGATACAGTATGCTTTATAGGGTTAAACTCTGTTATAAGACTACCCCATGCCAAACTTCTGAGCTTCACAAACAGATCAAGATGATAAAAAGCTCAAGTTTCTCTTATACTCTAGCAGCTGAGACAAATGAGCCCTGACTGGTCTGCCACCAAGCATCACAGGAAGCTCTGCCCGCATGCATATATATCTCTGACGCAAATAGGTCACCGTAGGTCACCGTCACTGAGCAAAATACTGAGAGAAGTCACAGTTTCATTGCATTTGTGACCCATTCCTGGTTGCCTTTCTCTGGAAAAATACCTGACACTGTTGAATGAGAACTGAACTGAGTTAGATGACATAATTTTTTGCAGCTTTACAGATAACTAATTTTAAGATTTAATTTACAGATTAAACTAATTTAATAATTGATGATCTTTACAACGGAACTGAATCAACACAGAACTGACTTCAGCTGAACAACAGCCGAAATGCATATATTTCCTGTTATCGCTGTACAGCTGCTTTGAAACAATCTATAACCTATTCATAAGTATACCTGAAAAGGATCTGGGCTAGTTTTTACAGGCAATAATTAATGAATTACCTTAAACGAGCTGTGCACCAGAGTCTCATCCAAGTCTATCACCACACACTTCTTCCCATAGTCATTTATGTTAACCTCGGACAGGAGGTACTTCTCTGGAGGCTGTGGAAATGCAAAACAGAGTGAGTTAGCATGATGAACATGGAGCAGATTCAGCGTAATGTGGCGCGGGAGTTTTAGCCGCGACGTGTTAGACTGTTATTAAGCAAAATGAGCAGAAAGAAGCACGATCCCCAACCATCTACACATTTCCTCTGGGAATTGTAAGGGAAAGCTTCAGGCATTTTAGGAAGTGTGTTTCCTGAGCTGCACAGATGACGCGCATGCTGTAACAACCCAGCTCTTTCCAAGCGGAAGTGGAAAGGATTATGGCTGTGCGTGGGGATTTAAAGGTTTTTCACACATTAATCAGAGATGCAGGATGGGTAAGGTTAGAGTGCGAGAGTGACTACAACACTGGCTGTCTGTATGAAATCCCATCACTTTATTTATATGCTGTGGGTGAATGGGTCTCTCTCTTGATCCAGTTCTCTAATCCAAGCTGCACCGTCTCAATTCAAGCAGAGGCAATTTTGTTATAGCGGGAGGCAGTATGCTGTCGAGTCTATCTAATCTAAATCCCTGTCTGTTTAATGGGATGAATCAAGCTTAGGAGGAACCGCTGGAGTGCAGTCATGATCTTGGTCCGAACTGCTGAATGAACACAAAGACACCAGAACACTTACAGTTCGGCTGGTCGCGAGTTCCTGTTCAGTACACAAACAACAGTACAGCAAATCATCAGCAGAAGCTTCATTGGGGGATTGTGTGATCACTACTTCTAAAATCTTATGGCAAAATCATTAAGGGATTGATCATGAGATCTTGATCTTCACATCTGGACTTCAACAGCCTACCATTGAGATTAATAATCATAATAACCCCAAACTTCTGAACGGTAGTGTACATTTAAAGTACATTTAAATTTGTATGCCTTGCAAACTTAAATGTTTGGGTTTTTTGTGATGTACTCAACACTGTTCTATGCACTGATCTATCTGATCTAAGATATTATCTAGCTGGATAACATAAAAGTTTTTTTTGAGAATTCAACAAAATCTCATCTAAGTCCTCAAGGCATCAGTAATAGTATGTTAAATGACGAACCAAACAGTAATGTTTGGCTTCGCATGCCATAGTCAACAAAAATATTATATGAATGTATGGCGATAGATTATAGCAATTTCCAGCTCGTTTCAAAAACTGTGAAAAGGAAACTAAACATTAACGAAAAATCGAATTATTTCTAGCAAATATAAAAAATGCATGGCCAAAAATAGGCCAGTGAAAATATTGGCATGGCAAGTAAAGTAGCTTGACTGACCAGCAGAAGAAAAACATTCAATTGGTGAAAGTATTGCTCAGCACCTTTAAACAGACTAGAACACGTGAAATGAACACTTGCATTATCAAATCAGAAGTAGTCATACTCCCAATAGTTAAAAAGCTGGAGGGGAGGGGGGATGAAGTCAACACATGTTGCTTAATGCCTTAGCCAATAATTGTGTGGAAAAACATTAAGCTTTCCAGTCGCCACAGTAGTAGTAATATACAGTGTATGAAAGCATCAATCAGGCAAAGTGCATCACTGTCCACAGAACCGCTTGAAAAGACGATTTGAGAGTACAGTGGTGAGACGCTCATGCGGCATGCGAGAGCACACAGACAGACGACACAGAGTGGAGTGGAGTCATACATACACTGGGGATAGGGATGACCTCAACCTGGTCACACTGGGACATGAGATGAAGACAGAGGAAACAAACAGGAGAGGAAATGAGGTGCTGAACCACAAGACAAATGGACTATAATTAAGACACATGTAATACAGTCTGCACAGATAAAAAAAGAGAGAGAGATGTGATTACTTCTATTTAACATGAGGAAAACACACATGGCGGCGAGAGTCTCTGGATCAATACGCATCTGATCTTCTGTAATCGCTCCCGTTATAAAGAGGATGTGTGGGCAGTCTCACCTTTGGTGGAGCTCCGTTCTCCTCCACAGGTGGCGGCAGAGGACTGCTGTTGTTGTTGGGGGTGGTGGGCGGCTCGGCATCGTAACTCCTCAGGCAGCAGAACAACGAGCTGAAGATGCTGCGAGTCCTCTTCTTCTTCAGGCTGCTGTTAGACAGCGAAACTACAAAAAGAACAGACAGAGAGAACAAAGGTTTAAAACAAATGACTACAATAATAATTTACCAAGGAAGCATGATATTTTTAGTATATATATATATATATATATATATATATATATATATATATATATATATATATATATATATATATATATATATATATATAATTAATAGTTATAAATAATAAGATTATATACAGAACGGCAAGAGTCAGAAGTTATAAATTAGAGTTTTAATGTTTATGAGTTACTTTCATTTCAGACAGTGAAACGTATCCACTTTTCCTACGCCCCATGATCCTTTGCCTGTATTATGGGAGTAACTTCCGTTAAACTGTAACCAATCAGCGAAAGGTTCGCTCTATAAACAAAATAAGCATTTTCAAAACTGGGTGCAATGAGATAACATTATTCTACTCACCCTGCAAACCATCGAACATTAAAAGAAAATTTAAAAGTGTAAAAGCATTAACAAATTACTACCACAGACAGACCATGAATAACCCCTAATTATTTTCACAGGAATATTACGGACGTGTTAAATACCACTGTAGTAATATATGTCTGTATAATGCAATAGTGCCTTAATCAAAATTGTTAATTAACTACAAGTTGGAACATTAAGTGATAATACAGTGATTTCCATCATTGTGACAGACAATAATTATTATACCTACCTGCTTTAGAAACATTCGAGTAAACACTGGTTATAAGGATTAAAAGTGAAAAGGGAAGACAATTACATTTTAAAGCGTCTGTGTGAAAACAAACCTGGAAAAAGAGAAAAACAAGAGATTCTCAGTGCATTCCAGTGAATTATTCTAGGGATATAACGTTAATTAAATTGGGAGAGCAGCAGACCATAAAAGCGCAGTATATATGTTGTCCTTTTTAATACTGTTACAGTGGAATACAAAGGTAAAATTAAATTATATATATATATATATATATATATATATAGAGAGGAAAAGAATGCAGCGACTGAAAAAAGCTCTTGCCATAGATATTCCTGTCATACCACGTCACATTAAAATACCAAGCGTTACATTTTTCTCTTGAAGTCTGAACATGAAGAAATTTGTAGAGCTCATTCAGTCAAACTGACGGAAAAAGATTTTTTTTGTGCTTTTTTAACGTTGAACTTCCCCAAACCGAAAGTGCCACCCATAAACTAAAACGAAATAGTCTCGTTAGGAAAAAGGTGATTGATACATGGCATATAAAGTTCAATTACACTCATTTGGGACACTTGGTGGTGGGAATGCCTGACACCCTTTAGGGAAATGGCTTTCTCCCAGTCAGGATGTCACATGATGGCATTTTTAATTAAAAGTCCAGACTATTACAAATGATTAAGGACAGGCTTTACACCAATACACTGCACATAATGAGGCGACGTCAAAGAGGTTCGCAGTTCTCCTCTCCTCATTCACACACACACACACACACACACACACACTAATAATAATCTTCCTTCATTCCAGCGCCACAGCGGAGGCTCTGAATGTTAACACTGAGGTCACCAGCAAGTAAAGGCCCTTTAAAAATAGTGACAAGCTGAAAAAAAAAATGAAACTAGACCCCACTCGCTTACAAATCCCACCCCGTCCCCTTTAGGCTCCTAAACCCTAGTCCCTCCACTCATTGGCTGCCGCCTCCAGCACCATTTTAAGGGACAGAGGCTATTTTCCCTCGTTCCTGAAGCTTCACTGATGACTTCAGAGGCACAGACGAGGGGGAATATTTGAGGGAGAGAGGGAAGAAGAGAGAAGGGCAGCAGCAGCGGAGGAGGGGCTAAGAAAACAACCAGCCAATGAGAACCGTGCATTCCTCTCCCGCCCCTTTAGCCACCATCTCAAATGTTCAGCTGCTGAACATCTCAAGCTTTTCACCGCAAAATACAAGAACCTATGCAATGCATTACACTAACATTTTTGAATTGCATTAAATTGCATCACAAACTGGAAAGATCCGGCTGATTTTTACAGCAACAGGACTGAGCTTATTAAAAGACAGCACTTTAAGTAGACTTTCAATAGTTTTGATTAAGAAAGCAGCTTCTAATCATGCATTGCAGTGCTAGGATCATTTTTCATAAGTGGGAGGACAACAGCCTGTCTTCACTCAGGAATACTGGAGGAAGTGCCAGAAAGCATGTTAAGCATCATGGTAAGAAGAGGTGTAAAAAACACATGATATTTAGGTCAACTGAGTAGCCTGTCACAATGAGAGTGTCTTTGCAATGCCACAACAACAACAAAAATCATAAATGTGCATCTGTCTGTAAGCTTAGATTTATTTAAATGCCTTTACCACATCTAAAGAGCAAAAATTTGACTGCAAAGCTTCCAATGAACAAAGTTACATAAACTATTGCCATATGCACTCCAAACAAGTAAAAGAATAAAATGCAGTAAGTACAGGACGTTTTACATAATTGTGGGCAGAATGCAAAAAAGATCCCTGTCAGGCAACGGGCCAGAGACATTGATCACTGCGGCAGACTATCAGATGCCATCAGAGCTCAAGCAGCTGCCTTAAAAAAATCCTGTAATTACTACTGACTTTAATTACTTCTGGTTTAATACTAATCTACATGTTGGAAAGAATCATTAAATGGCTTTGAAGAGGGAACTCTGGTCTGGATGAGATCAAGGCAGTATATGCGAGTCACAAATGGCATTTAAGTGTTGCCTAACATGCCATCAAAAGCGCAAGGACCATTTTAGATTGTTTAACTTTATTCTGTGCTGTTTTGAGAGGGCAGCTGTTGAAGAGCTTCTCCACTCAGCCACCCAGAGGTCAAAGGTAAAGCTCTGGAAGTGCTCCATCCAAATGCCTGCTGTCACAGAGCCGGACATCCTCAGATGAGCAGCCCTGCAAAACCGTAACATGTATTTTATCTAAAGGGATAGTTCCCCCCCCAAAAAAATATTTCTGTCAATCACTCACCCTCATGTCGTTCCAAACAAGACGTTCATTTATCTTGAGAACAAAAACATTTTTAATGAAATCTGAGAGCTTACTCTCCATTGACAGCTAAGCAACTACCACTTTGATGCTTCAAAAAGTTCATAAAGAGATTGTAAAACTAATCCATATGAATTGAGCGGTTTAGTCCAAATTTCCCCACGAGACATGATTGTTTTAGCCTATATGATGAACAGATTTTATTCACATATAAACATTCATAAACATACATCAGTTGTGGTAGACGGAAGCATGTTCGCTTGACGTGTATGAAACAATGAGGTTCATTCTGATGTTAGGCAACTGTTGTTTGAGCTTCTGCAAGAACCAATGAGGTAAATTCATTGTGTGTTATGCAGCATGTTTGAGCTTCCTCAAGGAACCAATGAGGTTTGTTCTAGTGCGTCAAGCATGTTTGGTTGAGCTTTTGTTTATGTTTGCCGATCAATGATTATATGTGAATAAAAGTTTAAATTCAATCTGTTCATCATATGAACCGATTAAGTCTCTTCAGAAATTTTGGAATAAACCGCTAAATTAAAATGGATTAGTTTAACAATCTCTTTATGAACTTTTTGAAGCGTCAAAGCGGTAGTTGCTTAGCTGTCAATGGAGGGACAGAAAGCTCTCAGATTTCAAAGATCTTCATTTGTGTTCTGAAGATGAACCAAGTCTTACGGGTTTGGAATGACAGAATTTTCATTTTTGGGGGAAATATCCCTGGTAAGGCAAGACACTACCTGCAGTTTTCATGCACTGTTTAATTTTTTGATTTTGGGCTTTCATAACATGTAACATGTTCATAAAACATCAAGACTGGTGAAAAGAAAACATTCAAAAAAGTAATAAAGTGTTTATTACACACTATCTATTTCTACCTGTAGATTTCAACTGCAATACATATCTTTAAAGACCGTCTTCTCAAAATGAGCTTTTCTCCTGCACTGAGCCAGAAACCTCCACACACATACACCAAACTTTAAAGTTGTATTCTCATATTCTAAAGGTTTTCACAGCTGAGTTTGTTCTTGATCACCTGATAAGTTCATTTTTACTTTTTCAACTATTTTTCCTGATTTTTGGAGTATTAAAAAGAGATATCCAAAATCCCCTCAGTAAAAATGTTTAACTTAAATGTGTCGACAAAAAAAAACTTTTATCCAATGTTCCGATTTCTTTTCTGTAATTTCTTATTTAATAATGCCTCATTTGCTTATATATGTCAGAAAACCTGTGAAAAACAGTCTTAATGTACTGTACTTAGTTTTATGATGCTGGGTTTAATCAACAAGTTATTATGTACCCTATTCATCAGTGGTTTCTTGTCTTAAAAACTAAAAATGTGCTTTTTGGCACGTAAAATGTTTGTTCGCATCCTGACCTAAACAGCGCCATCACAACACTAACTTGCCTGTTTTGTAAAACAAAATTGTAGGCAACTAAATAACTTATCTAGCCTAATAATTCCTGCTGACTTGACTGAAAGAACAACAAGTCAAAAGTCCGCCGCTTCTTAAATAAAACATGTGCCCTTTAAAGCACTCAACTTATGCAAGTCTTGCCCCGTGACAGAAAGAAACATGTTTATGTTGGTCTCCATCCACATCACGGGCGACCAACGCTTACAGAGCCAAAACTTTCGCTCTTTAGCAGTTTACATTGCGCCTTTACGACGACTCAATTATATAAACACACTCGGTGATTGTTTTGCATCAAATGTAACACGTTGTCATATGAAAGCATATAAAAAAATACCAAAAAAACACTATATCCTCGTCTATGTTGGTCTAAGCAAGAATGAAATTATTATTGTCCGCGGACGCAAGCTCGCAGCCCGCTCGTTTAAAATGGTGGGTAAAGCTAACAAAACGCGCAACAGCGACCAACTTCAACGCACAAAAACACCTCTCACCTTTCTCAGCATTTGACGAGAGTATCTCCTCCTCCTTAGGGTTCGTAACCTGCGTTATTATGGACGTGTTGTCCATGGAAACGAGATGTTAGCTCCTTTTCCAGCGAGTTCTGGCCGTGTCCGTGTTTCAGGTTGTGCTAACAGCTAGTCGAGTTAATGGCAGATCTCCAGCCAGCCAGCAGACTGCTGTCGCTCAGGCTAGCGTGGGCGAACGGACTGCACCCGACCACTAATCTTTGCGTTTTGTTGCATTAAAATACGCGTCGCGGACACACATTTGATCAATCAGCCCGTGCGGATACGCATTACAAAAATCAACTGCGCCAGCGCCGAATGGCTAATAAGTAAATGGAGGTTGAATTGCTAAAATAAGATAGCGTTAGCGAGCTGACCATGAATCTCCGATTCTGGGCTGAATAACTGACCCGCGCGATGTCTGAACGCTCGCGTTTAAACTCCTGGAGCTATAGCGGAGAACGCCGCGACATCTGTGCGCTTAAGCGAGCGTCAAAAACTGCCTCTTCATGTTTTCCCGTGTTTTCTGATCTCTGCTTCCAATATGGAGACGGTGTGTGTGTGTTTGATGTTCACGAGTTAGAGCTGAGGAACGGCAGGAGGAGGTATTTTCTGGGAACCCCCTCCCTCATATTAAAAATAAAAGCACGGCCGGGGAGTGCGCAATCCGCCCAATGACAGGACAGGAGTCCTCACAAAGTCGACTGATCATCACTGACTCAACTAACACTAAAAAACCAAGTCCACTAAAAAGTCAAAATAAAACACACGAACACCTTGGTCTGGTTTGCTTCGTGATCCTTAGAATGAAGAATAAGAGTGAGAGTTTAGAGAAGTAGGCTATAGCTCACAACAATGATTGTTTTGATTTCTTCCTATTGTTGTTTCTTATGTATTGAGCAGCTTCAATGTGCGAAGAAATGAACATCTGTCATTTACAGTAAAGAAATGGATATAGAATGTAAATGGGAATCACACTGTACAATAGAGTAAAACAAATTGCGCCTGTGCCTGTATTATGAAGTGGGAAACAGACCGTAGTAGGCCTATATTTCTGACTGTGAGGTTTAAATAGTAAAGGGCTTGCCTTTCCCTGTGCGCACTCTGCTGCTCAAAATTATTGTTGCACGTTGTAATATATCGCTAACATCTTTTTCTGCCCCTTTCAAAGTTTTTATTTATTCGTCTCTTCAGTCTCCATATTATGTAAAAAAAAATGAATAAAATAAAAAACATAGGCAACAACAAACAATCTGGTCTTTATTTCATTTTGACACCCATATTAACACAAATAAATTAAATTGTCAAGCATTTCCATGTTAACCAATGCATTTTGTTTTGAATTATAGCTATATTGCTTTTTATAATATATGTAACCCTATAAATGGTGAATGCGTGATTGACTTTCTAATAGCCTGTAATTCAGGTTTCCCGTATACCTTTACTTATAAGGCAAGTTGCAAAGTTTTTATTGAATCAATAGCCTGGCCATATACAGTGGCGTAGCGCAAATCCGCGGGACTCCCTCGCTCGTTTGAGGTCACTAAAATCACCCATATTATCCTCACCTTCATTGATTTGAGCCCCCTCACTGAGGAAAATGTATAGCCTAATCGTTTAAAGGCTTTAGGCTACAGATAATAACAAAGGGTGCATTGCAGATTCAACCTACAGTTTATTTATTTATTTTTATGCATTGTAGCCCAGTTGGAAAAATAGACTAATACCAAAGTTATGGCATGAAGTGAGTGATGGTTCACTGGATGAGCTCTCGGGACTGCTTTGTGACAGTAGTAGCCTATATCATCCCACGGACCAGAACATAAAGGAATTTCTCCAACCGGCCATCCATCACCTGTATCATTTAGCGCTTCTTCAATTTTTGCGCCTTTTTGACGGACACTTGGTGCCACCCCTTGGCGGTTCCAATCCGGATTATAAATACACTCTCTACACCCCTCCCGCAGCATCCACACCAGCTACTGCTGCCTCTCACAGTGCACCATTGGCACTGGGAAACCGGGACGGATGTATTAGGAGAAGCCCCTACTCACCCCCCTTTTCTTTTCTTTTCTTTTTTACCCCCAATTTTGTGGGGGTTGACACCTGTCTTCAAACATCTTAACGGCGGTGAAAGGCAGACACGAGGTTAGTACTGAGCAAGTGCACTCCGTTTTGAATTACTGTACTTACTGTACACAGTGTTGCAAACAGACAGAGTCCCACGGACCATAAGTGAGGCGGCGTGTGGGCGTTTGGAGGTTGGTGCAGCATCATTTACATCTAAAAGGACTTTGGATTTGCGTGTATGTATATTAATTAGTCGACACAAATACTCTGATTTTAATTGAACAGGTACACGCATGCCTTCGTAATTAATTAAATGTCAAGATCAAGGAAAGTGAGTGGCCAGAGCGCTCTTCCTTGGTTTCTCATGCTCCTGAAGGATCTCCTGATGTGTGGGAGATCGCATTGCGCTGCAGCTGCCGCACTGTACTACCATGAGCAACTGCACAGGCTAAAATAGGAAGAGGTTGTACGGCACGGCGCAGCTGACTGTGCTCTTTCTGAAGAGCCGTGAAAACAGGCACTCCCATTTAAGTCACTGACTACTGTCTTCTGAGAATTAGACTGGGTGTCAACTAAGTGCCAATGTTTTTGTTGTTTAATTTGTTTTAGTTTTGTTATTGATTGCCTAGGCGGAGGCATAGCCTATATAGTTTTGGTGTTAATAGCGTAATGCGTAAATTAATAAGCTATATTAATTCTTGATGAGCATTGTGTGTGTAGGCTACTTTTACTAATTATTATGCGGTGTAATGCTGGTCTTTTTTTCCTGCAAAATATCAGCTTTTACATGTAGCCTACTTTAACTGTTGGCACTTGGCAGAGGATGCTGCCTTAAATTTTTAAGTTCAATCAACTTGGATGTTTAAGTCACTTCAACTTAAATTACATTATAGCCTACTGACTTAATAAAATAGTTAAAAATTGCTTAACTTATTTTGATGACAATGTAAGAACATATGTTATCATAATATTACTTTTTTTTTTTACAGTGTACAGAGTTTACAGTGTAGTTTACAAACATTATTATGTTGTTATTTCACAGGAACTGAAATGAACTAAAGTACTGCGAGTGCAAATAAATTGCTAGGCTAAATTAACATTTAAAAGGCTCACATGAGGCCTACAAGTTAATATGCTTTTGTTGTAGGCTACCAACAACAACAAAAACTAACCATTAATTAAACTAATGTTTTAAGCATTACAGAGCACCACTCCTTTATAAATTGGATTTTGAAAACTAGTTCTGCAAGTAAAACTTGATTATGGGCGAGGAAATTTTCACCTAATGATATCAGCGGGCAATTATTTGTCCAATCACAGGAGATTTTTGTGCCGTGTCTATTAATATTAATGAGGTTACAAGTTGAAAGTAAAAAAAGATTTATCGTATGAGTAAAAAAAGTAAAAAAAGATTTATCGTATGAATTGTAAATCTTTTTTTACTCCAACTTGTAACCTCATTAATATTAATAGACACGGCACAAAAATCTCCTGTGATTGGACAAATAATTGCCCGCTGATATCATTAGGTGAAAATTTCCTCGCCTTCCATTGCTTCACAGTATAACTTTTCTTACAGTTTTAGAGCTTAACTTTCGCACTAAACTCAAATATACTTTTCTATATACGAAAAGTATTGAAATAGTGTCCTTTTGACCTGGTTGTAAAATACCTGAAAGAAGAGAAGGATCGGTGAATATCTGAGGAGTGAGTGTTAGTGACGTTTGACCCGCAACGGCCGTTAGTGAGTATGACAGCGGAGCTAATCAAAATATTGTATAATACGAACAAATAATAAAATACGAAATAAATACGATTCGACATCATAATTAATCATTGGTTCATGAACATTTAACATGACAAACAATAAAAAATAACCTTAAACTTGTGGGGGTAGTGTGTAACTGTAAGATTTGCCTTTAAGTTAACTTGTAAGATCATTTTCATGTGAGTGTAAGTTAATTGGATTCTAATGTTAAGACTTCTCTTCAGGTTAACCATGGGGATCAAGGCAGCCCTTCCCAAGATTGAGCTGTACTTGTACACTGCTGTCGTCTCTCTTGCACTCTTATGGGCAGGCAGCTGGATCATTGAGGCCTCCAGTGGTACACTTTATTTTTATCTCTTGCTTTTTCTTTCTACATTAAGGACACATAATTATATTCATGTCCATCATGGATGCCCTAGAACACCATGAGTAAAGGTGCATTTTCTCTTGTTCATTGTAAATTAGAGCACTATAGATGTAGCATTATTGTTTGTGTGTGGGCAGATTGTTTTGCTTATTGGCATCCATGCTGGTCCTGGAGCAAATCAGCCATGTCTTGTCCATATTATATACATATTGATTATGTCTACTTATCGGCACATAAACAGAAACATATTTTTTAGACTTAATCATTTAGTTATTTCTAAATCCAGCCCTACATTGAAACCCTCAACAACCCCTGACTTTTAAATAAGATCTGTTATGCAATTTGTATTATCTTTGTAATTCATGTTGAAAAGATTTTTCAAATTTCACAGGACCATCTCATAATCTCAAAATATATATGAGAGTCTGGATTATCACAGAGAGCCTCTGAATATGCAGGCTGGCAAAATTTACCTTATGTAATGCTATTAGGTTTTGCTCTGGAGGCTGGAGCTCACCCTATTTGCTGTTGAATCATGTGAATCTAATGTTCATTTTATTCATTTCTATAACACATGGAATTCATGGTTAGCTGTCTGCAGAGACTGCATGCATACACAATAAATATTGTAATTCTATAGCAATAAAACAAATTTCAACGTCCTTCTTGATTTAAAATGTAAAAGAAACATGACGTGATCAGGTGGTAAGTTTTATTATTTAGCCTGAAATGCACCTTGCTGCTTTTGTGAATCTTTTCTCTTTTATTTCCAGAGCATGTAAACAGGAGGGCATTTAGGGAGAATGTGAAACCAGGATGGCACTACTTTGGCCGAAAAATGGCAAGGATCATAGTTATTACATAAATGACTCGTATTTAATCATATTTAAGCTTTCTGTGACTGATATCCTCTATCTCTTCAGGATGCGTCAGATTTTGAATGGGTTATGTGGTTTACCACTTTCCGCAACCATATCCTGTTTGCCCTCTCTGGTCATGTGATCTTTGCTAAGATCTGCTCGATGTTGTCTCCAAAGGTACTGTATGTAGTTATGCATCCTGTGCACAATGATCGGGTCATTTACAATGACTTAAGAGTAATACTATTTGTTGATTTGTGAATGTTGCATGATTTTATATGCCAACAACTGTTAACCAATGATATAGTGAAAAAAAGCATTTTGATATTGACAGTGCATGTGTGATCTAATCTGAATGTTGTGTGAAATGTTACATGTATTTCGTCTGCTGTGAAAGAAGACTGGTATAGATGCATTCAAGGTAACTCTGAAAGTAGGCCTACTTATTTTCTTTGATCATACTAATTGACCAACTAATATTAGTGCTGCTACAACTCAAGCGAATGCTGGACTATATTGTAATTTCTAACACTTAGAAACAGTAGAGACTTAAAAGTCCTTTAAAACCCCATTCAATATTGTTGCATGTGACAGCTGGATTACATGAATGTGTTTTTTCACAAGAAATTTTCTTCGTAACCCACAGAACAGATCTTTGATCTATATGATGTATGGATCTCTAGCTGTCCTGATTACTATGGGATGGACATACCTCTCTCTCGTCCTGTCTCACTGCATCATCCTCTACAGTGTTTCCCTCGTCAAGAGGAAGTGGCTCTGCTTTGTGGCTGGACTTACCAGCCTGGCAACATTTAAGATGGAGCCCTTTAACAGTTGGCAGGTGAGAAAGTCCATAGTTATTGTATCGTCGTTTATAATGCCTCTCACGGTGCATTCACATGGGGCGTCGGCATTAACGCTTCTCATTTACTTTGAATGGGTGACGTCATGCATTGCCGAACTGAAATGTGGGTTTCGTTGTGCCACGTCACTGGCGTTGCTCACGGCAAC
Organism: Scardinius erythrophthalmus; assembly: GCF_964197995.2. NCBI lineage: Eukaryota > Metazoa > Chordata > Actinopteri > Cypriniformes > Leuciscidae > Scardinius > Scardinius erythrophthalmus. Next base: position 22,928,213 of record NC_138229.1, on the reverse strand, counting down.
TTTTCAAGCGCCAACGCAGGCATCAGCCAATCAGATCGCCTATGCAGATACCCTAGTGCAGACGGTAGCCAATTGCGTTCATGCAACACCAGAAAAGTAATGTGATTGGCTGTTGGCACTATGACGGTCGCGTCAGCACCAAGCTCCAGACACGCCCTCCGTCAAGCGTTGACGTCGATGCCCTGTGTGAATGCAGTGTTATAAAATGTTTTTCCCCACAGTCTAACCAAAAAAAATAAAGTTAAACCCAACACACTGGCCAAATGAAGCATAGATGTAATTGGATGCAATTCAGGCGTCCACATCAGCATGTGAAAAACCATTTAGTTGATGTTCTGATAATGTTTTAATGCAGGAAGGCTTTGCGACTGGCTCCTTTGATCTGCAAGACGTCTTGTTCTACGGGGGCTGCGGCTTCTCCATTATGCGCTGTATGAGCTTTGCTCTAGAGAACTGTGAGAAGAAAGATGGTAACTACAGTTTCATGGATCTGATCAAGTACAACTTCTACCTCCCCTTCTTCTTCTTTGGACCTGTCATGACCTTTGATCGTTTCCATGAGCAGGTGAGACCTGTACAACAAGAATCCGATACCTTTTAAACATTGTTCTCAAGAAAAACACAATTTTAAAGGTCCAGTCTATAAAATCGTGTTTATAAAACACAATCTATATAATAGAATACATGCAGTAAATGTAATTGTGTTGATAATGTCACTCTGGTTAAGTATGCATTATAATGATCCCTCTGATATTCTCAGGCTAACAACCCTAACTTGACTCGTAAAGAAAGAGAGATGTGGAACATCACCATTCATGCTTTGGTGCACCTTGGGGCTATTTTGGTGGTGGATGCCTTCTTCCATTTCCTTTACATTTTGACCATCCCTAATGATTTGAAGCTTTTGAAGCAACTGTCTGACTGGTCTCTGGGTCAGTTTGATACAATTATTTCATTTTAGTAAATAGTTAGATAGGACAGTGGATGTTTAGAAATGATGTCACTAGTAGTTTCTAATTATTTGTAAGTAGAAATTCATTTGTTCACTCACTACAATATTGATTGTATTGCTTTTCAGCTGGTTTGGCATACTCTAATCTGGTGTATGACTGGGTGAAAGCAGCTGTCATGTTTGGTGTCATCAACACGGTATCCAGACTGGACCATCTTGACCCCCCTCAGCCTCCTAAATGCATCACAATGCTCTATGTCTTCGCTGAAACGTAAGTATTGTCATTAACAGAAGAGAAATGGAGCATGTTTTTGGGTCTGTGTAACCAGATCACATGTTAACAGTTTCTCCTGACATTGACTTTTCAGACACTTTGACAGAGGAATCAATGACTGGCTATGCAAGTGAGCAAATAATCAATCCCATGTGTATCATCCCATGTATAATTTTAATATATATTGCTATATCAATCATATACTCAGGAAAAACATTCTTCACAACATATATCTCCTGTTCTTTGTTAAAGATATGTCTATGACTATATCGGAGAAAACCATGATGCTATCTTCAAGGAGCTTCTTGCAACCATCTGCACCTTTGCTGTCACAACTCTGTGGCTCGGACCCTGTGAGCTGGTTTACATCTGGTCTTTCTTTAACTGCTTTGGCCTAAACTTTGAACTGTGGGTGGCTAAGCTCTTTTCTCTGCCACCGTTTTCCACCATTGAGGTAAGATCCCAAAGACATCCACTGAACAAATACAGTGTAATTCAGCCTGATGGATTTGAGCATTTGGGTTTTCAATCATTGCACTACCAAATGATTCTCTTTGAATATTACATCATGACTGAATAGCCTTGCATTTCACTGATATGAAAATAACAGCATTTGCTCACTCTGAGTTCAGCCAGAATGTAATATTAATATTTTCCAGCGGAATCTTATGTCTGAGGCGATGTCACGTCGAATCAGGGGCTTGTTCAACGCTGTTAACTTCTGGCAGATTATCCTGTACAACGTCCTGGCGCTAAACAGTCTGGATTTTGCTCAGCTGGTTGCTAAAAGACTGCTTCTTAAAGGTAATTTTTTTTGTTTTAGGTCATTATATAATGAAAAATAAAACAAAAGTAGCTAGAATGAGTGTAGAATGTGTTAAACATTTCTTACATATGTAAATCACTTATATGTGATTTATCTATCTATCTATATCTATATATATACAGTAATGTGCAAAAGTCTTAGGCATGTTAGGCATGCCCCCCCCCCAAAAAAATGGCTTTAAGTCAGTTATTTATATCTTTTGCTGTAGTGTGTCAGTAGGAAATATCAGTTTACATTTCCAAACATTCTTTTTGCCATTAATTGTAATAATCCAGTGAGATTTGTGTATGCACAAGGAGTCTGACAACAGCCAGGATGATCTGATCTCACCATCATCGAGTCTGTGATTACATGAAAAAACTGATACAAACTAAATCCAGAAGAACTGCGGGAACGTCTCCAAGATGCTTGAAGAAACCTTCCTGCAAAGCTACAGTACTGTGAAAAGTACTGGCACTTGTGTTAAAATGCTGTAAAGTGAGAATACTTTCAAAAATAAAATCACAAATTGAATTTATTTATGATTTAACTTCCATAGAGCTGGTTAGTCCCGCCCCTTCCGTAAAACCCCGCTGGACCTCAAAGTTGAAAAACCGTCAATGCAAGTGAATGGGAGAAAATAATTATTTTCTGGTCCCGTTTGAATTGTGCCATGAATGTGAACATATGTTGTCTGTGAATTTTTAATATAATCTTTCGTGTGAAGAATGCTACAATTTAGCGGGTAGAAGTTTGATACGGTTAGACTTTGTGTGAGAGCACTTTGTGGACTACAACTCTCGACGCGTTTGAAACGTCACCACCACTCGCACACGGACACTAGCTCACGGATCCCGCTAAACATGGCTGTGTCTTTGGTGCACTTCATCGCCTTCTTTCAGGGAGAGGACAAAATCGTTGAGGTTGGCGAAAACCACGGGTAAGTCAACTTTATGGGGTGACGTCACATAGGCGACATGTAGTCTTTCTCGTTATGTCTCTTCCACAACTGCTAGCCGAAGAATCATACCATATACTGTCAAACTCGTAACATGAAAGATTATATAAAAAATTCACATACAACATATGTTCACATTCATGGCACAATTCAAACGGGACCAGAAAATAATTATTTTCTCCCATTCACTTGCATTGACGGTTTTTCAACCTTGAGGTCCAGCGGGGTTTTACGGAAGGGGCGGGACTTACCAGCTCTAATTACTAATTCAAATCAATATGTGGTGTAATGACCCTTTGCGTTTAAAACGGCTTTTGTCCAGATACACTTGCACATAGTTTTTCAGGTAGCTTTGCAGGAAGGTTTCTTCAAGCATCTTGGAGACGTTCCCGCATCTCGATGATGGTGAGATCAGATCATCCTGGCTGTTGTCAGACTCCTTGTGCATACACAAATCACACTGGATTATTACAATTAATGGCAAAAAGAATGTTTGGAAATGTAAACTGATATTTCCTACTGACACACTACAACAAAAGATATAAATAACTGACTTAAAGCCATTTCTTTGGAGGAGGGATATTAACATGCCTAAGACTTTTGCACAGTACTGTATATATATATATATGTGTGTGTGTGTGTGTGTGTGTGTGTGTGTGTGTGTGTGTGTGTGTGTGTGTGTGTGTGTGTGTGTGTGTGTGTGTGTAAAAATGTTAAAACAAAGTTGTATCAGCACAAAGATTCTTGAGGAATGGAAAAAACAGCATGTACATGGAGAATAATAGGACTCTTGCGATTCCCTCAGGCTTCCCCCTTTCCACTCTCTCGGTGCTGTTAGTGACTTACTGTGGCGTGCAGCTGATCAAGGAGAGAGAGCGAAAGCAGGCGTTACTGGATGATCAGGAACCAGTGCCGCCCCCAGAGACGGGCAAACAGAAGGCCGAGTAAAGGACAGAGAGGTCATTGAATCCGATCCAGCTCTTGAGGTCCTTCTTGTTAATTCTACCCCTGAGCTTTCATGCCAGACCGATGCAGTCCCATCACTATGGTCACTGCTTTGCACAAGTCTGTTTTAAAAACACAAGATGTTCTTAACTGTGAATAGTTCTGAAGTGCACTTGCTGTAGCCAGATGCAACTTGTCTTCCGACATAATCTTGCACAGACAAACCAAGAAGTGCATTTTTTATTTATATTTTCAGTGGCTATAGCATTTTAAAGGATGGGTTTGCCAAATATTTTATGAATAAATAATATATTGAACAATAAAAAGAAAATTTACAATGTTTTCAGTGCTGTCTTTTGTTTCAGTCTTTCTTAATATGTTTAATATGTTACAGCCATGTTACTTTAGTATTATTGAGATATTATTATAGTTTTTATTCATATTTTAAAATTAGTTTATATTATATCTTCTGTTTTAATTTTAAAGTTACGTGTTAACTAAAGATAAGTTAGTTATGTGCGTTTAGTCATTTTTTATTTGTTTTTTAATGTCAATATAGTTTTTATTTATTTTTATTTTAGTTTGAGTTATTTCAGTACATTAAGATAAACCAATTTAAATGAGAAATGTCGGTGCATGTCTTAGTAACTTGCTGAAATAAAATACTTTTTTTATATTTATATTATTCTATTTTAGTTAACATTTATTTTATTTCAAGTACCCTTTTTTATGGTTCTAATTTTAGTTTTAGATTACTATAATAACCCTGGTTTAGAGCCATTATTATGACACAAAACATATATGTTAACATAGAAATAGTCACCATTGGGCATTTCAACCACACAGAGCTTAGTCACTTTTCAAAGTTAAACTTTGTGCAATTACATTTTTATGTTACTCATGTCACACTCCAGTAGATGATACGGTGTGAACACATTCCCCTATTAGGCTTTGTCCTACATGGAGCTTTGAGTGGCACACAGGAGATTTGAGTTGATTAATGGGTCTAAATATACACTGATGAATACTGTAGGTCTGCTATGCTGTTATCAGCACACAATTACATATCCTAGTTTTCAGTCTCCCTTTGGTCACCTTATATAGGTTATTAGCACAGAATTAACTTTTCGCTTGTCTTCATATACACTATTGAAAATAAACGTTCTTTATTGGCAAGGTTCTCTAGATTATTTAAAATGTTTCTCACACTAGGAAAAAAAGTGGTTATTTTAAGAACTGTTTTATGGGAATCCAAAAATAGTTCATCACTGTGAAAACACCCTTTTGACATCTATTTTTAAGAGTTTGCCTTCAGAAAGTGTTATAACTTCAAATTAAATATGTTTATACCATGGTCTGGGTGAATACTCGATTCTGATTGGCTGCAGGGTGTCCATTAAAAAGTGATAGAGGACACCTAGTTAAGGAGTTCTGGTGAAACTGACTGTTTACCATTCGAAATTAATAAATAAATGCGCTGGCTACATCAGCTGTGAGTAACTATAGCAACAGGCAGTCAAAGTATCTATATGGACTATAAATCGGGACTATAAATATCTCCGGTTGCTAAATAAACCGTCAGGCGTAACCAGGGAAACCAAGTTATTGTTTGTAAAAACTTTATATTTCGATTGTAAAACTAATTAAAATATAAACTAATGTTTTAAAAATGTGTTATTTGGCAAGTGACCATGGTATAAGCGGGTTAATGCCCTTCGAGGTGTCCATTGTCTGTCAGGTATTAATGGACTTTCGGCTGTGCGTCGGACGGTTCACGCCTCGCCGTCGTCCATTAATAGCCTACCTGACAATGGACACCTCGTCGGGCATTAACCCTTACATAAAAATGACCAGAAAGTGATTAAACCAAATACAGGTTCAAGGTGAAACGATAAACAAGCTGAGGCCTATACGCTGATTTCACGCAGCCGTTATTTTGAAATCGAAAGCGAGGCTCCGGTGGGAAGAAAACCGGAAGTGTCGCCTAGCTTTAATCACAGGAGAGTCGTGAATGTGATGGCGTATTGTTGTGTTTAATGATGTTGTGTCAATTCTAAAACTGTACATACATTTATTTTATACTTTAGACTATATACAGTGAAATTCATTTATAAATAAAATATTTTTTTTATATAATTCAGAAAGTAAAAAAAGAAGCAGGAATGAACTATATACATATCCTATATTGGATATTAACATCCAATAGTGTAAATCGCGGCAGCAGCTTCAGGTTGGTAGTCCAAAGGCATTGTTGTTTATCTTTACTTCCGGGGTTTTTCCCACCGGAGCCTCACTTTCGATTTCAAAATGGCGGCTGCGTGAAATCAGCGTATTGCTCAAATATTAATCATATTAAGCCGTGGCACTCCTGTAAGTGAAGTTTGAACCTAGCTCTTGTCACTTGCCATTCCTGTTCTCCCCGCTATTTCCACTTCTTTCCATATGAAAAAAGGCAAAACACATCAATAACTTAATAAATTCTGTTGGAACTATGACAGATAAAGAAAGTGCTATTGTGCTCATAAGGACCCAGGTTCAAGTATAACCTGGGACATGTCCTGTTCCCCTCTCTCTCTCTCCATGTTATTTCCTGTCACTTCTCTACTGTTCTGTAAAAAATAATAAAACCAATTATAAATGTTGCAAATTAAAAATTACCATTGCTAGTTTCTCTGAATTGATGCTATAGGATGCAGGAGCCCACGATCGTGAGGAGCTCCACTAGAGGGCTCCACCAGGTGGACATTATCTCTCAAAGCAACAGGCAGGCAAACTTCAGTTTGTCTCCTTTCAAATCTGGTCTGATTTCCATCTTTTGTTTCTCTCTGTAACTCTTCTTTTCAGATTGGCCACATTTCTCAATAACATTACATTTTCACATCTTCCTGTCCTTTTGCACAAGATCTACAACTCAGTAGTGCAGTGAGCAGCAGGTCAGCTGTTGGCATGATCTGTTTGGCGGGGGGAAGGGAGGGACAGGTTGAATTTCAGGCCCTAAGTGTGGTTCATTTGCACACTTCTATATATAGATGGACAGACAGTGGCTGATAACTTGTGACAGCTGAGGAAGGAGGCCACACCAAAGAGGCACATCCTCCGCCATTTCTCTTTTAGAGTAACGGTGTTAATACAGTCAGTTCAGTTCTGCAGTGGGAGAGGACTAGGACACCCCTCCCTCCTACTGAAATCACATCAAACCATAACAAGATGGCCTCCATGTCAGTGGACCCAGTGACAGAGCCGCGGATGTACCAGCAAACGCTCCTACAAGATGGGCTCTGTGATCTCCTAGATGCTAACAAGTTTGTGGACTGTGTTCTGAAGATCAGAGACAAAGAGTTTCCTTGCCATCGGCTAGTGCTAGCCGCTAGCAGCCCTTACTTCAAAGCCATGTTCCTGTCAGACCTAGAAGAGAGCAAAAAGCGGGAGATTGTTCTAAAAGACATCGAACCTGGGATCATGGGAATGATCCTGAGGTACATGTACACCTCGGATATCAACCTTACTGAGCAGAATGTCCAAGACATTTTTATGGCGGCCAACATGTACCAGATTCCGTCAATCTTCAGCGTGTGTGTGTCGTTTCTGCAGCAGAAGCTTGTTCTCAGTAACTGTCTGGCCATCTTTAGACTGGGACTGTTGCTGGACTGTCCACGTTTGGCCATGGAGGCACGGGACTTCATCTGCGACCGGTATCCCCTCATCATTCGGGACCAAGACTTCCATCAGCTGGGTCCCAGTGAGTTGGCGGCTATCATCACATGTGACTCCCTGAATGTTGAACGAGAAGAGGCAGTGTTTGAATCTCTCATGGACTGGGTGGAGTATGACACGAGTGAGAGACTGAAAGACCTGCCAGAACTTCTACACTGCGTACGTTTCCGTCTTATGCCGACGAGTTACTTTAAAGAGAAAGTCGAGGGGCACAAATTGATCAGGATGGATCAGGAGCTCAAGAAGGAGCTCCAGCTTATCAAGGATGCACAGAAAGGACTGCTACATAGGGTCAAAAGGTCATCGCACAGGAAGGAAGGCGCGGCGGAGGATTCTAAAGATGAGGATGAGGAGGGTTTGCTGCCGGGGATCCTAAATGACAACCCACGTTTTGGAATGTTTCAAACAGACCTTATATTGATGATTAGCGATGCAGGAACAGTGGCGTATGACATTGGTGCGAACGAGTGCTATATGGCGTCTTCATCCACCGAGATCCCTAAGAACCACTGCAGTCTTGTCACAAAGGAAAATCAGATCTTTGTCGCTGGAGGTCTGATGTACAATGAGGAGAACAAAGAACAGCCGTTCAGTTCGTACTTTCTTCAGGTAACACACAGGCATGTTTTGGGAATGTTGCTTTATGTGTTTGCCTTACAAATCAATGACTCAAAGCACCACCTTCCAAAAATACATTTGTGAGAATGACCCTCAGGGTCTATTTTGCTTCAGAACAGCTGTTAAAGCTTTGAACCTCATGTGTCATGTTTTTAATAATGCCCGCATGACACATTTTCCTCATGTTTTTCCAATGAAACCTCTAAAGGGATTGTGTTGAAGGAATCAAACAGTTATTAATATGAGAAAGGAACAGTGCTTTTGGATTATTATCTTTCAATCTGAGTTCTTGTTTACCCCACAGTTTGATCCCATGAGCTCTGAATGGCTGGGGATGCCCTCACTACCAAACCCTCGCTGTCTGTTCGGTCTGGCTGAGGCTGAGAACTCCATCTATCTGGTGGGAGGAAAAGAGCTGAAGGAGGGAGCACGTGCACTAGATTCTGTAATGATCTACGACAGACAGTGAGTATCATCAGGAGATCGCAACATGCAGCTGACCTGTTGCCTCACTGACTGATCAGGTATTGCAGTCAGTGTTTGCGCAAAAATGTATATCCCGAAACTGATTTCAGACAGTTTCAGGACAGTCTGAGGCAGCAACAGCCTAATGGTCAATGACAAAACAGAGATATCATTGGTAATAGCGAATTGAATATTTAATTACTACAATATTAATGTCTCGCTAGAAATTAAATCCAAAGTGGAAAAAGTTGGTCAAAATCACACAAACTGACCACCAACCACAACTTTCAGACGCCATCTTTATTTTTAGCTAAATTGTCACGGAATTGAACAAATAGGCTTGTGGCATACAGTACCATAGGCAGCAAAGTATACAAAAATGAAGACATCTCAGTAGAGTGAATGTGACATGATCATATGATTAAGATGTAGTTGCCTTCCAACCTCTGATGCTGCCCATGGATGCTGCATTTTTTAGATTTCAGGAATTACTTCAATACAGTCATTAGGCTGCTTTTACTTACTGTGCCACTTCAAAAAACAAAAATATATTCTGTTTATGTGTAGGCTATACCGCACAACCATGTCTTTCTTCATGTTTATCCTCATTTTATAGCTCATTTTATAGGCCATAAGCCTAATGGTATGAAATTGATAAGTAAAGAGAACACAGGTTTGTTTCCCTCACATATCACTCTGGTAGATCAGGTTGAGCCCTGGTCAATATGATGTTGTTTGATATGGTTGAATTCTGATGTGTTTTCATTAATAATTTCATTATCACACAGGTCATTCAAATGGGGAGAGTCGGACCCTCTTCCGTATGCAGTTTATGGACATGGAATCGTTTCACACAAAGGGCTGGTCTATGTGATAGGTGGCAAAACCGAGAGCAAGTGAGTGAAAAACCTGATTTTATCCTAATTTACAAACACATAGCCTAGTAATGCCAGGTTGTCCTCGGTTTTCACAACCGCATGACTTGAAATGTGATCATTCAGGAAATGCTTGAAGAGAGTCTGTGTCTATGACCCCACTAAGTTTGAATGGAAGGATCTGGCACCCATGAAAACTGCCCGCTCGCTGTTCGGCACCGCTGTACTCAAAAACAAAATCTATGTGGTGACTGGAGTTACTGATAGCGGCCTGACTAGCAGTGTGGAGGTCTACGACATCGCCAGCAACTCGTACGTGCCGCTCCTTTATCACATTATGTGTACATTGCAAGCTTTTAACTTTTAGACTTTAAGCTTTTAGACATTATAACTCGGGTAAGTTGCTCACTTGTGTGTCTCCCGCCAGCTGGTCGGAGTTTGTGGAGTTCCCCCAGGAGAGGAGCTCTCTTAACCTGATCGAACTGGGCGGCTGCTTATATGCTGTGGGGGGTTTTGCTATGATGCCCATAGAGACCACCGAAAAAATGGAGCCCACTGAAATGAACGACATATGGAAGTGAGTATTTAGGTTAAAGAAACTGGTTTAATGAGATTTATTGAGCTGAGAAAGCTTGGTCATATTTGAAACTAAAGTTGAGACATGAGGTTTGAACTTGTGATTTTCCTGACAGGTTTGACGAGGAGGAGAACTGCTGGAATGGGATCCTGAGGGAGATCCGTTATGCTGCAGGAGCCACAGTGCTTGGGGTGCGTTTGAACACCTTGAGACTCACAAAGTTGTGATCTACAGTTGTCATCTATAGACAAAATAATGCCGCCCACATTTTCATAAATGAGCAATACATACAGTACATACCACTGAATCATAATGAACAGCACAGACCTAGCTTGCTTAATGTTAATATAGTTTGTTTGTGGTAGATCTTAAGGTAGCCTATATACTGTGTCTGTAATAGATCAATGTTTTATACCCAAGTTGGAGTTATGAATTTCACTGGGTCAGTGTACAGAAGATCTTAGTATGATGCAAATAGTCTAAAAAGAGATTCTACTGTTTTAAGAAAAGGATGGAGACAAACACAAGACCATCTATTTTTTTTTTTTTTAAATAATTCTGTTAGTCATATTGGGTAATTAAATGTTGAATAATTTGACCTTATTTAAATGTCCATGTACATTGATTTCTGTCATTCTATTATATGTTATTTTAGACAACAAGTTAACATTTTGCAATTATGACCAAGTGCAATGTTCTTATATTTAAAAGAGAGAGAAATAAATGGTAATGACTGAACAATAACCTAATATCCTGTAGACAATGACCAAACTAAATTAAAACACTAACAACAAAACACAGTTGTGTCTGTAGTAAATGTCCAAAGCCAAATGAAAATTAAAAAAAAGTTAAGGTGAAGGATTACAAATGTTATTATTTTATATGTAGCCTATGCCACCCTTTTTTCCTCTTTTTTTTTTTTTCTTTTTGATACTGCTATTGACGTTCATGGTGGATCCCCAAGTTTTTTCCTCATGACTAATAGACAGCTGATGCAAACACAAACACTCTGGAATGAAGAGATCTGAACACCTCTCTGGTTTTGGAACAAAGATCTAAATATTCATAGTTACATCAGCAGAAATTAAAACACTGCAGACATAAGAATAGCCAACTCATGAAAAATACCAAAATTACTGCTGTGTAAAAACATTTAAAGATCTGAGACTATAAGATTCCTGCCTAAAAGTGCAAAATGACCAGTTAAAAACAATAAAAAATATTTTTTTTATTATTCAGAAGACGTTAGAGTCTGTGGATGTATATTAAATAGAGGAGAATAACTGATTTTTTTCCCATTAATAATATAATACAATCTCTAATAATTCACCGGTTAAGGGAGCGCTGTGGTTTTTATGACCTACAATAACAGCTCAAGTTCAGCCCAAAAACATTCAACCAAAAACACAAAACCTCAAGGTTTTTTGAGGTTTTGTAACAAAAAAAAAAGAGCCATAAATTCACTGACTCATAAATGTATCAGCTTTACAAGCTAACAACATACAAATTATAGTTATTATTATTAATGCTTCTGAAAAAAAATGAACATAAATGATAAAACTATCACAAAATGTAAAGACTAAACAAATCCTTATGAAACCCTTCACACCAACAAGCTAGTAAAATAAAGTGCCAGAATCTACTGAATGCACATTTCCACCACCGACATGACCTGCGTTATTTACTCATGAATTCTCCATATACCTCTATGTAAATATAGCAGATCATCAACCCAAATACAAATAGTACTAATGGACAAACTCTGACGTAAAATAAAGCATCTAAGACTAATAAAATGTAAACTGAAAGCTATATGCTTTTGTCTATGTATTATTCTGTAAATATACTGTACATAAAAGCCTATATGTATTACAATTAGTATGATACATCTGGGTAATAGTTTTAGGGCTCGACATTAAAGCCTTTTCATGTGCTTATCCTTCGGACAAGTAAATCTGTCATTTACTTGTCCGTGTAAAAAAGTTGCTTGTCCGGATTTTTTTTGTTTTGTTTTTTTGTGTTGTAAATATAATTTATTCTGAAGCAATATCATCATCAGTGTTCAATCAGCTTTGATATATTTAAATCTGCATATTGTAATATCTGCACCCTTAAAGGAACCAGTTCCGGACAAGCGTTAATGTCGAGCCCTGCAGTTTTAGTATTTTACTTAATACTTTTTGCCTAACTAGGGTTTTTCATAGCACAGATAACTCTGTCAACATTTGAGATGGGAATGGAAGGGATATTAAAATGTTTTTACATCAGACATCAGAGAAAATGACATATGCAAACAAACAAAGGCTAACATGAAATCCCAAGCTCTTTGCTACATACAGTCTACCTCTGCATCACAAAAAAACAAGAGCAGTAGTTACAGATTCCTGGAGTCTGTCCTTCCAACTGAGTAGAGTGGTGTAAGGGAACGCAGCTGAGAATGCGACGGACCCCCGTCCACTGAGTGGAGAACAGATGATGGAAAAGAGACTACGCCATGCAGATGTGGGCTGATATCTCTCAGTGTTTCCATCCCAACCGGCAGTTCTTGGTTTGCGGCAGCTTCCGTTTGACTGGTTACAGCGGAGGAGTCCAGCAGTGGAGGGTTCCTGACCTGGGAACACTTGTCTCGGTGAGCTTTCAGCATGTTGGAGAAGCGGAAACGCTGGCCACACGCATCACAGGGGTAAGGCTTCTCTCCCGTGTGTGTACGCCGGTGCCGCTTCATATTGGGTCGACTCGTGAAGCTCTTCCCACAGATCTCACATATATACGGTTTCTCTCCTAAAAAGAAACAGCAGGCCTCTTAGACTGACTGTATAAAAGATTTCAAAGTGCTGTACATGTGTGAGAGCGTCTCACCTGTGTGCGTCTTCATGTGTTCATCAAAGTACTGTTTCATACTGAAGTCCTTCCCACACCACTGACACATGAACTGCTTGTGTCCGATGTGGATGCTCATGTGAGAGCGCAGCTGGTACTTATACTGAAAACGCTCACTGCAGACCTAAAGGAAAAGGAGTGGACTAATTTAAAACATGGCCAAAAATGAATAATTGATATTATAAAACAGACCGTTCTGGTCCTGGATGCTGATTGGTCAATTCAGATGTGCTAAAATACGCAATGTTACGACAAAAACATGTTCACCTGGTTATAGTTTATTATCACTGTGCAGAAACCATAGAATAACTTTCTTTTATTGTTTACTAGGTATCATTATAGATTAGCCGATTCAAAACATTTTATATTTTATTTTAATTTCATTCTGTTAATGCTGTAAATAATACAGAACAGTGTTTCAGACTGATTCAAATCAGTAACTCTTCTTTTCTAGACCTATTTATTAAAAGCACTGACTCAATTATTGCTGCTAACTAACATACTGTATATAACCCCTGTAAAACATGATTTATGTTGCTGAAGGCACTTCACCACTGCTGAAAATCGGTGCAGGAAACAATAATACAGGGTAGCTTCTAATTATACAAATTATCAACATATTGATTAAAAATATGAACTTTGTCTGATACATTTTCAAATAATAGAGTAAAAATTAATCTTGTGATTTTAAGATTTTATGTTGGAAATGTTCAAATGAAGATTTCGATTAATGTGAAAAACTATATTTTTTACCATGTCCTATTGTTTACACACATCGGGCACTCTATCCAAAGACTTTAGAAGTACTTTTGATTTAGCAAAAAGCCTGGGGTTTCATGTTTTTTTGGGGGGTTTTTTCATACGTCATATTAACTTGTGTTCTAATATTCATTGTAATATCCCTTTCATTTCCATATCAAATATTGACTGTGCTGATAGGCAAATTTATTAAGTAAAATACTAAAACTAGAAAAACACTAGAAAGGAAATTTGCTAAATCTCATAGTGAAAGAATGCCAATAATGAAAATAGTCACAGCTTGTCCTACTTTATTGCTTATTGTTTTCATACCTCACACTGGAAAGGCTTCTCCCCTGAATGCTGGAGAGAGTGGACCTTCAGAGACATGCTTCTTTTAAAGGACTTGCCACATGTCTCACAGGTAAATGGCATCTCTTTTGTGTGGGCTAAAGACATGTAAAACAAGTAAGAAATTAGTCAGACAGTCAAAGCTTACTGTTTAGAGTATGAGAGAGACTGCGAGTAAAGATTTGAAAGTGAAAATGGCACTAACACCACTCACCGACCATGTGTTTGCGTACATGAGCCATTGTGTAGAATTTCTTCTCACAGATCTCACAAGTGTACTTCTTCTCAGCGTAGCCATGGACAATCTTATTGTGCTCATGAAGTGACCAGAGCTTCCTGAAAGCTTTTCCACATGTTAGACACTACAAAAATTAGACAAACAACAGTAAAAAACAATAAAATCATGTCAATTGCATTAGTCACCATGAAATCATAATTGACAATTCTTGTTTTTATGGAATATAGCGTTTAGTGTTTATAAATATATTATTTATTAGTGCACGTTTTTACTTTATGTGTCCTTGTAAACGAGGGCGGGACATCCTGTCACTCAAATGAGATCACAGCAATAGCAAACCACAACCATCCAATGACCACAATGATAAGTTCATAAATATGTACTCTCTGTATTCATGTTGGTTTCATACAAAGAATTATACCTTTTTCAGGATTAGTATAAGACCTTAATCATTATTTTCAAAAATGTTTAAATATATATATATATATATTAGTAAGTTTTAGGAGAGTCCCATCACATAAGTTTTGTTTGGGATGCACCACATGACTGATTTGGCGGACAAAAGTTTTTCAAATTGTAATAAGCAGTTAAACTTTTTTTTATTTTTTAAGAAATTATAATAAAAAGCCAAACTACTTTTTCATTATTTCATTATTTTAATTAGGCATGATATCAGGACAGTTTTAATACCCTAACATTTTTTTTTACTTTATACCCCCCATCAAAATGTTTTTTTTTTATTGTTTTTTTTTTTTTACAAATAATACAGAATATAAAAAATGTATTAATACAGAAATTGCATGCATAGATCCAGACAAAAGAGCCCACCTGTATGCTCTTCTCACAGTCGGTCTGCTGATGCAGCAGTAGCTCACTTTCCAGAAGGAAGCGTTTTCCACACTTGTCACAGATACGCATGCGGTTGTGCGTCACGTTCATGTGTTTCTCCAGGTACCAGCGGTTGTTGAACGTCTTGGGGCACCTCACACAGGTGAAGCTCTGAAACTTCAAGCTATCCTCCTGGTCCAGACGCTCCTCCCCGCTCCCAGCCTGAGCCGTCCCTTGCCTCCCGCGGCTTCTCTTGGAGACCATCGCTAAAGCATCAGCAGAGTCCCGGGTTTGTCGTAGTGGTCTTTCAGATATGAATACAGGTAATGCATGGTCACCTTCCTCCTCACTGGTGCCTTCAAGTCTCACATCATCATCATCATCATCTTCACTTTGTTCACCTTCCTCTTCCTCCTCCTCCAAGGCCACATTGTCTCTTGATTCCTCAACAGTGTCATCGCTCCTCCTTCCTTTTCCAGGAAGCTGTTGTGCTGAGGGTGACTGAGCTGCTGCGTTGCCCTCTAAACCTTTGGACACATTAAGGGTCTGGTTGTTCAAATTCAACTCTACAATTATTTTATCTCCGTTAAATGAACCGAGTTCTTCCGAGTCCTTCAGGTTTCTTGTTTCCTTCCCTTCTACTTTACAAGCGCCTACTTGCACTTGGCGCCCTTCGCCAACTTGAACAGTATATGAGTTCTCCTCACTTTTCCCTCCGTAGATTCTGGCACAGGTGGGGTCCTTCTCTTGCTTGATCTCCATGTGAAAGTTGGAGTTTACCGAGGTGCTGTTGCTCCAGCTCTGAGCCCTTACTTCCTGTTTGGCCTGGTCCACACCGGGACTGATTTCCAGCGAGCCTCTAGTAATGAGTTCACTGCAAGAAGTGGCAATGTTGCTCATCTGGAGCACCGTGGCAGCTTTGAGCACGTCCTGGGCATTGCAGCTGGAGACCAGCAGCTTGGAGGTGTAGATGAAGTTGAGGATTTGCTGCAGGCCTTGAGGCTGGAGGGCCTCCAGAGAGAGCTCCACATGCCGCAGCTCCTTACTCGACGCAAAGAGTGAGTGGAAGAAGGGGCTGTAGGCTGCTAGGACACCCTTGTGGGCCTGGAACTGGAAAGAAGTCTGGTGGTGCAGGAGGACGATGTCCACGTCACACAGATCTGGTTGGAACAGACGCTGCTTGTTCAGCCTGTCCATCAAGAAGGTGCAGTGAAGGGCCTCATCCTCAACGAGGGAGAACTCTGCAGATGGGTGCTCAGCAGTTTTCTCCACTATAAGCTACAACAGAGCATCAGATTTAATCGAGACGCACATCAATTTGACATTTTAAATAGTAGATATTGATTTACATTGCAATCAAACAACAGGCAGGTGTAATTGTCATTTTAAAGGCAGCTGTTACGCATATCATTGTTTTTAAATTATAATTCTTCTAATAATGTAAAACTATTTCTATTTAACACATTATATATATGTGTGTGTGTGTGTGTGTGTGTGTGTGTGTGTGTGTGTAGAGTGTCTTAATATAGGCTAATCAATAATCATCCAATTATCCAGGTAAGCAGTGAAGATATCCAACATATTACATTATGATGATTTTGAAATAAATATGTTTATAGTATCTAAATGATATACAGGCTTTCCAACTGTCATATTATAATCATCCAATTATCCAGGTAAGCAGTGCACATATCCAAAATATTATTATATTATATTAAGATGATTTTTAAAGATATGAAAGAACATGTAAAGCTGCTTTTATATCTAATCAAGATGGTCCCTCACAAGGAGATATTATATATGTTATGTTTAGAGTATCTAAATTATATATAGGCTTTCCAGCTGCCATAATATAAACCAATTATCCACACAGCAAGTAGTGGAATTTGAAATATTATACAAAGATTATTTTTATTTTTTTATGATGTCAAGTTTGATATTTTTCCTTATAATGTATAGCTGATTTTATATTATATATATTTATTTTATTTTAAGATCTGACGTTCTACCAGTTGCTTACTACTTGATATAATATCAATATTATTGCAAACAGTCAACATTGCTAATTTAAGTTGCAGTATTGTTCAAAGTCATGAGCTGGACCGGCTACTTTATTATGCATTAAAATTAGATCAGATGTTTGAAACAATTTTTTTTACATCAGCATCTTATCAAAAAGTCGCAATAAGTTGTCGCGGATCTCCCCAGATGTGGGAACTGCATGACATCAGCACATCTGTATGACAAGCACTTCGTCATTCAGATGTGACTGATGCATGTCAGATTGCACAGGCCTACGAAACCTCAGAGATATGCAGGTAATAAACAGAAAAAGGGTCTTACAACCATGGTGATTCAGTGCTTTCTGCCTCGAAGGAGTACCGTCTCCCCTCCTTAGCATTTCAGTGCATCGTTTTCATGAAAACAGCTGTCATTCATATCCCCACTGTGCTTTTCTGTTTAGAAATCTGTCCTTTTTCGCCATGTCCGCACGCAGAGGGCTCGCACTCTCAGCCAGGGAGTGATGGTGATTGGAGGTCGAAAATCATATGGGTCGTTTTGTCTGGATCTTTAAAGCGACAGGGACGTGATTAAAGGAGGGAACTATACAGTCAGCATCTTTCGACGCAAATTGTAATTACAAATGGAAAGAACGCATTTTTGAACGTCTTCAAACGGTTCCCTTGAGCACCTGGCGCCAGCTGCGCAGTCACAGCAGCAGAGCCCATGGCACCGGGGTCAGCGAGTCCACAGCGGAGTTAACCGGTTCACCGCAGACAGACAGGCAGCGTGGAACAGCTGCAGAGCGCCACTCTGGCCACGAGGTGTCGCTAGAACACCGTTTCTGTGAGATGCCTTGATCGAAATCATCGTTGCACTCACAGCTGTGGTTTCATTAAAAGAATGTTACTTTTCATGTTTTGATTGTTATTATGTTGGCTTGACAAATCACAAACTGGTCTACTTTTTTAAATTCTCCTTCTACTTCTTCGGTTAAGCTGTTAAACAGTGCCACAGCCACCAAACTCGCCTCAGACTCGAGTTGCTATATCTTTTGTAACTGATCCGACGGTTTTCCCATAGACTTACATTGACTGAATGTTCAAATGAAATGAGCCAAGACTGTTCAAACTCCAACTGACAAAAATGTCATTTTAAACTGCCAGAAGCACATTGGACTCAGAGGACCCTTTTCAAAGACTGTGATGACGAATTTAAGCGGTATCGGCATTGTAAATCCTACATGAAGTTTTTTTAGATATATTTTTTTTATGTTAATTTATAACACTATACGTAGTATAATATTACCTTTGCATCAAATTACCAAAAAAACTAAAACTAAAAAATATATATTTTTAGCTATCGCTGCTGTGAGGTTGTTTCTATATCTATATGTAGGGCAGGGAATATGTTATGGTTTGTAATTCAGTGGCTGTGGTCGTAAAGTTGAAATCTGTTTCTCTCTTCTGACTGTCGTTATCAACCTCTCTCTATTTTTTAAATATAAATATATATTTAATGCATTCTCTCATGCACCCAATTACGACTTCTTCTGATTCTTCTGAATCTGAACATATAGTATGTGTGTGAACAAGCCCTAACACTGGCTCTGCTGCTGTAACCCATTAGGCATTAAATTATCAAAAAAGATTAGAATCATTAGACATCAAAAATGTCCTCAACAACATGGTGTAGGAGGAAGGTTGTAAATCTTAGTGATTTTCGCACTTTATGAGTATAAGCTTATAATTCACAAATATCCATAAATCATAGGGACTATACAAACTGATGTCTGTAGGCTATAGGGCATCTAATAATAGCCTCTCAAACAAAGATGTTTATAGTTGTAATAATGAGTTATGAGAATTTAATTATAATATGCCATAGTCTTTAAACAGTCCATTTGTGAAGTAGTTGAGGCTTTTGTTATAAGAGGGGGTTTCATGCTTTCATTAATATTTATATCTACCTAATTAACATGATGTGATTCTAGGCTTGGTTTCCAGCCCTCCCCCCATGGGAGTGCATTCATTTCAATTAAATCCTCAGGAGTCACTGGCTCCTGTTGGCTCATTTGCTCACAATAAAATCAAATAAAACATTTTGTTTATGTATTGGAGATCTCTCTGTAATTTTAAACCAGGCTTGGCCATGCTGAGTTCGGTGTCTGGTGGGACATCAACGAGCTGCCTGGTATTCACACTTTGAAAATGTTATATGTAGAGTTACACAAAGGGATAAGGAGAGAGAGAGAGAGTTACGAGAATAATTTAAGAAGGGATTTGGTAGATAAATAAATGAGAGATGTGTTTCAGACGGGAGGTAAACAAAGATGAGATCTCTCACCTTTCACTGGGTCTGGTTTCTCTCACTCCATCATTCTTGCTCAAGATTTGATTGTCATCTCAGCAGTAATGTCTCTGGCAGGCGTTTACATGATTTTTTATTATTTTTTTTTACTTCAGGAGAAATCTGAAATCCACAATAAATGAAAACAAAGCAGTGCTATTGTGGTTGATTTAATGCCAGAATTAATACAATGTGTTCAGCTTGTTTTGGGACCCTTGTGTATATGAATACCTACCACAGGAAAAAACACAAAAAACATTTGTCATAATTTTTATATGATTAATCAGTCAATCTATATATAATCTATATACACACACACACACACACACACACACACACACACACACACACACACACACACACACACACACACACACTCATGGGCAAAAATAAATAAATAAAATGGGCCAAACCAAAAAATATGAAGTGGTTGTTTAATGGTCTAAACCCTTTTAATCACAAATTACTGGTTAGGAAATGATCAAGAATTGCACAAATGCAGTAAATTAGCACGGAATAGCCTTCCCCAACTTGCAGACAGCTTTTTCCTGAAGAAGAGTCAGTGTTGTTCCACTCAATGTTGATGGCTTTAAAAAGTTAAAGGTTCATTTGAGTTTAATAAGAGACCAAATATTCAAATTTGGCAAAACCTGACAAGCCTGACGGACTTGTTCTCAAGCCACTTCTTGGTTGTCTTTGCAATTTGGGCAGGAGCATTGTCTTGTTGAAAAATAACATCTGATCATTCCTCTTTAGATAACAACTTTTTCCTTGAGGAAAGCAAGCCATCCTGCAATATTCTCCAGTTACTCCACAGCATTAAATTACTTTTTACAATACCAGATTTTTCACCAAGAGATGCATTTATTATTATATTTCTCAGCAGATTTTTGAAGACGCCGCTCTGGATCATCATTTCTTTGTGATTCATCAATCCACAGTCCACACACAACTTCCCTTATTCTGCCAAAACCTTTATTCTGTCTTTGATGTTTTTCTGAGACAGCAATGGCTTTTTAATTAGTGCATTTGATACAATTTTTCAAATTTCCTGACCAATAGTAAATAAGAGACAATTAAAAGATTTGTGTTTAGACATTTTGGGCTTGACCCTTTTTTTCCCCAGGAGCGTGTGTGTGTGTGTGTGTGTGTGTGTGTGTGAGAGTGTGCGTGTGTATATATATATATATATATAGCCTATATATAACTTTGAAGGCAATTACCTATTAAAATGAAGTTTTATTTCAAATACATTAAATAAAACTAATTTAAATCGCTTATTGGTGATGTTGATGATCGTTAAATAGAAACTAGAAAAATAACTGAAAATAAATAATTTAATAGAAAAGACATAGGACCTAAAATAATAAAATTGATCTGTATACTTTCTATGACAACATCCACAATACACTTTCAAAAAAACAACAAAGCAACAACACTCTTATAGGGACATTTTCTCTTAAATGTACATCTTATTCACACTACAAGAACTGTGCATGCAAACATGCAGGAGCATTTTCATGCCAGCAACTATGACTAACAATACGCATGTACTTCTGACAGCTAAAAAGATCTTGGACTAAATATCCTCTTTAGAAAGACCAATCTCATAAAAAAATGCACCTACAATTGTCTTTACGCAACAGTGCAGTTACACAACCCATGTAAATGTTAACATAGAACTATACAATTACACTATAAATCACTATCATAAAACACATAGAATGACGCACTATACTTCAGCTGCACAAGTAAGCTTGCTTTTATGACTCTCAATGAGAGACGTTTGTGTTTGTCCACATGTCCACGGACATGCAAGCACATGACAAAAATGGGTAGGACGCAAAAACAGGATTGTAGCAGAATGTCAGTCTGTCTGAATCACATGACTTTTTTCCTGGAATAAGGAAGGAGATAAAAATAAAACCTGGTCACAAGAGACCTAAAAGGTCACATTTCAGCTTTACAGATTATTAAGAGTCTGACAAATATTGAGCAGCATAATAAGGGCAGGGGAAACAGAATAAACACAACAAACAGATACCAACTAGAAGATTAATGCCTGTGGTGGTGGTGTTGTGCACCAAAATGGGGCGATGGATGGGTACCACGAATCAAACGCCACTTCTTCAGCAAAATCACTCTGATCGCATCCTTGTACTAAAGACAGCGTCCTTTGCTGTTCAGAGTCAGTAGTTTAATGAAACACAATCAAACCTCAAAGAGTCCACTTTACCCGCATGTTTCCCTCCTGATCGATGTGTTTGAAATGATGGCCATAAGCCTTGAGCTGCACGGTTTCCCTCATGTTCCAGTGAGATGCGCAGCTCCTACAGGAATGACGACGGAGCTGCACCCTGCAGATGGTGGAGGTGGTGCGGTGTACAGCACAGATTCATTGGTTTCTGTGTCCCGTTATAAACTGAGCATCGTTCGGCATTCAGACGGCGGAGAAGTCATCTTGGCAGGCGGAAGCGCGACGTGTGGTCGGGCTGCACTTCGTCATCATAGTGATTTGGGAGCTGAAGTTGAGGCCGTTGCTTGCCATTGAGGGCTGCTGGTACTTGGTATCAGCTCCCAGAAATCTCTGCATGTGCCACCGCCTCCACTTTCGTTTAATCTCAGACTGAACCTGGACAGTGTGTGAATGAGGTCAGGGAAAAGAAAATTACAGTTGCTTTTGTTAAAAGATTTTTATGATCACAAGAAACAAATTCACTCTTGTGTTTCCAAACATTTGACTGGTTGTGTAACTGGCATGAGCAATTCTCTCTGATTTAATAAAATATAAATAAGAATTAAATTCTGGTCATATTACCTCTCCATTTAGAAAACAGTACAGGACAGCGACACAAAATCCCTGAAGAAAAAAAAGTCAGTCATAGCAACAAACAAATTTAAAAAAAACTAGAATATATATATATATAGCATATACATTCATGATTTAATCAGAATCAGTTTTAATTATAAATCAAATGAAAGAAATTACCATCTTAGACCACAAAATCAATGTTATATGTGACCCTGGATCACAAAACCAGTCACAAGTAGCACGGGTATATTTGTGGCAATAGCCAACAATACATTGCATGGGTCAAAATGATCGATTTTTCTTTTATACCAAAAATCATTAGGATATTAAGTAAAGATCATGTTCCATTAAGATATTTTGTATATTTCCAACCGCAAATATATAAAACATTTATTTTATGAGTGAATGCAGCAAAATTGTGAACATAAATGGAAAACTTTAAAGGCGATTTTCTCAATGCACCCTCAGATTCCAGATTTTCAAGTAGTTGTATCTTGGGCAAATATTGTCCTACCCTAACAAACCATATGTCAATGGGAAGCTTTCAGGTGATTGATATAAATCTCAATTTCAAGCTGATTTTGTCGTCCAGGGTCACATATTTAAATTTCAACTCATCTGACTTCAGAAAAAGATGGATTTAAGGCCATTTTTGTATATCCTCATTCGACCTTTTCATCTAGCTGCATAACAAACATCGAGGGAATAATATCACTGGGCAAGTTGGCAGATCCCACGGTGAGTCTATTGCTGTGGCCAATCTTAGTATTCTATTGGCATTTAAGAAATCCAAACTAGATAAGCAATTGCTTATAAGAGTGCAGCTGTGGGTAAAAACATGTTTCAGTCCCCTGCTGCCTACCTGGAAAGACCCCAGGATCAAGTCAAACACCAAACGCACATAAGACGTGACGTGATGAGGCATAAAGGCGAAGATTATGTAGTTCATTCCAAACAAGGGAATCAAAAGTAGAGTTGATTTTGCAAGTCTCCTGTAAATCGAAAGAAATGGCATATGTTGGAATACTTATATTGTGCATGTAAGATTGTGGTGTCCATGGTCTAACACAAAAACTTACGAGTACTGGTGTGATTCATTTCTCCCAATATCCCGGGAACTGATTTTCTGACGAAGTATCCGTATGATACAAATGAAGAGAATAAAGTTCATCTAGAGAAAAACAGAATAAACAGATTATGACCTATTTGAATATTACATTCACCACTTGCCAAATTAGTTTATTTTATATTGCCATATTAGAATTGAATGCTGCTGTACGGCCACTCACCAGTATCGTTATCAACGTAGGGGTTCTTATAATCCACCACAGATCATCGTCAATAAGATCCCAGCATCTGTTAAAAGGAAATAATAGCTGTAGAATGAATGGAGCAAAACATTTGGGTTCTGCAAGTAAAATTCTCATTCATTTTCTGCATAGAGAAATGTATTTTCGGCAGTACTGTACAAACCATTTAAGACAGATCTACCTTGAGCTACAAGGTTGTTCATGCTGTTATCAATCTATCTATATATTTTTGAAAGATGTGAAAACATTTGAGTTTTTCTTATGCTATTTGAGCACATGGGAACACAAAAAATATATTTAATGTATTCTCTCATTCACCGCTATAAAGGTTTACCCAACTATGACGACTTCCGCTTCTGAGAAACCCGGAAATGTGAAAAGAGTCAATCCTGAAGAGTTAAACGTCACTTTTACCATTGAAACAAAGCTGATTGATATAGTTATTTTCTTAAACTCTTTGTTAAATAATTGTTTAAAATTCAAAATGAATGTGGAAAAATATTTCCAGCCCCAAGGCTGCTAAAAAAGTGGACGATCACTGTTTGAACGTATGTTGATTTAATGCAAAAACAAATTATGAAATGGATAGAAGAAAATATCCACTTAAATTATTTTCAAATTTCCACTCCTATGAGCTCTGTTCTAAATATAGACTACTGACCTCCATAACGGCATGTCATTTATCATCAAGGAACAGCCTTGAGTGAAATTTACAGCGTCAGCTATACTGTGGTTATCGGCAAAAGGTGTGCAGAAGACAGAAATTCAACTGAGCTCATAAACTCATACAAATAGTTACATCCTTACTCCATTTGTTACTCTACAAGAAGTATTTTTTATATGGCTTTATAGTAGCAAAGTGCAGTTCTCTGAACAAGCTCCATTTACTTACCCAATATCATGTAAATAAACTTTTGTGATGCTCCAGATTGTTATGAAGACACCCGGAACTCCTGTAACACAAATATCGACTATTTGAATACACACGACTTTGACAAATTAAGGCATAAATGAAGGCATATTTCCAGGGATTCCTTATTTAATTGGCCTACACCATTAGGAATTCAATAAAACAAGTGGAATTTCCAATTAGCCTCAAACCTTAATTGATCCTGAGATACAGATCGGCGCCTGCTTATCGCATTTTACAATCCTTAATTTAAAGATATGTGATGTGAAACTTTTTCCAACACAATATAGTGACGTCAATGTAAAGGTTAATTGTTAAATCTCGAGTGTATACATGGACAAGGTCCTATTGACTTTAGTGATCAATTTTTCATTCATATTTGACAGGCGTTTCTCTCCTGTCGTGAAGAGTTACGAGACTGAGGGGCCATATATCTTAATTTCACTGGCACTGAGATACATGCACATACACACCCCATCCAATGAGAATGTACCACCAGAAGTACTTCCTCTCAGAGAAGAAGGACACAGCCAGGAGAGTGTGCAGATACAGACCCTCCACCAGTAACCAGAAGAAACTGGCTATGACGCCGTACTGGAAGAAAACCATCGCAGCCTTGCAGCCCACCTGTAAAATGCAGAGAGGATTTTGTTTAGAACTATTATGCACTTGTGTATATTATAACAGGAACTGCGGTCTTGCATGTTTACCATGTACTTAAACAAAGGGAATGCCTTTGCGCTGGTGTGTTGCATGCGCTTAGCACTAGAAGACATTGTGCAATACTTCTAAAGAGGGGCATTAAAAAGAGTGTAAACACATATAAAGAACTCCGCATGCTGGTCTGTTAATGTTTGAAACTTGTAGAGCACTGACTGTTCAGATACACTACATGTAATTATCACCCGGAAGTGTTAATAATTATTGCAATAATCACACAGACATAAACAATCTATATAGCGAATCCATTTTAATTAACGGCAATATCCAACTAAGCCTGATTCCTCTACGGGCCGCTTAAATGTCAAACATGTTGTTGTGACCTTGCAAGGGTGTTTACGGAGGGGATACCGTGCCATCATGAGTGTTTGAGCACCCTGTTGTGACAGATGTGACATATTCTGTTGGCCAACAGCTGCGTCCAGATTACTCAAAACACTCAGAGCCAGATGAAGAGTGTTTATACAGGAAAACACACAGAGAACACACTAATAAACCTTTACACACACAGGCCGTCGAAAATGTAAGCTTTTCTAATAACCCTTTATTATCTAATAACTCTTCATTAACGAAATGTTATTACTTCACAAAATTTTTTTTTTTTTTTAAATCCGAGAACAACACATATGCTATTAATGAATATGAAAATGGCACTAAACAAGCCAAACATTACCATGATGCTGGGTAAATACAGCGTCGACCATATCCGGATGAGGGAGGTCATTTACAAACTCTTCAAAGATCTTAAAGGACTGCTCAAACACGGCTACGCCTCGCCACAAAATGAGATTAATGAGCACTTTACCAACCAACATTTAAAGAGCAAACCTTATGACAAAACATTAGAGCAATTTACTCCTGACAGTGTATCAATTGTGGAGTCTGTGCTGTTTGTTTCTTACTGGGGGAAAATCAATTGCTTTCACCAGGTGCAGTTACATTCAGCTAAGAAAGCAGAAATAAAATAGAACGCAACCAAATACACCTATAACCTAATGAATGTGCTTTATGTGGTAATATTCAAGTGAAAAATATGATTTAAAATTATTAAATCAAACTGGCTTATATTAGGTTACAAAAACATTAGTCATTTCTGTTGGTTCAGTTAAAAACATACCTCCTTAAGGTAACAGTTGCCTGTTAATACGTTTTACAGTGCACCAGGAAATATAATTGTAAAAATAACTGGAATATCACATTTTATTACATATATCTCTGCAGTACTTCATTCTGATCAATGGCAGAATTCAGAGGTTAGATTTTCATCAGTCAGGCCTTGGGCCGGAAGTAAAATTCCCATTCATTTTCTCCATAGGGGTCGCTTATTCAAAACAAAAACAAAAGCGTAGCTGGATGAAGCCGTGAATGAGCGTGGAATCATGGGAGTTGTCGTCTTTACCTCCACAGCAGATGAAAAGCCGTCCGACGGGTTAATGAGCTCAGTTAATGTTTTAAAGTTTTAATAGCGTTACAGTGGTATGAAGCAGGACGGGCCGAGCGACTGGGACATGTTACGTTTCTGTTTTATTATGTTTATATGCCGCAGTCGGTCGCTGATGCTCCTTTCATTTCGTTGTTTATGCATATTTTACAATCAAAGTTGTTTAATGTCTGCCACCTTCCACCCTAAACTTGAACTTTGTTACAGTAATATTTGATCGCTTAAATTCACATTATTTTATTTCATTCTAATAAAACAGCTGTAAATGCTGAATTACTACTCATATGGGTCATTTTATCTGACGAATTAAAATTGTGGGGTGACGCAACAAAACAGTCATACTAAAAACACATTTGACTGTGTTGAAAGTTGTCATAATGTTACTCTGTGCGTTCACTTGGTGGCTGCTGTGAGACACTTGTTGCACACTGCAGTAATCTAGATTGATATTATAATATCATATTAATAAAAGCTGGATGGATGACTGTGCTGGTAAATGGCTTGCAATTCATTTTAAAACATTTTATGGTGGAGAACATGCGGTATCACTGTTAATACAAATAAAGCTCTTTCTGATTTTGCTGTTAGCCACTTGACAAAATAGTGTTGTCTGATTTACTTTTTGGGTACAAACTTGTTACTCGCGATTTGCGGTAAATCAAGAAAACAGGAGATTCAGACAAAAAGACTAACCGTGTTGAGCTATAACAATTAGTTGTCTGTCGATAAAGGCATCCAAACAGTTGCTCACCTGTCTAATAAAACACATAATACATTAAAGCATCTGGTTTCAACAGAAAACCAGAAATCAAGGGTACCACGGAAATGGCGTCATCATGACACGGGACATCACACTTGTTAAAAAGCGTATTTCTCTGGATGTAAACATTGTTTACATGATACCTTGCTTAAAAACCACTTACAGATCCATAGTGGCAGTCCTCCACCTCATACAGGACAACATCCTTCATTATTACAGCCACAGCCTTCAGTATAAAGGACATGAACAGGTGAATATGGATGTAGTTCCTTGTGCAGTGCAGTTTTCTGGAAAGCAAAGACAGAAAGAGACTCAGTGGTTTGTTTCAACATAATAAATGATGCGCAAAAACAAAATTAACCAAGTGCTGAAGTTTACATAATAGGCTCTGCATAAACACTGAGTTCCAAATTATTATGCAAGTGACATATCAGTAGGATTTCGGTACAATAAACATTCATATTTGAGTTTTTCAAAGAAAGTGTTTGTTTGTTTGTATCTTTTTAGGTAACTGGTATCAATCTCAGACAGGTTTGTTGAGTATTTTGCCAGGTCTTCTTAGGTGAATGGAAAACCTACTTAAGTAAAATTCTCACACTGTTAAGGTTTTAGGTGCTTAAATAATATAAAATACACGCAGTTATGTTATGTGGATGGTACCACAAAAGACCATTTTGCAAAAATAAATAAACAAACAAGCAAGCAAACAAATAAATCTCATGAGGGAGCATGCCCTGGGACCCCGCTAAACGGTTAACACTTCAAACAATCTCACTTCCCAATATTCCAGCCCAAATCATCACCCGCTAGCTCCTTGTTGACGTCACAGTCTTGTTGGAGCGGGGTGGCCATTCACCAACCATCCAGAAAATCCATCCATCTGGACCAATGCAGCACAGCATTCGTCAGTAAACACAACTATTTAAAAATGTATTTATAAACCCATTGTAAAGGTTTCTCTTTGTGAGCTTTGGTTAGGAGTGGCTGAAATGCAGCTTTATGCACAACTGGCAGCCTGCATGGAGAGGTTCTTGAGGCTCCAGAGACACCAGCAGCTTCAAATAATTGTTTTATCCTTTATCCAAGGCGAGACACTGAAACATCGATTTTTCATGCAGTTGTCAGTTTTGAGATTTTGGGCTAGTTTACTCCTTCAATATGTGTTCTTTCAAGCTGCTATAAAGAAAACGTTGAAAATATACATTAAGATGTTTATTTTATTACATTTTGTTTACTTGCGGCAGTAAGTTTCTCCCGAATTTACCAAGAAGTGAGCATTCCAACGCGACACGCCGAGCTCCGTGAGCCTCCGTCTGTTTACTGAAGTCTGTCATGAGTCTCCTGCACAACGCTATGTTACCCAAATATGGGCATTTCCTTTCTATCAGCAACCAATCGTGAATGTCCAAAGGGGGATTTAAATCTAAAGACAAAATCTCATTTAGAGCTATTTAAATCTTTAACCATTTTCTCAAAATGAGTTTTTTGTCATTCTCCAATACAAACATCTCAGTCTATGTAGCACCTATGTACACCAAACTTTCCAGTAATACACTTACCAGTATTCTGAAGATATTTTCAGAGGGATTGTTAATAAATCATTCCTGGCCTGATTTATGTGACATTTTAATCAACAAAAAAGGGGAAAATCATTTTTTTTAAGGCTATGGAGAGTATATTTTGTTTTCCTAGGTAATGAAAGCATATATCCTGAAATCCCTCTGATTTTTTTTTTTTCATCTTGTGTGTAAACAAAATGAAAAAAGAATTTTGCACCTGGCTTTATCATATGTTCAGATCTATCTACCGAAAATATATGCAAAATCATGCATATTTAATGAGAGAATGCCTAATTTGCATAATTAAACATACAAATTTCTAAAACTTGTAATACATTTTTTTGTAATCAACTGAGGGAGTTTCATGGTGATATCTATTATTTTAAATTTTACCCTATTCACCAGTAGTGTCGTGCCTTAAAATGTTTTAATATTGACGTTATGTTAATTTCCAGTCTTCTGCCAGGTTTTTCCTAATATCTGTCATTATTAGCAGAACACATATTATACATGTTGGAAGCCTATTGTTTAGTCAATAATTCAGGAAGGTCCAGACATTAAAGCTCTTGATTCTAACTTGTACTCAGCCTTATAAAAGTTATTGTAATTGTTTAACTATTTGTTACAATAAGGATAATCATAGGTAAGACCATTGATGGCTCCTCATTACCATGCTTTGAGCAATGTTAACTTTCCTTTCTTTTTTATCTGTTTCCTTGACAGATAATCTATTATTAGTTAGTTATAACAAGTAAGTCAACAATTACCACAATAAATACAATAGAAGTGATACATTCTAGTAAAGGTGGTCATGAGTAGTTTAAAACACTTTCTGGTTTATGTTGGTGCAAGATATTTTCTCCTCTCTTCATCAGTCATTTCAGTTTATGTGGCTATTTTAGATCAATTTTAACTTTCTCCATAGCGTTTTTGGCAAATTCTCAATAGAATTTAAATGGGTCGCAGATTTTATCATCAGCGTCGCGATAGGAACGGCTCGCGCAAATCTTACCACACGTTTGGAACGCGCAGGTGAACGCGCACAGAGTATACAGTGATTCGCGTGCCACACATGCACAATTAAATAAACCAGACTTCAGTCACGTTGCGCAGATAATTGGTCCGTTCGGTTCGTACGAGAACTTAGTGCACTTGGAATACTTGCTTGTTTTGGTTATTGGGGAAGTTACCTCCCCCATCCCAATGTCTGCAAGACAGAAGGGCTACATACAATAGGAAACTGTTACGCCCTCGCCCTCCCACAAGAGATCGATCTACCCTGCAAGAGTTGATTGCATCTGAGGCACAGTCACAATCTAAATGCATCTGTCTAAAGATGACTGAAAATAGGCTACACATAATCTTTCAACTGTTTGCTGCTCAGCATTGGCTTTTTTATAGCTGTACTTTTGATACAATTCATTTGTTTGACAGACACTTCCCTTAATAAGCCTTTATCTGATCAGGTTCTTCTGTGCTTTAAATCAATCACAAATCTTTCGACAGTTTGATCATCTCTATTCAGTTTCCGCAAAACATTAGTTGTTTTTATGCCTTTTGAAAGACATTGCACCATTTCATGCTTTTCATCTTCATAGAAAGATCTTTCTTCCACCACAAATAGCATGAGAACTGTGACTTGCTTAATAATGTGGAAAAACCTATTTAAGAAGGTTTTCCATAAGAAGACCTGGCAAACTTTTTAACAAACCTGTCTGAGGATGATATTGATATCAGTTATCTAAAAAGATTCAAGAAATAAAACAAACAAACACTTTCTTTCTATGATGTATATTTCCTTCCTAAAATATGAATGTTTAAATGTTTATTGTACTAAAATCCTACTGATATGTCAATTGCATAATAATTTGGAACACAAATATATATATAATTTTATAAAATCAAATTCACAATTCAAGAAATTTCCGTACATATTACTATCTGCACTCAAATGAATGTTCTTCATTCATATATGTTGTTCATGTTGAGGAGAGCAGCTCATTCTGTTCAAACAAACTGCTTGTGTTCAAAGCTGAGAAGGAAACTTGTATACTATGAGAGCTTAAACATATCAAGACTCTCAAGAACTGTGTTCCTGTTTAATTAAGTGTGATGTAAGCCAAAAGAGGAAGCTGTTCAATACACTTGAGATATGGCTTCACCTCTGAGGTCACTGAGCGGGACATTCACTGTGTTTCACACTCACTAATTTACTACTGAGAAGCTTGTGCACTGCAAAGCTGCATCTCAGAGGTTACAAGCCATTTTGTTTGGGAGGTTGTGCAATAATGGAAACTGTGTATAACCCAATCAAATGTCTGACTTGGTGTACTTTCGCAATGTATTGTTAAATGTGTTATAAAACGGGGCATTTTGAACAAGGTCTTCTGGCTTGACATCAGTGTGATTTAGCAGAACACTGATTTGCTGCTAGATCACAGCAGAATCAATCACATAAAATGTGGGTATCCACTGAGGAATACAAAACTATCAAATTTGAGTTATTTGGGAGTTTCTTCCTTGTGAGAGAGGTAAAAGCCATAAAGAGCCAAGGTCTTGTGACTCCTGTCCTGTCCTATAAAACACATCAATGGTATATTTTGAGTTGTATTTGAGGACTTACCTGAAAAAGCACAGGATGATGATGGCGATAATGAGGGATATAAGAGACACAGTGTGACCAATGGTGTATCCAATTCTCACAGAGCCCAGGAATTCACCCTATGAGGGAAAAAATGTGAATGATAGCCAACTAAACTTGATTAGTGTAAAATGATTAATATGTAGAACTGGAATAAGAACTATAACAACAGTCTTGATTGTTTTGGATAGCTGGTTTAATTAGCTGCCATTTAGCAGAAGATTTTCCATTAAAACTGAATTACTCCGCTAATTAGTGTTTGCGTGTTCAAGACAGACAGTCTGTAAATCAGTGGTTTGTATTTCTCACCAACTCTTTCTGCAGGTTATATCAGTATTCCAGTCGGTGGTGAAAAGAGACTGTGTTTATTGATTCATTCAGCCGATTTGTTCAAAACACGGATTCATTCAGAAACAAAACAAGTGACTGGCTGCATCTAAATAATATGCCTATACTTCCCTACAATATAGTAGGCAAAAATACCAATGGACACTTTACTATCCCATGAGGCCACAGAGAGGAGTTATGAAAGGCAGTAAAGCGATGCAACTGATGCTGATAGGTCAACATGATAATGACAACTTGACGAATGTCGTACGTCCAGATACTACAAACATTCAAACTATATAGAACATATTTTTTAAACTATGTAATTAATTATTTAAAAGAACTACCAATTTAGAAAGTAGATTTTAGCGTTTCCACCGCAGGAACCTTCCCCAGGAACTAGGGACTTTGGGGAGGTACCAGGGTCTAAATTAAGTTCTGGGTAAAAATGTCCCCCTCGTAAAGAAGTACTTTTTCAAAGTTCAAGAACTTTTGGAGGTGGGACTTGGGCGCTGAACATGCTGATTGGTTGAGTTCACGCAGTATTTTGATTGGTTGACTCCACACAGCATTTTATTTCAACCACCAACTGACCAACCAGTCAGTTGCGGTGCGTGCAGTAAGAGTTGTTTGCTATTCAAATCAATGATGGACTTTAAAAAATACAACCGATGGACCGAAGACGAAGTTCAGGCTTTATAAAGATTATATACAGAGGATGAAATCCAACACGAACTGGAAAGTCGACCGCACTCCTATGTCACTGGACTAATTTGCCTAATCTTCACGGTACTTTAGACCACGATGGAAACGCAGACAATAACAGGTCTGGGGAAAAAAAAAGTTCCTGGGACAAATTGTTCTGGGTAATTTTGGTGGAAACGCAGCTATTCATTGAGTGAGTCATTGAATCATTTACCCAACCGATTCAAACACAAATTAAATCAGCAATGAAGCCCCACAAAAATGCCAAACAATATAACTTAAAAAAAGAAAACTTGATTGATTGTGTATTTGGTACCTGTGAAAATGTATGTAGTTACTGATTAAAACACACTGGATGCCAATCAAAACAATAAAGAAAAAGAGCAATCATACGCACCATGTTTCCATCCTCTGTGATATTTGTGTCGTAGCCACAGTTGAATGCAAGGACAACTGGGTTTATTTCTGTCCAGCCATTGGCAGTACAGCTCTTCGAAATGTTTCCTGAAATTGGCAAAAGGGCGGTGAATACGTTAAACTAGAAGATTCAATCACAGCTTAATTCCTCCATGTAATCACTGCTACTCAGTCACACTTAAAACGCATAGCCAAAAATGAGCTGACCGATTACTGCAAAACAAGCAAAGGAAATGAGCACTTCATGGATCTCAAGCGGCCAGTGAATTAATCAACAGGAAATTACTTACATCTACATGCACTGGAAGACTTGGAACATATCTTCTTTTTTTTTTTTATGTTGCAACACAAATTTTATGATCTTTGAATTTTATGAGCAAACTTTAATGGAATTATCTGACATTTTTTGGAACAGTTTTCCTTGCAATTTGGAGACGCAAATTTCAGCAACTGATCACTGTGCTAAATGTTAATTGGCTTGAGAATCCTCTCAGGCCTGGAGGACTTCAAACTGAACGGAGCTGATTTGTGAAGTAAAGAGTACACAAGCTCATCATCAGATAATCACGCTCTGCAAAGTGGAGGAGTGTAGTCCTGTCGGTCTTATCACTGCCTGAAATACCAGCTGGAAAATCCTTTTACTTACTGGACACATTACATCACGCTTATCAAATTCATGACCTTTCTGCCATAGACTTGAGGCCAGGTTTTTTGAGGGTTGATGTCACAACAGAAGATGAATGGAAAGGAATGGAATTTTAAAAAACAGCACCTCCTAAAATATTACCAGTATTACGAGGAAAGGGTTGTAAATTTGCCTCTGACTATTAAAATGTCATACAGATATATCACTCTGCATTTGGAAATATTTAGCTTTCTATCAAATAAATAAATTAAAAACAATAAAATAAAATAAAAGTTGAATGTACTGTTTGTCACTGGTTGTATTTTTATCTAACAAATTTCCCAGGGGAAAATTTGGCTCACAATTAGAGAGATTAGTCATGAATAAAACATCAACTTCTTCACCCCTGAAAATGTTACTCTCGTTTGTAGGAACCTTGTCATCCTTGGGGAAAATTAGGGCATCATAGAAGGTAGGCATAAACCTTTAGAGAACACATCAGGCTCCACTTGTGAACAGAGAAACATAACTGTATACAGGGTTTCATGTAAATCCACTGCGCATTAATTATAACAGAATCTTTGTAACGAAATGTCATAAAATCAGCTAGCTAAAAAAGCCTTTAATGAGTAGCATTTTCTCCATGCAAAGTTTCCACAATTAACTGACAGATTTTGACCACCTCATTCTGCCTGTTCACCAAGCCTTTAAACATGTTAACATGAACAGAGAAGCTGTTTTCTATTTCTGAATTTAAACAGCAGCCCGCATCCAATTAAAATGGCTCTGTGGGAACCAAGAGGGCGAAAAAAACCTCACTGCAAAACACTGAATTTTTTTGGAGCGTTTGATATGCATTTGGCAAGTTGTAGCGGTGATCATCTCCCTCAGATGGGACAGCTTGGAAACCTCATTATCAGTCTGCCAGCAGTATGTGTAGCTGATGATGTTATACCCCTGAGAGCGAAAATCTACATTTAGACAAAGTGAGGATTGGGGACGTGCCTGCAACAGAATTACATAAAATATGAGCTATTTTATAGTGATAACTGATAAACAGATTATAGTCAACAACTGCTCCTGCTCAACTCATATCAGCATCCAGAGCTTGCAAAATCCTTCGATGACTCAATTTTTTATTCATGTCCATGACAAAAGCACTGTCATTCAGTATGTTTTTCCTAAATGACAATCTCCTCATCAAAATACATGTGCATTAAAAACGCATAAGACATTGTCTGTGTAATCTTAAGCAATGGGGCTAGACCGAGGCAGATAAGCTACTGCTGCTAGAGTCTGGGTTTGTTTTCAATGAGGGATTGTCAGAAGAATGCTTTCATCATCCCGAAAGACAAGACAATGAGGATTGTCAGTGCCATGTATGAAGATGTGGACCGAACATGGGAGCTAATCAACCTGCTGTTATGTTATTTCAGAGCGTGCCTTTGAAGAGATCATCTGCCTCAGAAACACACGCTGGGCCTCAGAGGAGGCCTCAGATTTAAGCTCGCTCCTGTCAGAATTTACACAAGATTCATTGCCAGCCTGAAGGGAGAGGATGGGGGTTCTGGTAAAGTTTTGGTCCTTGTGCAAGTGTTGACAGTAGCATGACTTGTATAAACATGAATCCAACTGGGCTTTTGATAAAGCTCTTTGAGCAAAGTGTTATTACAGCAGCTTTCTGCATTGAAGGTGGGTGTTTAGGTGTGTCCTTCTCTTTCAAATGCAAACTACTTGATGTATTATTATGACAGCGGCTCCAAAAGTGGAACTATTGTGAGAAGTCATAAGAATGTGGGTAATTAAAGAATATTCAGTGTTCAATACAAGCTAAGCTCAATCCAACAGCATTTGTGGCATGCCTCCAAAAATAATGGTCACATTGATGTACTTACAACTTTCCGGAAAAGTTCGCTCCAGCTAGTAAACAGCTTCGAGATTGGTCCGTGGTGATGATATAATTGGTAGGCTCCGCCTTCTTTGACGTGGTAATCTTATCCAGTTCATTGCATTCCAGTTCAAAACATGAACACACTGGAGAGCCGCTTTATAGTAGAAAATTAAGTTGTATTTCTAATTGAAATTGATTGATTGA
This sequence comes from Scardinius erythrophthalmus, assembly GCF_964197995.2. Lineage (NCBI taxonomy): Eukaryota > Metazoa > Chordata > Actinopteri > Cypriniformes > Leuciscidae > Scardinius > Scardinius erythrophthalmus. The sequence continues at coordinate 22,892,323 of NC_138229.1, read as the reverse complement.
AATTTGAAAGCTGATGCTGTTTTTTTTTCTTCAAGTTTAATACCGCAAAACTGCTTGCTTTAAAGCAATACATTGTATAAAGTAGTTTATAAACATGACGTGACTTGACTGGAGTACCGAATTGCAGAGCTTGTGTAAACATGTCCTCATAGCTATGATCAGCTCTTTATTAGCAGCTGTTTTCTCACTGCTGTCATTTTTGTTGTGTGTTGAATGGAAAGTGTGCATCACATACTTACATATTCATCTAAACGGGATGTTCGCTAACAGTATATCTGCTGGGCATGTATATCAGAATTGTTTTTTTTACCCCTAAGCGAAGAACGAAAAGGAAATTCGTGAGTATATTAGGGCCTTTATAGTCTTGTGTAAAATTGTTGTAAAATTGGATTTAAGTCAATTTCAACACAAATAATTAGCACAAATAGTGTTAATGTCTAAATAACTTTTATTTATATTTATGTATTTAAATTTTTACGACTTTTAATATTATTGTTAACTAAAATTATTAGAAATAATTTTTGGCAGTTGCAATAAAGCAGAAATATATGATGCAATATTAGATGAAAAACTACAACTTAAAATTTGAATAAAAGTTGAAAAAGTTTTAATTGAAGTGCTAAAATTTACGAAGTACGGCACTTAGAGGCTTTTGCATCTGAACTCTTCAACTGAGCTAAAAATTATTTAAAGATATACAGAAATATAAAAATAACATAAACCTATAAAATGACATATAAAAAAATATATAACTAAAGAGATAAATGGAATTTTTTTTGTAGAAATCAACATTAGGCCACACATTCTTGATTGAGCTTTACTGAACCATGAACTTTGTGTTTACCTTTGCTTGCAAGCATGCAAAGTAACGTAGAACAGCTCTGGCTTGGTAAACTTTACTTCCTGAACATTTATATGAGGTGTGATCATGAGGTCATTGCCCTATTGATAGTATGTTTGACTGAAGCATGAAAGTGAATGCTGAGTTATGAGCAAAGAAACCACTCTGAAAAGTTGAGAAGATTAATGACTGTATGTTTGCTGTAAAGCTCCTGGGTAAAAAGTTCACATGTGTTAGGACACTAGAAGCTCCACCCTCCATAAATATATGACATGTCCCTGGATCTGTGTGCTGCCAAGTTTCGTAACGCTTGTTTTCCTTTCCATGCTCCTATAAAAATGAATTGCCTTTTGATTTGACCATAACACAAGACCTGGTAGATTCTTTTGAATCTGTAATCTGATACTACAACTGGACAGATTGAGCTTCAAGAAAGGAATTTTACTTGTGCTGGATAATATAGAAACAGCTGGCAAACTGGAATTGAGATTTACTCTTCAGGTTTGATTACACAAAGCATCAGTGCTATTAGGAAAGAGCCATAAACAAATGTTTCTACACACACAACAGTCCCAAATGGCTACATTTCTGCAATTATACACTTAAAAATGTCTGAAATTGTCTACAGAATATTTTTTTTCCTGAATTGAACTGCTTAAGATTCTAAGGTTTTGTTGTTGTTGTCGTTGTTTTGTGGATTTATAAAGTCAGTTCTCCATAAATTCACACCTATTTAGCTTGATAGGTGTTAGTGCTATATTTCTCTATAAAATAAATGCCACTTGGGTCAATATCAAGTGTGGCTAAAAAAAAAAAAATCAAAAATCAAACCCACAGTCAGTTCTAAGCTTTGATGGATAAAAATGTGTATGATTCATTTTGAGGCCATTAAATGAAGTGAATAGATTGAACTGGCTTTCCAAAAGCAATCCAATCCAACTTATGGTTGCATAAATTTCGCATAGTTCCACTGAAATGAGCATAATCGGAACAAATAGTGCAGAGTAAACTCTAGTGTGTACTGTAGGCAGCCTAATAAAACAATTATATCTAATATTATCAATATTTACAGCTGAATATCTTTTAAACACTCTTTCTGGGCAATACACACTGAGCATTTCTGGGAAATCGGTGCTAAGGAAAACAAACGTTTCCTTTGATTGGTTCAGAAAGCCTCAATCTGTTTGCTATAAATTAATGAGGATTTTTGCGTCCACTGGGTCCGTGCATGTCCTTTGTTCTTCCCTCTGGTTCATAAATTGTTCCATCAACATGTTATATATGTCTCGGTCTCCCCTAAAATCCAGCTCAACATTCCCAGTCAGTTTGTTATCACTCCCCATCACATGATCATCAATTCGGCCAGCCCCCAAACTAATATCCAGGTCTTTTCCCATTCACATCTGGCCTGTATCACAGCTCACCAAAGGCTATCTCCTGCATGAACTCCACAAGATAAATCCACTGCATTTCACCCTGTACCATCTAAATCCCTCAATCCATGTTTGGATTTCTTCCAAAAAGCACTCTCTCAGAGCACTCAGAGTTTCACAGGAAAGGCATGCCCCTTTCAGCAAGACGGAGATATGACCTGGAAGCTATTAGAAATGTGTAAACAGTTCATAGGATGAAATCAGGGTCGTAAATCAAAGCTGAAATTGTGACAGAAAGCGCAAATGAGTAGAAAAACATTCACATATATAAACTTAAATTCTATATCATCTATATGGGGGTCCAAAAAGATAAAAACACATAGACACTTTCTCTAGAAAAGAAAGGCGTCACAGATACATCTTTAACATACGACAAGCCTTTGTAAGAGCTCGGCCAAAAGTGCTGTATTTTTAAAGATGTGTCATTATGAAATGGCCCCTACATTAGAACTGCATGGATGTCACAGCTGCATTTAAACTAATATCACTTTGAAAAACTTATTGATCCACACAGTAATTTTCCTTTACAATTTCATGATTACTGAGCAACCCACTCTCAAAAATATTGGCAAACTTAACTGCCGTAGACTCCTCAGTTCCTCTGGACATTACATTTCAACTTCATTTCAACATGACTCCTGTGTGCTTGAGAGGGAAACGGAAAATTTAAGAGCCAGGGTCAAATCAAAATAAAGATTATTGCTGAAAATATGAAACGAAGGCTGTTCCATTAACTTTATGACAAAAGGCGTTTTTTTTTATTTTAATTCCCCAGACCGTTACAAACACTAAAATAAATTAAGGTAAGGTTTTGTTTGAATGACATATGGCATGATATGAGTGCTCATGTTTAAACCTGTCCATCAAAGGACAGTATGATTGACAGGTCTATTGGACAGTCTAGTAGAAAAGACAAGTCAGCAGCGATCTATGAATGCAAGCTATTAAAATTATGCTGAAAGCAGTTTAGTTATTAGCCAGTCAGCAACGAGTACACAAGTCAAGGACTCTAAAGGACATTCACTCATACGGCAACATATTATACTCTTAAAAATAAAGATTCCAAAAGGGGGGTTTCATGCCGATACCATAGAAGAACCATTTTGGTTCCCCAAAGAACCTTTCACTGTTCTTAAAAGAACCATTTTTCTTAGAGTGGAGATTCATTTTAATGATTCTTTAAAGAATCTTTTCTACTATAAAGAACCTTTTGTAAAATGGAAAGGTTTCATGGATGTTAAAGGTTCTTTATGGAAACATTGATGCCAAGGAAGAACCTTATTTTTAAGAGTGGAATGACACATCCACATAAATCAGAGGTTCAGAATGTATCATGTTGCCTTTCTAAACAATCCCATACTTTTTGTCAAGTATAAATCATCAGGTCAAATATACACTACAGTTAAAAAATTGGGGTCGATTTTAAAATGTTTTTATAAGAAATCTATTATGCTCACCAAGGCTTCAAACATATAGTAAAAAAACTAATATTGTGAAATATTAATACAATTTCATAATAATAATCATTAATAATAATAATATTAATTTTCTATTTTAATATATTTTAAAATGTAATTTATTTCTGTGATGGCAAAGCTGAATTTTCAGCAGCCATGGCATCCTTCAGAAATCATTCTAATTTGCTGCTCAAGAAACATTTCCAATTATCAATGTTGAAAACAGTTGAGCTGCTTAATATTTTTTTGTGGAAACCGTGAAATTTTTTATTTCTTTTAATGAATATAAAGTTCAGAAGAACAGTGTTTATTTAAAATATTACATTAAAACACCATTTTATAAAAGGCAACGATATTGTCATGTCTGCTTCTTGGTATCCATAAAAACACAGCTACCTTGATTTCATGTTCTGTTGCTAAATACACAGCTAATCCTGATTATCCTAACGCAACCACAAAAGGCTTAATGGTATTAAAAGTTAGCTATGGCTTTCCTTGTTTGAATAAATTACAGTAGTCATGAATTCTCAGCAAATAATTGCCCACCAGGCTCTCCCCAGAGAAAGTCACATGATTACAGTTTGTGTGTAAATATTGCTGCTAAACTACAGCAGCAGGTCCCAATAACAGAGACAATCTTTCTCTTGTCTCCAGAGCTATCGAAGACTAATAAGAAGAACTCAGAAAAAGGCTTTGGCATAGTCTTCAAATAATGTGATATTGGTTATGATGCTAATTCAGTCATAATGAGGACATTTGCTTTCTCTGAAAATAAGTCTCTAAAGAGGTTGCAGCACTACTAGTGACTTTAAAGCAACGCCAAAGCACTTTTCCTCTTCGGTCCCCCTACAGGTTGGAAGCGGAATTGTCCATTACCGCTGTCATAAGTAATTTAGCCTACCGCAGCCTACCGTCGCACGCACGCTGTTTGTTTATCCAGCACCGGCTTTGGAAATAACGATGTCCACAGACAAGGTAGAGTATGTTGCATGATTTTATGTAGCCTCCTTCAGCTCTCGCCAACGAGTGTAAGCTGGTCCAATGTTCACTCTAGTTCAAGCTCTTTCTCTATCATGCTCCCGTTTTCTTTTCTTCGCCTCCTCCGACATCATACCCTTCCTTTTATTTGCAGACTCTGTCATGATGACAATTCAAAAGCTACCTGGCTGCTAGGCATCTTCCATTTATATGTACCTGCCGAGTACGCTCCACCCAGAGCCTTGCTCCACCTATCGGCTATTGCAACACTTGCCATAAAGCAAGTCAAATTTGTAGTTTCTTATGTCTCTCTAACAACAGATCCGCTACCCGATCTGGCAAACTTGCATAGTGTGGTTATAGCCGATATCACCCTGCTACGAGTTGATGAACCACTGAAATGATTTTGGAAACATCTTTGGTGTTGCTTTAAAAGACTTTATCAAGAATGATAAGAATTAGAATAATGTTGAAAACACAAGGAGAAAGACAGGAGGTTTATTGAAAAACATTTTGCATCTCTATATTTATTGGAAAAGATATTGAAATACCTCTCTGATCACTGACATGGCTGAAGTAATTTGGACAGGGGATGGTGACCAACTCTCCAATCCTGGCTGATGGCCAACACGCTACATCCCATTCACCTGTGCAACCTGAACACAGAAATGAAGAAAAACTGATTAGGGGATGGAAACTGACAAAATACTGCCACCTAATCAAGATTTAATTGGTGATAGGATCTAGATTGTCTCTTTAATTGGTCAATAGAATCCTGTACAATTATTGTGGTTCTTGACAATTTAAAGTCACGATGTAACGTAAGTAGCAACAGATATTTTCTTTCATGTTGTATTGTGCTTAAAAAATGAATTGGGGGGAATTGGCTGGCTCAATATATCCATCGGTTGTTGATTGAATGGAGAAAAATCGGAAAGAAGTCTGGCATATGTCACCAGTCTGTAATTTCACCGGAAGATCGAATTATGTCAAAACAAATTTTAATATAAAAACATAAGCATGGATGAATCATTCACGATAAGATCAATAATATGCATTTAGATAATAGATAGGGTGAGTTTAAATTGTGTTATATACCATTTGATTTGCTGAACTGGATTAATTCCATATTTAATTCTTCGCTCTGAGAATCAAATAATTTTAAAATCCAACTGATATCAGATTTTTATAACAGACTGGGCTACATGATAAAGAGAAACCAATCAAACACAATGCCACGGGAGTGAGCTTTATTAAAGTACATCTCACAGTCTGAGAAAACAATTTGCATATTGGTCTAAGATATATTACTCAAGGGAGATTTGTGATTGAGATTTACATCACAGGAAACACAAATGACAACACACAACTTGGACACTCTAACCACAATCAGACCTCAGTTTCATACAACTAGCTTTTGTAATTGCTTTGTCCATTAAGAACAAAATCAATATGAGATTAGGTACGAATAGGCAGCGTTTCTGTCTGATGAGGTACATGCCCAATAGTCAAGCACTGAAGCTCTTGGTGAAGTCCACAAACTAAGACACCTGCAAGTTTAATTTACTAGCTTTTTCACACACACAAATGTGTTGAATCACACCACTGCTCTGAAGCAACCTCTGATTAAATTATGCAGTAAATGACAGTGAAACCCCCTAATGTTGTGAAGATCGCACTGCACAGAATGACATGTCTGCCTAATTAGCCAGCATACCTTTGTTACAAATACAAAACTGTAAATGATTCTAGTAATTAAGGTGCTCTAATATGTGATGTGTTATTAGAATTTGCAATTAAATGTGTTATCATGGGTTCATTTGTGGTTATTGTCCTCCTTGCCAGTAATGAACAGTCAAGATAAAACTTGATCTCACTAGTGACCTTTTTTCATGTTTTTCCATTATCACAGCAGAATCAGACTTTAATATTGAAGTGAAAAAAGGCGCAATTCATATAATTTCAGTGATTTTTAGCAGACAAAAAAGCATCATTGAAAAAGGCTCTACAGGGCTTTAAGGGACTTAAAGGGTTAGTTCACACAAAAATGAAAATTCTGTCATTCATCACTCACCCTCATGTCGCTCCAAACCCGTAAAACCTTCGAAAAACCGTAAAAAAGAAGAATCTTCGGAACACAAATGAAGATATTTTTGAATAAATCCGAGAGCTTTCTGACCCCTTATAGACTACAATGTAATCACTACTTTCAATGCCCAGAAAAGTAGTAAATACATTGCTGAAACACTGACACTCCTGTGTCAGAATCACACACATGCGTTGCGATGCCCACGTGAACAGAGTTAGAGACTGACACAAAAGAAAATAAATTGTCTTTTTTTTGGTGCCACACAAAAAGTATTCTCGTCGCTTCTGGGCCTTGAAAGTGGTAATGTTACCATCTTGGAGGGTCAGAAAGCTCTCGGATTTCATCAAAAATATCTTCATTTGTGTTCCGAAGATGAACAAAGGTCTTACGGGTTTGGAACGTTATGAGGGTGAGAAATTAATACCAGAATTTAAATTTTTTTTGTGAACTAACCCTTTAATAACATGGAATGTGACAGCGTGTGAATCTGGCCTGAACTGAATTCTGTGGGTACCACATTCCATTCAGATCAGAAAGAAGATCGAAAGCACTTGTTAGAGCCACGAAACATCTTTTAGCGTTAGGTAAGTGCCTTTTACCTACACAATCCAATCTGAAGTTAATTAATACATCGTTCGACCGGACACAACTGTTTTATATATATAAATATAGGTTGATAGGTTGCGCACGTGATATCAGGAAGCAGGAGACGACAGGAGGGTGACGACGATGCGCAAATCGAGTTACCCTTCCCACTTCTGCTAATTTTACGTCCGAACAGGGCTTAAGCCTCTGCTCTGAAACAACCTCTGATTAAATCATGCAGATAATGACAGTGAAACCACCTAATGTTGTGAAGATTGCACTGCACAGAATGACATTTCTGCCTAATTAGCCAGCATACCTTTGTAACCTCTTCTAAACCCTGAAAAGTTAACCCAGACAAGCAAATATAAAACAACAATTATCTAGCCAATGTCTAGAGTAGAAGTTTGAGCTGACTGCAGTTTGTGGGAAGATGTGAGGGAAAAAAATATTGACACGTTTGCAGAAATGCAGATAAGCAGCAGAGCAGATTTTTTTTTACAAATTTTTTTTTTGCACACTAGCCATTTAATCAGATCTTAACACACTTAAAATGTTGCTCTAGTAGTATTAGGCCAACCTCATATTGCACTTTTTTTTTTTTTACGCTGCTTTATGTTTGCAGGAGTTATGCTGCTATTTCTAGTTGATGAACATTGATGAACAAGTGATCACATTAAAAAGCAGAGACCTTTAGCATTACAATCACAGAACTTACTGGTACACTGTAAAAAATATTTGTAGTTTTTATAGAAAATGATGGTAAAATGTTACAGTAAAACCCCTAATTTGTTAACTGGTTTACCATTGCATTATATGTAATTTTGCAAGTAAAAACTATGAATTACCATATAAATTATGGTGAGAAAAAGTAAAATGACTTAGAAGTCCTCGTGTGACACATCACATATTATTATGTTTCATTCAGTAATGTACATTAGGGCATTTTATGTTACAGCATATTTGAGTGTTGCCATGATGGTGTCTTTTTGTGTATGACCTTGTGCAGAAATCACACTGTCTTTACATGCATACATTGTCATACAGTGAAGGATATGCAGTGTACATACCTGACGTGATGTTTTCCAGCTTGGACAAACACTCCCTTTTCTCCGCTTCCAGCTCCCACATGACCTCACACATCTGGACAGACAGCATCTGTACAAGATTCTGACATGAGGTATGTTTTCTTGCAATAAAATATATATACATTTTTTGAAGTTACAAAAAATACTACATCACATTTCCGAATAGCAACAGACCTTTGATCACATTACAAGCTGAACATAATTACTGTTTGAAGAGAATAAAGTGAACTGGTTGCACATGTGACACTGCCTCTCTCTCGTTTCCTGAGTGTCATGCAGATTTGATGAAGGGTATGACAATTCATGTTGTTCCTTCCATTTTACATAGCAATTTAACAAGTACCTGAGCTATGCTGAGCTCTTAATAATGTCTCCTTTCACCTCTGTCGTTCCCTAAAGAACTAACCTCTTGACATCTATATGGTGGAAAAATGTACAACATAAATTATTTGTCTTAAATATGTGTCTCTGCAGCTGTATCCAATTTTCCTTAAAAATGTAGGCTGTATTATAAGAATATGCTCTCATGGATTCCTCCATAAAGTACCGGAGGACAGTGAGATTTATGGCAGGTACTCTGGCAGATGAGGCCATTGAGAGGTGGCATCAATAAAAACTTCACTGTAGAGCTATGGTTACTCCCAAACCAGTATGCTTACAGAAGGTATGACCATCTAGGACACATTTTACTCCAGTGTACCTAACTGGTCAGTATGTGTGATCAACAGCAGTGTTTTGCCCATCAAAAAGACTCAAAAGTGCCTTCATCAACACCGGACCAGAAACGTGTCCCTTTTAACTCATATTTTGCTGAATATCATTTAGTATAATGATTAATATTATTACAAAAAAAGATCTATATAGGCTAGGTGAAACGTACTCATCAACGTACTCAGCACATAAAATGTTATCCACACAAATTTTTAGCTAGCGTATATTAAGCCCTATTTTATTGTTTCTTTCTGTTTTATAGGTTTAACAAAGCACAATCTAAATCTTTTCACATACTGACAGATCTACAGGACCGATCCTGCCATTCAATCTTTATCTTTTTCAATTAAACCAGGTGAAAACGAGCGTTCACAATATTTAACTATGTGCAGAGCAAACAATAGCATATACTGTACTGCGTGGGGTGACATGAAGTGAATTCAGTGGCACAGTGAGCTGTGCAGAGACCTGAGTCACTGCTGTCTGCAGTGAGGAAGGAGAGATTATCAAGGACAGTGGACACACGGATGAACAGAGAAGAAAATGAGAGTTGTTACCATGGCGTCACAATATAAGAAAACCATTCGATTTCACAATTTCAAATAGCATGATCAACAATATGACAACCTCTTTAGATGGTGAACATGCTGTATAGAGGAATCTTCCCATAGTAACTCTGCTACTGCAAATGCATGCTGTTTTCACTATACCAGTATCAGTCGGGAACACTAAACCTGAAGGATTTAAAAATGAATACTGATAGGCAACTGATTTCCCTGGTTAACCTGCATAAATAATAAGATTTATAACATTAGCAGCACAAAAAAAAAGTGACACGTGATGTGTCATAAATATAATGATGTGTAAAGCATTAACATTTCAGCACCTTTTATAAAACGTTACTTAAAATGTAAAACCTAAGGAAATGTTTTAAGTAATTCAATAAACAATAAACTAAATTTATTTTGATGGAAATCTGACATCCACACAACAAAATATGCTGTCTTTTTAAACGATTGGGCTGTAAATGACACTGCAAACTCCACACTTGAACAAGATCTGATTAGCATTCACCTAAATCAGCTTTAATGATAATATCTTTGAATGGCCAATGCTTTATCAATATATCAGAGAAAGTCTTAGTTTAAGTGAAGTTCTCTTATCCAGACAAGTATGTCCTGTCAGCCTAGTTTTTATCTTAAATTGGATTAATTTCTGACGGATAATGCAGTAAAATTCTAATTGATTGCGTTTCATCGCAGCTAGCAGAAAAGTCAATGTAATAACAATGAGTCTCATGAAATGTAGGCAAGTTTAATTCAATTCCGTTTCAAAATTCTGCTGTAAGTTATATGAGAGGAAACGCACAACAGCTGCTTTGAGACAGAAGAGCAACAGTTTGAGGCTCATTTATTTAAATATTTGTCACGAAGATTTATTCAAATCAACGTGGCCTTCAAATTTGAAACACAAACATTCTTCAATGAAAAAATAAGAATGAAAAAGCATCCAAAGTAGGCTATCTATTAATCCTTGGACCTGACACATTTGTTTGAGGTGTTAAAAATAGGCTACTTAATTGTTTTTCTTTCGTCGATGACTAATTACGTGGGAAACCGAAAGAAATTAAGTGTTGATACTCACAGGTCCGAATGAGCAGGCTATGAATAAAATAAGCATTCGTTTCGATATATCCATTTCAGCCGTTTAAGCAGTTGACTGAGAGCGCTTGACAAAGGTATCGCTGCACAGAGACAAGTTGACGGCAGAAAAGTAACTGACAAAGAATCCGAAGCGTCAGACAATTACGCGCTGCGCGCGCTGGCGCTCCGGTGCGCGTGGGTTCACCAGTCGTACTACGTCGCGAGAAGTGTCCATGTTTCTCCTTAATAAAAACAAAAAACAACAAAAAAACACTTCATTCATAAACGACTCTGGAATGATGTGAAGCCATTCACAACTGGCGTTTGCATAAACCACGTAGACACCTGACACGCGTGAGGTGGATTGTAAAAATCCAAGGTAGTCGATCCACGTCCTAAACCCTCACTTCCAAAGTAGGTGTGTGTGTGTAGTCTATAGTAGCAGCACACCTCTGAATAAAAGCGCTGAATGACTCATTCTCTGTCTTAACCTGCGCACAGCAGCTTCTGCGCTCTTTAATTTAGTGCGCAGATTTTGTTGTTTCAAGTTCTGAACAATTCTGAAAAACAGAGCTCTGAACAATTAAACTTCCATATATCACAGCTTCTGATTTCTAATGCTTCCCATTGAACAGCAACTGTTATATTAAATTATTTTCTGTAGTTAAACGTCATGTTGTAATTTTCAACATGTCATTGGCAAGACAATAATGTAAACTGACACGCCAATGTAAATATGTGAGCCCTTGCCATCCCAAGTTGCCAGTAATCACCAATAATTCACTGGTGGAAGTGCCTCGGGAGTCAGGAATCTAAATGTAAATGCCTTCATGGAAATTTCTTTCATTGGTGGAGAAATGTAGAATTAATCAAAAGCTGATATGTATGCATGAAATCATTCATTTTGAAAGCCTAATGGAGAGTCTAATAGCCTATAGATTAGCCAACCCACAGCATGAGCTCTTATTGTTGCTTTTGAAAGAACCTGCCAGAAGAACAAGAGAAGTGAATGTAGCCTATACAGTGCAGCTTTCAATGAAATGTTTGTGAAATGGTGGACATGCCCTAAAAAACTGATATTCCTTTTAATTTGTCAGGGTTAACATACTCTCAGCTCACTGATCTTTCAAAAAACTATAGGCTACATACTGTACATTCCTTCAGATTTACTGCTCATTTAGATGCATTGACTTTATGACATGCTGCGCCAGCACACAGAATTGCACCATTCATCATTACTGACAATATAGCAAAGAATTTATACAGCTGGAAAAAGACAAAAGTCAACAATTTATGCAAAACATGTGTGCAACATTTTCTGTTATTTATTTGTTGCTATTTAGTAGCTGAAACAAAAGGTGCAAAATACAGTCAACCATGCAGCATACATTAAATGACTTTCCCTACACCAGCATAATATTGGCCAAAAGATCTGTGAATACAAATACGCACATGAAGCAATTAAGCAAAAACATCATGCATTTAATTTTTGTGTAATTGTATCCTGTTTTTTTTTTTTTTTTTTTTTTTTTTGGATGTGCTTTTAACTCTTGTGAAATTGAATCCTGGGCCCGTATTCATAAAGAATCTTAATGCAAAGAGTAGCTCCTAGTGACAAAATTCTAAGAAAATTCTTAGAAATGTGGGCGTTTACTCTTAAATTTAAAGAAAAAATCCTAGTAAAGAAAAAAGTAATTCAGAAAGCATCTTAACCCTTAAAAGAGGTCTTAAGGTCAAAATTGTTAGGAGCACGGACGAGGACTTTTAAGAGGCTTAAGAGTTTCTTTAGCAGAGGAGAAAATGGCAGAAAGACGAAGAAGGAGAAGAAATGTGTTGCAGACAATGGATGACAGTGAGTTAATAAGACGCTTTAAATTAGATCATGCAGGGATCATGTTTGTGACAGATCTTTTTAGAGACACGCTAATATCTCCAACACAGCGCAGAAATGCCATAGCGCCCGAAATGAAAGTAATCACTACATTACGATATTTGGCAACTGGGAAAATTCCATGTTTGATACATTAAAACCAACATTCAAACCACCATTTAAATAGACATGCCAACAATCAGTGTAATTAGAAAGAGTGGAACAATTTTTATCATTCTAAGCCAAGCAAATACCTTATAGGAAATCAACAGCATGGTTAATAAAATAAGGATTTATATAATGTGTGTGTGTGAGAACGGTCAAATAGGAAAAATTACGCATGTAATTTCAAAGTGAAGGCTTAGAATAGACCCTATACTTAAAATCACTTTTTTCCCCTTCTTGGACAACCAACCAATCACAGTCTTCAAAAGATTGTGTCATACATAGCAACGGGGTCAACCCCGCCTTCTTACTAAGATAAAAGTTTTTGTCTTTTCCTTACTCAGAGTTGCTCTCAGATCAGTCCCGAATTGCTCTTAAGCTAAGACTCCTATGTAAAAGTTTTTAAGCTAAATTAAGAGTTTTCTGAGAGGATTCTTAGAATCTTTATGAATACGGGCCCTGGTGTTTTGTTGTGTTTTGTTTGGATGAGTCACAGAACGCATATCTGAGGAATGCCATAAAATCCTACTAACCATGGAATAAAATAGCTAAAATGTAAGACAATGCCATATATGACCTCAAAAGTGTTAGTAAAATCTAAAGCCTAATTCTTCTTAAGTTTTACGTGATCATTTAAGTTGAGAAAACTTAATTTCTTTAGGTGTTACTAACTGAAGTAATTTTTTTAAGTTGATCCAACTGTTCACTTTTTACAGTGTTCCTCAATAATGGCCAATAATTTGACAGACAGTTTAACTGATTTCCTAAACTACTGTGTGTCATCAACTTCCCTGATCAACAATGTGACTTGTGTCATAAACTTACTTGGCAATGCCTGACCTTTACAAATACATCAGAATCTTAACACATACGTTTATCTTATATTAGCAGTAGTCTTTTTGTGTAGCCAGTCTTAAGAAAGAAATATTCCTTCACATGTGGAATGGATGAGCTGAAACCATCTTTGCTTTTGGCTGTGGCTCTGTGATGGAGAAGGAATATAACACTCCTTATCTCAAGCCTAATCTATCATTACCTTCTGGACTCTATCCTTCCTTAAGCCCACATCCTGTTCAAATCTAGAGGTGTGTCTCAATTTGCGTACTTGTGCACTATTCTACCCCATTTTGCAGTATAAATAGTGTGAGTAGTGTGTTCACACTGAAAATCCCAAAAAGAAAGAGTGCACTCTAAATACCTGGATGATGCACCAAAAAACAGTGTGGAATGTTGGACACTTCATGGACTCAACGGTCACAGCTTTCCTTATACATAGCAGAGGGGGGAGGCTATCAGACTCTGATGCTGGATGGTAAAATAACATTATACTATGAATTTTATGAATTAAGTGCTTGTTTATGAAACACAACTTTGAAAGAGGGGGCGGCGCCGTGTAAATGTGCAAGGCCTGTCTGAGTTAGAACAAACCCTTACTATCAACAAGCAGTCTCATAAATTACACACAGAGGCAACAATGAGTTTAAACTTTGAGAATTATACTTGTCATGTCCTGTCAGTTTAGATACTGTGAATAAAGTGGCGGAAATATTGATATTGATGAAAAATAGTACACAACAAATGTAGAAAAGTATCAACCTAGCCACAAGATATTCAAGTCCTCCGATGTCACAATCAATAACTAAATTACAAAATTGCGCCAGCTGCATTTGATTGAAACAATATAGTGCAATTCTGCGATGTGATAAAAGAGGCATGGTTTCGGTCAGGAATAGGGTCTTGGCATGGACGACAGCTAATATTAGGAAATATCGCACCTGGGTGGCTCAATTGACCAATGAGAATGAGTAAAAAAAATAAAATAAAAATTATGCCGTTTGATTGTCGCGTCACACTTCATTCAGAGTGGAGCGATAGTTTATTAAACATCATTTATATATTCCTAGTTAGTTTATATCCTCATTGTCATTGGTCGAAACAGAAATAACTAGGCCTATGTTTTGTATATTTAATCACACCCAAAAATCAACATAGGAACAATGACTGTCTTATACCTAAGTGGTTTATTAGCTGAGACTTTAAAGTCGACATGAAATGTAAGTTGCAACAGTCTTTTCTTCCCTATTGTGACGTACTGTATAAGTGAAACGGCTGCTCAAACAAGAAAAAAATGTCTTGTCTTAGTTTTGTTCATCAGGAATGTATTGAACGGTTTGCTACAGTTGTGATGTCATGTGAGTGACACCCTTCCCACCAGTAAACACTGGGAAGATATTTTGATTAAAGATTTAATTAAATGAAGGAAGTGCACGAATAAATTATTTTGAATAAATACTGCAATATCCCTTTAAAAAATGAAATGTCAATTTGGATTTCATGGTGACTTTAAAAAAGGGCACATGAAAACTCTAGATTACAATACGATTATATTCTTCTTTAGTGTAAGTTTGCTACAAATTCTTATAGGCACAGTACTGGATTAAACATTGTTCAAGCCTCATCACATTAAAATCAGCATACACTGTAAACCCAAATAAGTTGGCAAAACTAAAAAAAAATTAAAAACTTAGCAAGCTTTAACAAGCTATTTTGCTAATACACCAGTTTGTTAACATATTAACAATAGAATGGTATACTGTAGCACTTGCTGTATGAGTACAGCAATATTAAGGTTGTATTTGCTCTCAAATCAAGCTGCATGCACCACTTGTCACCGTGATGGTAACTAAAACCAACATTAACAGAAATTTTTCTAAATTAGCATAACAAAACATTAATCACTACTAAATCTCCCACTTAACATTAATATTGCACAAACAACAACAACATTAAATTACACTTAATTTTAGCATTTACTCGCCCTTTCTAGTGCCATCAGCAAAGCATGCTGGGAAATAGACATCCCAGCCATTTCAGTTAAACTTAAGTTAGTCTAAATTAAAAGAAATCATTTCATAAAACTCAAAACAATGAAAAAGTTCAGTTTACTAAAAATATATCAGTTCTGTGAACTTGAAAGAAAAAGAAAGTGCTAAATACTCATAAAAGTTAATGTGACTGACCTCATTAGTTTAATTTAAGTTTGTCCTACTCAAACCAATTAATTTTTTTGAGCGTTAGGGTTTACAGCTACAACAATAATATGTATGACGTATATTCCAAAGCCAATATTCTAAACTAAGTAAAATAATATTATTTTAAAGAATAATCTGCCACCAAAAATGTTTACTTCTTCAAAGAGGAGAGTCACTCAGGTACTCACATATACTTAGTTTGCCATATATTTTACTCATCTTAAAGCTGTGCCTCCATAAAAAATACCCACTAGGCAAGGTAAAACGACAGAAGTGCAGAAGTATAAGCAAATTAAATCAAAGTGGTTTGATGCTTTGGGCAGAAAAGGGAGTAGGCTATAGTAATTCATCAGCGTTTGGTCAAATCAATTCTCCAAATGTAATAGGGTCAATGACAGAACCTGTTGACTCAGTTTACCCACTGGCAATTCAGCATGAAACCTGTTTAGAGATTAGTTTGCACATTAATCCCCCTTACCTGGAAGGAACGAGAAGCAATGATGGTTTTGGAAATAGTTTATGGCTTTTTTTTTCCTTGAGAGAGAAAAACTACTGCTGAAGACTTATTAGCAATACAGGTAATTCTTAATTTGTTTGCTCCTGTTTTTGCACAAAAAGAACTGTGTGAATGTTTATAGTGGACTACCTACTGAACATTTGTATTGTAATGCAGAGATTTTTGTGTTTGGCTTCAGTGTTAATAAAAAAAAAAAAAAAAAAAAAAACGTTAAACCTGCTGTTTGAATACCAGAGACTCTGCACAAGTTGTGGCCTGTGCAAGGAATCGCGTGCCAGTGTACTTTGGGAAAATTCACAACCTGTCTCAAAAAAAGAGTATCCAACTGATTAAAATGATTTAATGATTCACAAGAGAAAAAAAAAAGATTGGTATTTTCACTGAAATGAGCCAGACACTTCATAATACTATCTGCAGCTGTTCCTTATTTGAGTGTATTACCAAGTGAAATGCCTGAATGTTAAATACATTGGACAAATTGATTCTATTGATTGAAACCTGAATCCTCCGTGATACTACGCATGTGGAGGCTTTTAAATGAATGGGAATTACAATGATGTGACATGGTGAACATGTAAACAAATCAGTTGTTCGTATGGAATTGCAAAACAGCTTCTCTAATGGTTGACATAAGTCCTTAGTCAGGTTAGACGCCATATTGAATTTAACAGGGATCATGAAAACAAGGCTGTGAGAAACCGTGCTTTAAAATGGCATGCTTTTAAAAGTTGAGTTGTGAAAATTATATGATCTAAGACCTTTGAACAGTTATAAAGGTCCTATCACGTCATTTTCACAACTTTGTCATCTTTTTTTGTCATCTGAAAGTTTTTTTCTGAAAGACGTTTCGTCAGCTGAACAACTGGTGTGTTGTTAAAGAACAGTACAATCCATTAAAGGATCGCTGCCTCGTTCTCAATCCTGCCAAAAATTAAATAAGGCACTATAATGACTAAGGTTTTTTTTTCACAGAATAGATTACAGTATATATTTTAATGTGATGCTCTGCTAGTTGGTCGACACAGTTTTTCCTCATTATTTGAATTATCAACAAAAAGAAAAAAAGAAAAGAAAAAAAAGTACATGATCAAACTGAAATGTGTCTGTGGTGACATATTGCTTCCAGGCCGAGAAAGAGGTCTTGACCAACATGATCTCCCTGTAGAGTCTAATCTCAGAGACTCAGAGGGCCTTAAAGGGGTCATGAACTGGCTTTTAAAAAAATAATAAAAAAATTGTTGTCTGAGGTCAACTTATGTCATTTGCTTGGCTTTTACATTCAAAAACATCAAAATGAATAAGTAATAGGCTATTTTCTACCCTGGTTTTGAGCCTAGCTCCTGAAACATTCAGTTTTTATGGGCATGCCACATTTAAGACTAAGTAAACGCCCACTGCTATGATTGGATAACAGTTTTGCATATTATAATGAGTTTCATGTAATGTGTGAATCGTTGGGTGGGGCTAAACAGGCAGTGTTGAAGTAGGCGTTGATCTTCTTCTACTCCTTAATATCCAATAGTAGTGTGAAAGCAGTCAGAGAGCTTTGTATAATTATCTTTGACCAATTTTATTTAAGAGTTATGTTATCAAACACATACACTCATTGAAGACGTCCATTTCCAAGCGTGTTAATTGCAGCTGTTACATTGATGTAATAAATGAAATCCATTCGGTTTGAAATACTGCGATAGTGAGATAGTGAAACACAAACACAATAAAGGACAAAAAACAAAACTCTCTTCTTGTTCTCCCTTTTCTGCATGTTTCCTTCTACAGTACTGAACCACGGAAGTAACATGTGTTACTTACATCCGCTTCACATGTGTTATACTCTCAAATAGGATTGTTTGTCACCTTTGTTGCTTTACCATGAGTAGACAACTAGCAACACATCCTGTGACAACAATTATACTACAATGATAATGGAGAAGAACCCCCAAAGGCAGTAGGGCTACTGGATTATCTTATCTTTTTTTTTTTTGGAAAATAGACAAATAACAAATAATGATTAATTAGGCTACAAGTAACTAACAAATAATTACATGCAACTAACCCTAAACCAAACCAAGCCCTAATCCTAACCCTATAATAAGTATATAGTTGCTTCTTAAATGTACAATTACAGAGTAACAAAGAACTTAAAATAAAGTGTAACCAAATATTATTTTATGCTGTAACTGCAGGGATAATACACAACCCATATGATGCATATGTGACTATTATGTAGATCTATTATTTGAATCAAATTCATGTTTTAATAGTATAGGGGTACTCGTCGCAGGTTTCATCAGTCCAGTCTGTTTAATGCAACCATAAATGTCTGTTTTTTGCTTTAAGGTAGGCCTACGTTTACACGACAACGATGTACTAAACACAGAGAAGTTGTTCCTTGTTGTTCCTAATTTATTTGAAAAGCTTCACGTACACAACAACATTGTCAAAATGACCCCCGTTCACACGGATCCATGAAAACGACTAAAAAAAAGCTGAATTATGCATGCCAGGCCATGTTGGCGATGTCACTTTGTAAAGAAACTGTAGACTGAACGGCATTCATGGTATTTCCCATTTTCCATGTCATTTTATAAAAACAGATGTTAATTGCTCAACTTATTATAAATAATTTACAATCATTCAGTACATTTCTGCTTAAAAAAGACTTGACTCGCATCTTCTTTTTAGTCCTAAAATAAAATTAGCATTTGACTCAACATTTCAGCCACAACAGAGGAAGTGTATTTTAACACCATTTTAAACCGCATAGCAGCAAATGCAGTAGCATGAAAACAAACATCATTGTCACTGCTGACTGATGCTGGTTAGTACTCGAGTCTACTTACGGCAATCATTTTTTTTTTAAATTTGTTACACATTTAAGTGACTTTGTAAGTACATGTAACTTTTTCCATTTTAATTTTTCAGGTATATTTTGAGAAGACATGAAAGCAAACGGGATATCTGGTAAGAAATGCATTCATTTACTGTTTTATATACATTGCATTTTACTGCTATACATATATATATATATATATATATATATATATATATATATACACACACACATACATATATATATACGTATATAAACACACACACAAGGATTCTATGAAGGCACTGAACCCATTAATAACAAAAAAAATATATCATTCACTCATGTTTTTTGTGATCTTCAAGACAATTTTGGCGAATGGACTCGTTACTTCTTGTTCTGCATCTGGGTCATCGATATCGCCCTGATATTTACTGTATATCACTTGGAAACATGTTTGAGAGAAAAGGTTGCAAATTACATTAAGGAAAGACAAGAGGAATACGTCAACAGCGGTGCAAGCGGCTTAACATGTGAGCAAGCCAGTTGAAGCAATAATTGGACAATTAATGTTAAATTGCTCTCACACAAAAATGTCAGTTCAAAGAAACAATTGATGTCTTGTATCCTACATTATTAAATAAATTTTGTTCACTCCAATTAAATGATTATTTTTGTGCAGCAATCAGCAGTAAATTGTTAATAATAGGTACAGCTTGATAAAATAATGTTCATATTCACGTTTCTGATAAACAATGTCTAAAATAAATTTGAAAATAAATAATGTGCCTATGTAGTATCTAACCTTTTTTTCCTGACATTTCTGAGTTTCTTAAAAAACTCATGTTACAAACCTTAAATAACTTAAATGTTACAAACAACAATAAAAAGTGTTAACCCTCTACTGCATAGCGTTGCCCCCAGGCAACGGAAAGTTTTCTTAAGCCCTATGTTCAGTACATTTTTCTTTAAATGATTGCAACCAATTAGAATGTTTGAAAAAGTATCAACGAACAGTCTAATAAGGTTTGGGAGTCACTATCAAGCACCATTTGAAGGCGGGACGTCCTTTTCTGACACATGGTCACTGGAGCACATGGTGTGAGATGAAAGCAAGATTATTTGCTTTAGTAATCTTATTTAAAATGACATGAACTGTAAATAAAAAATATGTGTGTGTGTGTATGAAGGTGTAGAGAAGCCTTTTGGCAGGTTTTGTGAAGTTTTTTTATTTTGCATGTTCACAAATTCAGTTTTTCTTTTTGTTGCCTCAGGGCAACGTTATGCGATAAGGGGTACTTTTCAAGGATGTCTTGGACAAAACCTCACAATGGCAAATAATGTGTTACAAGTAGGGAAGATGTAGGGTTCCTGGGTGCACAGGAACACCCAAAGTCACCAAAGTGACACCAATGTGCAGCATCCATCTGGATGATTTGAAGGCAGCCATATTGCGCCAGAACGCCCACAACACACCAGCTTATTGGTGGAGAGGAGACAGTGATAGATGGCTCGCAGTCTCTGCTCTAATTCATCCCAAAGGTGTTCTATCAGGTTGAGGTCAGGACTGGTGCACAGTCATGTTAGAACAGAAAGGGGCCATCTACAAACTGTTCCCACAAAGTTGGGAGCATGAAATTGTCCAAACTGTCTTGGTATGCTAAAGCATTAGGAGTTCCTTTCACTGGACCTAAGGGGCAAAGCCCAACCCCTCCACCAAACAACCCCACACCATAATCCCCCCTCTACAAAACTTTACACTTGGCACAATGCAGTCAGGCAAGTACCGTTTTCGTGGCAACCACCAAACCCAGACTCGTCCATTGGATTGTCAGTCAGAGAAGCGTGATTGGTCACTCCAGAGTCCAGTGGCGGCGTGCTTTACACCAATTGCTTCCACTTTGTTATAATACCACTAACAGTTGACGGTGGAATATTTTGTAGTGAGGAAATTTCACGAATGGACTTATTGTACAGGTGGAAACCTGATACCATGCTTGAATTCACTGAGCTCCTGAGAGTGTTTGTTGAAGTGTCTGTATGCCTAGGTTCTTGATTTTATACAACTGTGGCCATGGAAGTGATTGGAACACCTGAATTCAATGATTTGGAGGGGTGTCCCAATACTTTTGTCAATATACAGTAGTGCAGGGTTCACCAATCTCGGTCTTGGAGGGCCGCTGTCCTGCAGAGTTTAGCTCCAACCCCAAATAAACACACCTGAACCAGCTAATCAAAGTCTCACTAGGCATACTAGAAACTTTCAAACAGGTGTGTTGGAGCTGGTTGGAGCTAAACTCTGCAGGACAGCGGCCCTCCGGGACCGAGATTGGTGAACCCTGCAGTAGTGAATATGGAGATGATTAGGATACATGAAGTACATTATATGACATTACATTTACATTTACATTTTTACATTTATTCATTTAGCTGACGCTTTTATCCAAAGCGACTTACAATTGCTATACATGTCAGAGGTCGCACGCCTCTGGAGCAACTAGGGGTTAAGTGTCTTGCTCAGGGACACAATGGTGTCTCACAGTGGATTCGAACCCGGGTCTCTCACACCAAAGGCACGTGTCTTATCCACTGCGCCATCACCTGACGCACTACATAATATTGTAATATTTATACATAATATAAAATTCTTTACCATTGTTGCATAACGTTGCCCTCAGGCAACAAAAAAATATTTTGGGGTGGGGGGGTTGGGGGAGGGAAATTTTTCAATAAATCAATAAAATGTTCCCAAATGAGCCAAGAAATGATGTTGTTGAATAATTTTTATCATGTGCCATCAAAATGCATGCAGTAGATAGAGGGTTAATTTAGAAATAAGCACAAGAAGACTCAGTATGCTGTTTTGCAACTTTTGTTTCATTAGAATAAAATGACATAGTACTTTCACATGCACAGGGTAAGCGAGTCTGAAATAGAGGGGATGTTAATCTCCTGGGAGGAAAAAATGTCCTTTATTTGTCTTTTACTTTCTCATAAGTAATTCATCCTGTAGTGAACAAGCCAAAGTACACAGGGTCAATCCTGCTGCAGCTGCTGCCAGGAGACACACACATTCCAAAGGGCAACAACATGCATGACAAGATGCTTCAGTTCACATCCACACCAAAGTAAATGTACACGAAGAGCCGTGATCAAAGCGTATGTACTCACACAAAATGTGTGGCAACCCTGTCTTTGTAATCACTGTTGAAAGCTCAATGTTTTCAGAAGCTTGCAATCAACATCAAGGTGGTTTCCAGAGCACTTGTACTAAACATATATCAGAGTTGTTTGTCACGAATCATTCATCTTAGTGTGTATCATGCAACGTCTGTGTTAAACTTTTAGTAATTAATTTTGCACAATTAAACATTTATGAATGAGCTTTTCATTAGTATTATGTCTTTTACAACACTTAACAACATAAAGGTGCAGTAAGCAACTTTTGAGAAACGCTGTTGATATTTGAAATCATAAAAACAAACACGCCTCAACCCAAAGGGCTCATACCCCTATCTTGATTCACAAACAGGCTATGCAACACAGGCACCTAGTAGACATGCCCCTTACTGCTGATTGGCTACAAGTGTGTTTTAGTGATCGGTCCGATCCACTTTCAATCTAAACCCGCGGGACCCAACGTAACAGTGCGCGGCGCGGGACTAGATTTGATGGCCGAGTGCGGGCACGGGCGGTAATGCACTCGTGTGTGTGCGGGTTGCGGGAGAATAAAACGATCTGTGCAAAATAGAAATATCTATAAATAAAACATCTAAAAACGAATAAATTGTTATTCATCTGTTGCACAAAAGCAACAAGAACAACTTAAACAAAATAGAAACGATTTACAGGCCAGAGTTTGTATTTATAACATGTTTGCAGCGTTGAACAAAATCCTGAACGCAACGGCCAATCAGACGCATTTAAGACAGAATCCCCTCACCGCTCAAAACAGACTTTTTGTTCAGTGCTGAATTCTGCATGCAGGCAAATCCTGATTATAACAAACAAAGTGTAAATATTATGATACTTCTGCATGAGAGCGCCCTCTGGCGTTCAAATGGGGCAGTATTAACTACCAATCAGCCGCACTCCACTGACAAGCTGCACATAAAATAATCGCAGCCTTTGCCAAATGGCGTGCAGTTTTATTGTGATTAATCGTGCAGCCCTAGAAAAATCTATTTATACTTTTATGCGGGCGGGAGCGGGACAAAACATGAATGTTGCGGGTGGGAGCGGGAAAAGGTAACATATATTTTTGCAGGAGCGGGACGGAATCGTACGGGAGCGGGACTGAAAAATCCATCCCACGCAGGGCTCTACTTTCAACAGCGTTTCTCAGAAATTGCTTACTGCACCTTTAAAACAAACAAAAGGGACATTTTTGTTTTTTTACTCCTCCTATTACTTCTGTACTACTTACTCTTGAAACGTGGTTTTGTTATTATTATTGGTTCTTGTATGACTTATTGTATCTTATTGTACTTATATTATCATATTGCTTATGATGTTTCTTATTTGTATTTTGCTTTGGATTACAGAGTCTACTAAATTACAACATTTTAATGTAAATACACAAACATGTAAATCTTATAGTAACTAGCAAATCAAAATACTGTCAGGTATAAAACTGTTATTTTTTGTCACAAGTAACTATACATATACACACAGTATTACATTTAAAAAATATATTAAAATAGAAAAGTTATTTTAAATTGTAACAATATTCCACAATATTAATGTTTTTACTGTATTTTGATTAAAAAAATGCAGCCTTGGTGAGCATAAGACAGTTCTTTCAAATACATTAAACTTTTGAATGGTAGTGTATAATATACAGAACAGAACAGAATGTTTCATAATGTAAGGCACAATTAATACATATGGCCTGGCACAAGCTCATATTAAATAGAAAATTGCTACAGTTCCATGCAAATATAAGCATATGCCCCAGCTGAAACACATTTATGTAAGTACTGCAAACCTGGAAGGGTTATCATTCAGAATATGTCATCTTCAATATTTAATGCTGAAACATAAGTGTTAATGATATTTGGTTACTTCTCAGCGCCGCTGTTTGGTGACATCAGGACTTCAGAGTTCACTTCATGGAAGAGAGGCTGAGTCCTGTGTCTCCAAACCACCAGACCCACCCGCACCACTAACACAATACAGACCATCACAAGGAGCACCACTGTGGAAAATAAGAGCATGACACTGTAAGCACTGTGAGCACAATGCTGCATTAATATGTAACATATTGCGAGGTCTTTCACTTTGTGCCTTAATGATGCTATATTTATGGTCAACCACAAAGACATGGTCATGGATGTGTTTATCATTGACTTACCTGAAAATACTGCGTTCCGGCCAGGTTCTGCTGCGTCATAATGCCTGCTTAGGCTTCCACTTAGAGCATAGATAATCACAGGGTAAATGGTGAGGATGTAACGGACATGCTTCTCTATTAGAAAGTTTTCAACCGTAAACCTGTAGAAGAAGTTGCAAAGAGACAAAGAACGCTTTAGAAATAGTGTGCTGATCTAATGCCTTTAATCATATGTTAAATACGGGTCAATGACATAAAAGTGCCCACGATAAAGAAAAAGATTCTTCTAGTTTCAAGAAAGGTTTCAGTTTAATGACTGGTGTGGTGTTTATAAATATTATATTATTTTCCTTGAATATCTGTGTATTAAACATCTTTTTAAAAAGGTTTTAAAGTACAATTTTCAAGGTAAAGAGGGTTTTTTAAACACATTTTAAGACCTTTTTTTTTTTTGAGAATTGCACCATGTGACAACTACAGTAACCTTGTCTTGTCATAAAAAGGTCAAACTTTTCGACCTTTTAGGAGACTTACTCATTATATAATTTCCTGTTTTATGTTTTTAATTTCATGGTCTTTTCATGGTTTATTTTCTTTGTCTTCATTATGATATAAGTTGCATCACCTAACATTTTTGACTTTATACTTCCCAAAAATAGCTTTTCAATATTTCCAAGGTTAATTTTCATTCAGAACTTTAAAACTCGCTCATAACAAAAGATGTGTATTTAAATCATTGTATGTATAAATTTCATTTTTTTAGAAAAGCAAACACACGAATACGAACAAAAAATGTGCATTATGTCATTGACCCAATATGACAGAATTTGTAGCAGAAAATAAGTGATTATGATTACCATATAATTACTTTCAACAGAAGTATGCATAAAGAAGCTGTAGCAGCATTTGTTGGGGAAACTGATGCCATATCCAGCACAATAGTGAAGTTGAGCAGTGTGGCAATGGTTGTCCATGTTGCATAGGTGGCAATACCATTTTGAACCTGAGGTACACATATGGTATAGCTATTTTAGACAAGTGAATCTGTACTGCACCTAATTTACCTGCTATATTTAAAGTCGACACTGTGCAGTTAAATACGCTACATTTTAGGTGATATGCCCATTTAAAGAAAGATATAAAATTATGAGTGCCTCTTGTCAAGTGGAATCCAATATGTTCAATGCATACCAACACTATGATGCAGAGAAGGTCTTTTGGGTGGTGCTGTTTCAGCCAAGATCCATGAGTCCGTATCCCAACACAAGAGAAGAAGATCAGCAGGTAGCTGGTGAAAGCAATCAGGGCAAGCATCACAAGTGCAGGGATCATCAATCTAAATCAATAAGAAACAAACATGTGACCTCCTGTGACAGACTTTACAAGAAAAAACTCTTATGATTACGCCGAAAACTATGTTGCCTATAACTTACTCTCTTTCCCACAATACAAGCCAGGTGCTGTTCAGAATCATGTTGATGATCCATGAGAGAAAGAATTCAGAGGGCAGGATTGCTGGACTTGAGTACAACCTGAGAACAAATAATTCAGACTAGACTATCAAACTAGAATAATGCCTTTCAAACAGTGTGAATAAGCAAAGTGTTGATGTGAGTGGAGTGTGTGTGGTTTGAAGTACCCTCTACAGAACCAGGTCAGGATATATACGTTCATCAGGGAGAGCCAGGAATATATGACACCCCATATAGAGAAGGTCCATCCTGCAGGAGTGATCTCTGTCTCATATCTTGCGGAAATATTTGCAGTGCTGCGCTGAAATGGACCTTGAAAGCCAAAAAAGAAAGTAGATGTATATATATAACTAGTTATATAACCGTAAATAAATGAACATACGTACCTTTTCCTTGTCCCGCGAGCGCGTTGATAATCAAAGCAGCAATGTAAGCGAATTGAGAAAGGACAATGAGCAAAATACGCAAGATCTTGTGATTCCTCAAAAGCGACATTTTATCTAAAAATCACTAACTATTCAATTCTTCTTGACAATTTTGATGTTGAAATTGCGCTTGTCTTGCCACGCTGTGAAGTTAGCAAAGTTAGCTAACGTTAGAGTCGCTGTTACACTAGGTGCTAATAGAAACTATAGATTTACGTGATATATCTCGTGCGAAGAGAGTAATGTCGCCCTTCTTTTTGACTGAATTATACCTAGGACTTTTTAATATATATTTTTTTGCCACAATGGCGTCTTCTAACTTGTTTACGTTACAAAATGACGAAAAGTGTAAGAGAGAGCCATCTGCTGGACAACAACAACACGGCCAGCGTCCACAAGATGTTTCTAGACTAAAATTAATGTAACTTTGGCTTGGTTTTTACAGACAGGGCTTAAACTATGCCAGGACCTGGTCTTCGTTAAATTAGGACATTAAAGTAGCTTTTATAAACGTCCGTCCCTTAATTATTTTTTTTTTTTTTACCAGTGTGCATCTTGGGACAAAACAATGGCAGTGACATATTTTATGAAATGTCAGTGCAAGTTTTTTTCAGTTAACAGCTCAAACATGCGTTTTAGTCTGGGACTATGCTTAAGCCTTAATTTATAATTATCTTATCTTAATTTATAGCCCCCATTTTCATCATAAAATAATATATAAGCGTTCATAAAGTGGAGTGATAAAAGGTTTAAAATTTGTGTTTTTCTGAATTAAACAATCAGAACCATTTTTAAGTGCATTATGGGATTTTTCGCTGGTAAGTTTGTTTACAATTTTTTCCATGTCTAAGGATGTCTAACAGAATGAGCATACAACATTCAGCTTTTGATTTAACCCTGTAAAGTCTGACATATGAAATAATTGTCAGTTTTTAAATAACAGGTTGTTTGTTTGTTTTTTAATGTTATGTGTCATATTAGACACATCAGACTTTTATAGCTATATATATATTATGGCTTTATAGTATGATATAGTGAGAGAGCTCACACTCAAGGAGGAAAAAACACATTTTTTATTCAGAGGCCCAACTGAGCAATTATATGCATTTTGGTGAGGTTGGTTTTAAAATTGTAAGACGAAATTCTGATTGCTTGTAATGTAAGATCTTTATAAAAGTATAGCAGAGTACTTAAATTTAATAAAAAAATGTATGTAAATATCAGTTGTCACTCTGTTTCACCCCACAAACATGCAATACATGATGGCGGAGAGATATACAAATGAACGTTCCTCAAAAGACTGGTGTATCATATTTGATAGGCTACATTTAAACATGAAGGGGGACATTTGTTGAATTATACTATATAAGAATTATACCTTTTACTTGCTAAAAAATGAAAGCAGAGTGAGCTATCAATAGCAGAGTGCATTGTGTACAACTGGGATTGACTGAAAGCCATTTGGTTGGGACTGAACAGAGTTCCCTGACAGGTCACCTAACCAGCAGTTCATGCGCAAACCTAAAACAATTTCTCTGATTAACAAGTCTGATGTGTTAGTATTGCTGTGATGTGGTATTTTGAAGATAACAGTAATCTGTCCTGTCAGGTTGGTAAAACAATTGTGCAGTGGAGAAAGAGTAACAGTCTTTAAAACCTTTTGAAACCAATACATTTTTGTCTTGCCAATGAAGAATAAATAGCCTAAGTGCCAGGTTCTTAGAAATGTACTCTTTGTATAAATATTGGTTTAATATTTTTAAATAAAACTGGCAATTGTTACCTTAAAGAGCTATTTTGTTTTAACCCATTAGTTTTGTTGGTATAAAGTGATGCATGTAGATTTGTACAGTGATGTTAAAACATATATTTGACTTAAATAAAACCAGTTCATTTAGATGTTACCATTTTTTTCTCCCTATGTAGGCTATATAAATTCATGAAACCTGCATGGCTGGAATGAAGTAGTTGCGTTTCCTCTCACAGCCACGCGAGGGCAGCAGACATCTTTTGATACAGTTCCGGAATATCAATAACACAAACTGTCCTGACTGAGTAGAGTAGACTGTATAGCATCTCGTTTGCTTTTTAATTTCAAACACTTTTACCATTTCGTAATATCTCGCTTAACTTCTGTGTTGTTCAGCTATTAGTAATTAAACAGTGTATTGTAATTTCACAAATAGGCTACATCTCGAATGTGACTGGAGCTGTAGAAATGGTTCCACTTTGCACGTCAAAAAAAATATAGATTCCTCCCCAAATAGCACAAGTAGGGGTGAATTCAGGTTGAATAGGACACTTAAAAAAGTGTCCCAATCAACCTGAATTCACAGGAAAAAAAACCTTTCTAAATCTTATATAATGTTCATTTATAAGATTTAGAAAGTATATATAACTGTTTTTTTCTAAGACGTTTATCGGATGTTTTTGCACAACAGATGCTTTCCAGATTAACAGATCTTTAGCAGACATATTAAAGATGTACCTGTACTATCTGGGTCCCCCAAGCCTGAAAAACATTTGTGAATGTAGGCTACAACAGGTGTTAACGTGTTGTCTGTTGTTGTAATATTACGGCCTTTTTGCATCCGATTGAGAACAGTGTGTGTTGGTGGTTTAGATTACAACATTGAAACCCCGATTTCACAGACAAGGGTTCCCTTTAGCCATCTTAGCTGTATATGACTTTCTTCTTTCAGAGGAATACAATCGTTATATATAAAAAAAATCCTGGTTCTTCCATGAATGGGGGTCGAGATTTTGAAGCCCAACAAAGTGCATCCATCCATCCATCCATCATAAACATACTCCACACGACTCCGGGGGGTTAATAGGCCTTCTGAAGTGAAGCGGTGCGGTTGTGTAAGAAAAATATAGAGCAAAACATATACCGGTCACAAATTAGAAGTCTAAAACGAGAATTGTTAAAGAGAAACGTCTGAGGATTTCGATATAAGACTAGAGGAGCTTGTTTTTTTTGCCCATCCCGATTTGTTTGAACCGCGAGAGGTGTCAAAGCTTACACTACTCCTACATCACGTCAGGGGTTACACGTTTGGTGCAAATTGACTTGCGTAGGCCGTCTGCCGGAAGCTAGTTATTTTAGTTTATTACATTTTGAATATGGATATTTTTTCCGACAAAAAACCCTTCGCGTTGCTTCAGAAGGCCTTTATTAACCCCTGGTGTTGCATGGACTACTTTTATGTTGGATGGACGTACTTTTTTGGACTTCCAAAGAAATCAGGACCGCCATTCAGATCCATTATAAAGCTTGGAAGAGCAATGACATTTTTTATATAACTCCGATTGTGTTTATCTGAAAGAAAATACTTACACTTACACTGACCTTTCTAAAAATATAACAGTGCCATTGTTTTGTCTCGAGATGCACACCAATAATGTTTTTTATTTTATTTTTCTAAGGCAAGTTAATAAAAACTACTTAAATGTCCTAATTAACCTAAGGCCTAATCCTGGCTTAATCCAAGCCCTGTCTGTGAAACCAAGTCATAAAATTTGATTCCCAAAAACTACTTAAGGGTGCAAAACGTTCTTAAACTGGTTTTAGAGAAATTCGTAGCCCTGGGCAAATGACTTTAACTAACTGCTGTTACCTATTCTATTTTTAGAATGTGTCTTTTTCCACTCAAAAGAGGATGTGAAGAATTTGAAACATTTAAGAAATTTCTATAATCAGAAAAGTTGCATTGTGTAACATAAAAATGGCATTATCTTAAGCTTTCCAAACGTGTATTTCGTTAAAAAAAAAAAAAAAAAAAAATACTACAATATTACATGTAAAAAGAATAAGCCCAACATTATCACTGCCATTACATGAAAATGCAACATTTGAATATTGCAATGTTCACAAACATCTCAAAGCTGTACATGCTATATTTTTATTAGGGTTGATTTAAAAACCACTGAAAGATGAAAGGGATGTACAAAAAAAAGTATTCCATAACATTATACTCTCTTTTCCTTTTATAAGGTTATTCTTCCATTCTGTGGCCTTAATTTCCCAGTCAAGTTAATAACCTTAGACCCTGAACCAATGCATTAAGGAAATGGCCCTTAGAAATATTAAGGCATAGGAACATTTAAAATACTGTTGCACATAAAATCTAAAAAGTTAGATGACAATATTTTCAATTTTGGACTTTGCCTACATAAGAGGCAAAATAGTTCCACTTATCTGTAGTTGTTTGATAAAGTCACATTCAAAACTGTCAAATGTCATTTGGTTTATGTTGACGATGAAGGTAATACTTTCAATAACAAATCTTACCAGAAGCGTAACGTTGTTTAAATGTCTTGAACTGAGAAATAATTTTGATTTAATCTAAATCTACATCATTGCAATATATGAGGACAACTCTTCCATACTCTTCAAGATAGTCAATATGTGCTGAAGCATAATAATGACTACATGAGAGACTGACACCTTAATTATTGCAAATACTTTATGTTGTAACAAATGACCAAAACAAATTACAGCACAACACATGCTTCTGAAAAAAAAATTAAAATTAAAATGTGTCTCTTCTGCTCCTCAAATGGTTGCATAGAGAAACAAAAAACAGGTCAACAATCTGAAATTAATTCTAAAATAAATAAAAGCTTCTTTAAATGGGTAGTTTGGATATTTCCAATAATTAATGCTGACGTTTGAGACTCTGCTGAAAATGACTCAGTCTTACAATAGGATGTAGGGTTACATTAAGGCACATAACAAGCAGGTGAGAGGTACGGTGAAATACTGAAGATCAGGAGTCAGCTTTTAGCCTGCTTCCGTTTCAGAATCAGCTCCGCCAGGAGTTTATAACGGGACATGCACTCCTCCTGAATAGGAAAAAGAAAATCAATTCATCAACTAATATCAAAGTCCAGCTTTTATGTGTGGATAAATATTGGTTTAAAAAGGACCTATTATGCTTTTTTTACAAAGCCTTGATTTTGTTTTTAGGATTCACTAGAATAGGTTTTCATTCGTGAATGTAAAAAAAAAAAGAAGAAAAAAAAAAGAATTTTGTAGCAGCAGCACCTCTCTTCCCAGTCTTTCAGAAACGCTCTAGGGTGCGTTTCCCATTCAACGATGTAGCTCGCAACTGTAGTAAAATGGCCAACTGTTGCACCCGTCGTTTGAACCACATTGGTTCAACAATATAGGACTGTCATGAATGACGTCACACAGGTGGAGAGTTAATAACTTCTGCTAATTAATCTATTCTTTATCTCCAAGATGCTGCTGTACCGAACATGGCACTGTCAGGATTATGTTTCGTTTAGTTGTATTTTCATTCCCATGTGTTTGTTTTTTGTGCTTCAGATCAGTTTGGTCTTGATTGCATCCTAGTTAGAGCAGTTTAGTTTGGAACGGGGCACGGTTCGCATGAAATATTGGTTATGTTAAAGGGATACTTCAGGATTTAGCATTAAGCTTTGTATTAGTAGAAAACCTGTAGTATTTTCGAATTACTGTGCTTTCCACCCTCATATCCCCCTGAGAGGAGAGATTTATGTATTTTTTGTCTGGAAAAAAAATCACGCAAAATTGCGTCATCGGAGGATTTTCTGGCCAGAGGCTAAAGACTACAGCCAGTAGATGGCGTTGTTCCGCATATTTTCAACCCGCCCACAGAGGGTGGGATCTCAGTCACAGAATGTACACAGTGTCAGCCGTCTTTCTTTGGAAGCTAAGCTAGCATGCTTTTGTTCTGTGGAGAAAGCTGAGTAAGTAGGGGTGTTACCATCCTCCTTTTCCCAGACTTGTCCGGCGAGCGAGATCGTTCAAAATGTCCGCGATTCGGCTTTTGCTTTCTGCGGTCGCCATTCATTGTTTACATGCACACCTCTTGTTTCAATCTAACTGAATTCATTCCGATTGGTGAATCTGAATGTAGTGTTTACATGAACGCTAAACAAGTGACCGTGAGAGATACGAGACCGGTGTGTCTCTATAATGACGCCACCGGCCTCGCGCCATTCTCCCGCGGCCGTCAGCCTCGTCCTGCTCGCCACAGTAAACATGATGAATGGCGATTGTAGAACGCAAAAGCCGAATCCCGGACATTTTGGGCGATCTCGAAATCCCAGGCAGACTCATCACGGAGACTCACTGGTAGCCTAACCTTGTTTTCAACTGCGCTCTCTTACCGGTAGGCGTGGCCTCCTAGGGCAGCGAAGCAAGTGCATTCTGGGAGTTGTTGTCTTTCATCCACATAAGCCAAAAATACATTTTCTGGCTTTTCTCAGTCTAGAAAGCTCCAAATGAAAACATTTCTTCACATTTCTTCTACATAAATGACCTATTTTAAATACACATTCATCTTTCCAGAGGTGAAGTATCTCTTTAAAGCTGTCATGAGGACCTGGGTAAGACCAAAGCTGAGGGAGGCGCCAGGAACAATCGTATATAAAAAAATAATTTGAAAAAAAAAAATAGGGTAAAACGCCCTTAGTCTGCTTGGTTACTGATTACGTTAAGCTGTCTATCATTAAGTTTCCCTGTGTATTTATACTCCCGGTTTCCTTCAGTTCATTGTTGGTTCTTGTCTGTTTTATGTGGTTAGTGACATTATTCTCTGTGTAATCTCCGGTGTATGTTCTCCTAGTAAATAATCTGCGTTACATGTCATTTTGCTTTATTAATGTTCGATTCATTGCGGATTCCCTCATACATCATACTCCGAAGTTCCCTTGCCCTTCCCTTTTAAGCACATGCAGGGGTGCAAACACATGTATGGTCAAAAAAGAGAGAGGTAATCGAAGCCCTCGTCCCGCGGCAAATATCCAGATACTACTACATTGCCACCATCCCCAACCCACCCCTATAGGCACATAGAGTCAAATGAAAAGAATGAATAATTCTAGGATAATTAGGGTAATTGTGTAGGGTAGGCCTAGTGCATCTGCATAAAAACTAATAAACAAAATACAAAAATAGGCTACAATAAAACACAAATACACGAGAAATAAAGCAGTGCTTTATGTTTTTCAGGTAAATTAACTGTATTAAGTATTAATACAGTTTATCTTTTGACAAAACGTGATTTTTCTCTTTCTCTTTTGTTGTTTGATTAACTTTGGTGACACAAACAGCTACAGGTATATTGGGTGCTGTCCCTTTAAGACGAATGCACGTATCTAATACCGGTAATTAATTTTATTTTGACTGCGTTTACGGGGAAACTCGTTGAGACGGACACTGGCTTATTTTTTCGTGCACGTCTGTTCAAACACAAATAGATCAGAAATAAAAGGGAATTCGGTGTTCACGAACTTCACGTGCTGTCTGCGACTGCGTGGCTCTGTGCGCCGACAGACCATCTACATTTGGATGTTAAACATAATATAGGCTATATAGCCTGATACAGCAAAGACAACGTCGGCAGTATTGACGGCAAAATAGGCAACAGAATATTTCGTTCTGTAGGCCTATTGACAGGGGCAATATTTGTAAATCGATAATTAGGCCTATTTTTTAAATTACAATTATATATGCATTTGTCAAAACCGAGAAACTTTCAAGCATCAAAATGTAATTTATTAATATGTATTTGCGCCTTCTATTTTGTCTGAAAACTTCCAACACTCTTGCGTGTCGCGTGAAAAATAGGCGTCGGTTGCGGTTCTATTTCTAGCACACGGTTTCGGCGCGGCTCGAGAAGTGTGTGTGTCACGCAGGCATTGTGCTCTAACACAAGCTCTAACCAGTTAACATGAGAGCCGACATAAAAACGGACACTCCACGCCACGCAGAGAGAAATGTGATGCAGCGGCAGATCCAGAGTGAGACAGAAACACTAGTGGTTCACGCTTGCGCACATACTGGTTTGGCGCGCAGTGTTCTGATTCGCTTATTTCCTATTTACTTGTTGGTGGACGCAATCCAGAATTACTGTTGGTTAAATTCTAATCAGATATAATATATATAGATATAAATTAAAACCAGGCCCTCTCAAACCATCAGACCCCCCCCCCCCCTAAAAAAAACTCTTCGGATCTGCACGATTCACACAAGTCACCCAAACTGACGTGAAAAAAGCGGGAGGCGCCGAAAAGCGCGCTGTTTGCACCCCTGCACATGAGCACTCTCTGATTGTTGACACGCTAAAATATCTCTACGAAGGTCTCTACGAAGCACGTCCTTCCAAAAAGCACAATGTGCTCTGATTGGTCTGCTGAATCAGTGTGCTGTGATTGGTCGTTTCAGAAATGTCACACCTTACTGTAACTGTGTTAGATCCGGGGTTGGAAAAACAGAGTTTCTTGGACATGGCGACAACACAGAATCAACACAGAACTCAATCAGGTCTCGCCCCCTTTATTTTGCGCATGCCAGGAATTATTTAAATAATGGATAGTGACTTGTTTTTTCCAGAAGTCAAGACTACAGTCGACGCGTTTCAGGGAGTTCAGAAACAGTGCATACTGACATAGAGAATGACTCGTTTTGGAATGGACTTTGTGTTTTGTAACTTTTTCACGCTCAAACAGCAACATTACACATTAAAAAAGTTGAAAATGTAAAAATGCATAATAGGTCCTCTTTACATTCATTTTCCAACGACTCTGAGTGAGAACGTTGATGCTCACCTTGGTCTTTCCAGGCACCACCTTAGCGATCTTGTCCCAGCGTTCAGTGGTGCCTCGTGGGTATTGCTGTAAGGCCAACTCCAAGAGCCTCTGCTGGTTCTGTGTCCAGACGTCATCAGCAGCACTGGGTTTTTCTTTGGAGGATGATGGTTTCTTCTCATCTTCACTGTCTTCATCCGCAGCTGTTGGGTCGAAGTCTCTTTGTCTGCGTCCTTTCACCCTCTCCTCCACTGCTCCAGTTCCTGTGTTCCCGGCTGCAGACTTTTTTGTCCTCCTCCTGAGTGCTTTGCTCTCCGAGTCCTCTGCCCCAACAACCTCTCCCGAATCCTCCGGCTGCTGCTGCTCTAAGGGCTCCTCTCTCTGGGTCATCAGACTGTCAGGCACCGTGACAGCTCTGGAGCTCTTCACCATCACTGCACCACCCTTCAGCTCAGAAAGCTTCACCAACCCTGGAAACGGAGACAAAATGAAGAGAGAGAGAGACATGAGTAAATGTTCTGACAGATATGCTTGATAATATATCAGTTGATGAAAAATGGAACCTAGCAAGTGGAATTTTATTCAAAATCTTTTAATGAACAAGCAGCTTACCTGATGTATTGGTGACAGAGTCTTTGACTTGCTTCACTTTTGCTGTCACCTGTATAGAAAAAAGTACAAATTTTTTAACAAGACTTTTCTGTATTGTTTTACAAAACCAAACCATTTTTGGTTTCAGTGGCTCTTTACACACATCTACCTACTACTCAAAATATGAGCACTGAAAAACACAGCTAATGTGTGCACATACTGTGCACACTAATTTTGTTTTTATAATTTTTTTAACGTTTTTAACTACAGTACATTTATTATTATCATCAATGTTGAAAAAAAAAAGTTGTGCTGCTTAATATGTTTGTGGAAACCATGATTTTGATATTTGATAAATAGACAACTCAAAAGAACAGCATTTATTTGAAATAGAAATCACCAATAACATTGTAAATGTATTTAGATCAATTTAAAGCATTCTTGCTTAATTAAAGTCTTAATTTAAAGTATTAATTTCTGCCTCAAACTTTTGAATGGTAGTGTATCTGTTCGTGAGTAAACAAAACAAAACAGTCAGGTGACGCTATCATTTAAAATGCACAAAAATATATTTTTATTTAACAAATCTTTTTTTTTCCCACAGATTAAGTTATGGCTTTTATGTAACTGATTAAATCTTACATATACATATATACATATATATATATATATATATATCAGCATCATCACTGCTACCGGCCTACCACTAGTCATAACTATACTAATTATAGACTCACCTCATTTACTGATCTGCCTAACTCATGTGCAATCTTCTCCCATCGGCCTGGCGTTCCACCAGGAAACTTGGCCATGCAGCGAGAGAGCTGGCTAAGACCCTCCTCCGTCCACTCGTGAACCTTCAATCATCACCAGCCATTGGTTATTGCACTACTTACATTTTAAATCAATGTTCTTTCAACAGACACAAAAACTTGCCTTCTTCTTCTGCTGTTTTTTGTCTTCTAACCAATCATCCATTTGTTCTTCAATATCTTCAATGGACGTTCCCTGATCATATGTTGGCACAAAAGCTGCATTTGCACTGGGTTCATAGACTGGAAACTCCACTTTAGGTTTCTTCACCTTGGGTCGTTTTTCTTCTGCAGAGCAAGATCGTCCAGCATCACATATTATTAAGGGTCACAGTCACAAATGAATCCCACTAATTATGTGCAGAGGTCAATGTGCAACGTATGACTGTGTTATCATGATCTTACTCTGCTGCATTTCCTGTTCTGCAAGAGCCTCTGCCTCCTTCTCTTTTACTTTCATTTCCTTATAATCTTTATAATACTGCTTCACATCCTAAAATACAACATACCATACGGTCATGATTACAGTTGTATATATGCTTGAATTTTCTGAGTGTCTCTTTTGAAAACACTGTTCAAAAGCCTCAAATCTGGTGGAACAGTACCTGTATGATATGAGGGAGAGACTTCACTGAATAGTACAACCAGATGCTTAATTTAAGAGGCAGAATGTCATGCCAGTGTGGCCTGTCAGATCTACAAAAAGGAAGCAAATATATATATAAGTCTGACTAGCAGTGTCAACATCTCTTCTTTAAGAAACCATCTGGTGTTTTTAGGTTACCTCTCATTTTTGTCCTGTCCCAAGGACTTAATCTCCTCTGTTGTCTTACTGCTTTGCTTCTTCTTCTTCTCTCTCTTCTTCCTGCTCAGAAGTTCATCCTGAGAAGAATTGTGACACAGCAGCTCTCACTGGGCAAGCTAAAGTAAATGTAGTATTTCAGCTAACATTACATGATGACGCCTCGGCTATACAATGATTCATCACTTACCAACTGCTTCTCAAGGTAGATGGACCATATAACTGCATAGTGACCCACAGTCAGAATGAGGAAGAGGAGGAAGCCCAACTCTCCATTACTCATCTTCCTAACACGTCGATAGTAGAAGACAGGCTGTCTCCAATCTGGCAGCCCATTAACCAGGATGTCGTCATACCTGTGAAGGCAGTAAGAAACTACTATGCAAAATCTATTTTTAAAAGAATTTAGCAAATGTAATACACAGTTCATAGACCATAGTCAGTCACAATGATGCAAACAGTGGTTTGGTATCTTACTCATGGGCATAATGTCAAATTATTGAGGTTCCGATTTCATCTCTATTTAAGAACCTTTAAGAACTTATGTGTAACCAATCTATATCCTGATTCATTAAGCAACCACCACCCCTATGCAACAGGTGAAGACCACCCCAAGTCATGATCTGGTAGAATAGTGGTTCTCTACCAGGGGGCCGGGAGTCCCGGGACCTACAGGGGGACCTCAGTAAACTTCCAAGGAGGCCACAGGCTTCAAATTATTTAATTACACACACACATATTATATATTTTATATATATACACACACACATTTTTTTTAAATTCTTTTTACTGTTTTGTTTGCTTGTAAGGTGACCTTGGGTGTTATGAAAGGCGTCGTTAAATAAAATGCATTATTATTATTATTATTATTATTATATTACAGCAGAACACCCGCGGAAATATCCTTTGAATATTGCAGTTTATCTGCAGGGTTTTAAATCAAATTGAAGGCTTTTTAAGACCTGCACAAATAAAACTAACACTGTTTGAGAATCACTGGTGTAGGATGAATAAAAAACAAATCATGAGAATCTCACCTTTGTCTTCTTTCCTCATCCTTGAGAACTTCGTAAATGGCAACCAACTAGTAAGAAATGACAAAGAAGATATTTCAAATGTAATGAACTGAATTCCATAATGTATGTAGAAGCAAGCAATCAACATGATCCAAAGCGTACTTTCATCCAGGCTTAACAAAACACCTACCTGTCGAAACTGGTTTTCTGCATCTTCATCTTTGTTTTTATCTGGATGTAATGTAAGCGAGAGCTTTCTATATGCTTTCCTGATCTCAGAGGAGGACGCATCCTGTTAGAAACAGAATCAGAAACATTACAATCATAAACACTTAATTGCCAATATGTACAAGAGTCAGAAACACATGTACTCTGAGACTACACTGCAGTACATGTTATATACTAATATGTAATAAAAATCATCACATATGATCATTTTGGTAGCATAGACTGTGATTGGATTGCCTTTGGTGTTTCAGGCAGAAATAGATAACAGTTACTAGCAATAAAATCAGCAACATTTTTTTGTCACAATCTCCTTTCCTTCATTAAGAATAAAATTACTACCACTAAACATACAGTAATGTTAGCAATATCAACTGGAATATGCAGCTGTATGGTACACTGTTTTGGACTAGCAACAGCTACCAGCTGATCATACCAGTGTGGTTAAGGTGTTTTTTGGAGCATGGTAGCTGCTTTACCAGCATGGACTAGCTAATAATAACCATCTCAGACCAGCTGGAAACTAGCTAACGTTACCAGCTGCTAAACAGAGCTACAATATTTCTTTTTAGCGGAGAATAAGCATTATTAATGTTCTTCTAAATGCATTGACAGCTAATTCCTGCAAGGTACAGGTATAGCAGCGGAATTTGATTCATGTATCCCCAATTCCACATAACGTTATATATCTGAATCACGGTTGACGCGTTAGGTTAGGAAAGAAAGTGAAACCAAATGGTTTTTTTTTTTTACGCGTAACGGTTATGATTATAAAAGCTCGGGCTCTTCGATGCACGAAATACCACTTAGCAATACCGAAATTAAAGCAGGGCGATAAAACGATCGTTTATGTGCTGAGCAATGACACGTCATGTTGTGTCGTATAGGCCCACAGCCTGGAGGTTTCTTTGTCAATGGCCACCGCCGTCCAGGTTCTGCAGGAGGCATAGTCCGCCTACAGCTGCCCTGAGACGGGGGGCATATTTGTGAGGCTGAAGAGAGCTATTCAGCTAATGGGTTTGGTTACTTTGATAAGAATGCAATCACTGTAAACTCTGGAGGCCACACTGCGATAAATCAACGTCGGTGCGCTGCAATATGTTCAAGTTAACTGCATTTACCGACACCGTTTGAATGACCCGAGTTAAAGGCGTGACAAATTTGAATTACGAGTTACATCAAGTTGTTCTTACCTGATTAACCGAGAGGAACTCGTAGAAGGTTTGGGGGATTTCCTCCACTAGATCGAAAAGCTCCAGGTCTGCGTCCCATGCTAATGTTGGCAATGGCTGAATAACGAACAGCCCGGAGAACACCACCAACGTAAAGATCTCGGGCAAAGACATTGCTGAAAGTTTGATATGTTTTCGAAGGTTTACCACACACTATCCATTCGCAAACCTTTGTTTTGAGACGCCGTTAGCATAACTTCCCGTCGTTTGGCTCAGACGGGCCCATAGCTCGAGCTCAGCCTGCTGTACGTACACACGTTTCACATGCAGCCGCCACAGCACGAGCCAATAAGCATGAAAGCTTCAGAGTAGTGACATGGTGCGTCGTTTCATGTCCATTCTTACCATGAGAGTATGCTACTTTCAGGACCTCTAGCACTTCAGTTTTTGAGGTATAGATAATTTCATAATAGTATTAATTGAGCATTATGTAGGCTATACCGGTAGAAGCGTAGCAGTGTTTTTTTCTCTCTCCCAAATACAAAAAAAAAAAAAAAAAAAAAGATGATCTCGGTCTCGTTCCAGGCTTTCCCACGTTTAAAATATAAGGATATCTCTTTGGTCTTTTCCTTGATTGTAAAATAAGTTATGTCACCAGCAGAAACGTATACTAGGCCTATTCTTTTCACTATTTGTTTTATTGTGGGAGAGATATGAAAGAATGATTGTTGTTCTCTTAACCTAATAATCTCATTTCAATCGTTGGTCTCAATTTTAAATTCTTTGATCCATTCATCCCGTTTCCTTTCGACAGAAACAGGGCCATGAAGTTCAGATGAAAGTCGATTAAAACTGTTCTACTGGCAGCAATGAGCTCAAGTGAACAGTGCACTGGTTTAACATTAAGCATGTCTAATATCTCATTAGCGCCTATGGTAGCCTATAGTTTTTCTCGGCGATTTTATGAATAAGAAAATAATGAGTGATAGCCTATTGGCAGATCATAGAATCAAAACATTTGAAATGCTGGTTAAGATAGGCTATAAAACTTAGTTAGACTTTATATCATTAAAATATAGGGAGTAAACAAAATCTATTGTTAAATAGGCCTATACGAATTGACGATCATTTAATAAGTAGGCTATAGGCTATATTTTATAAGCCATTTGAGGAGATGATCAGTGACAGCCACCTGGTCTGCAAGTCTTTTAAAAGAATCAGCCTTTTTATATGTTTATAATTATTTTATTGTCATTTATAGGCCTATATTTTTTTTCAATTAACGCAATGCCATTGATTTCTAGCTTTGATTTGGCCATTAGTGAAGTTGAATATAAGACATGCGCAAACATGTTCAATTCTGTGACATTCTTAAGGGGAAACCTTTTTAAAAAAAGGAGGAAAAAAAGATTCTAATTGATCCTAAACTTCTATAGCCTAATTTAGAAACTCATGAGGGCGTCGTTGCGCTAGTTACCTGGCTATGTCAGTGGTTGGCCTTTTTTAGTAACGGAAATCTGAAACAAAACATAGCTACATCTCCATTTTCTTTTAGTTTAGTGGAAAATCTTTAATTTAGCCATGTTCGTTGTTTGTTAAACTCTTGACCTTGAGGCGGCACTGGCCAGTTGTCAACTACGCACGCACGCACGCTATAATAACGTGTGACGGGGGAAGTGTATGCTATCATTTTGTTATCAGTGAGCAATTAAAACATCCAGTTAGAGCAACAGCTTGAGGTTTAACCACGTGACATTGGTAGGGAATAATTCTGCATAATAGGCTACTAAAGAAAGCACTACAATATTGCAACCGCCTAGTCTAAAACATTAGGTAAATGCGTAAATCAATTAAAGCGCGCAAGCCAAAAGCACGATTTACCAAAATGCTATGGCTAATTACCGGCTCTAAATAAATAGGAAATAAAAAATATATTTTCACTGGTCCATAGACCATTTTGGTGAGCGATTTTTGCTTCCCATTTTTATTCATCTTTATAAATAAAATATATAGAGCATTTTTATGTGTTTGTGTGAGTTAAACTAATTGTATTAAATACATCAGAATTACAAACCTTTTCCACTTCACTTGTATATATCCATATTTATACTTGAAAAATTCCCACTGTGTCAATCCCATGAAATCTAATCAATTATATATGTTTTATATAATTAAAAATTATAAGGAAAGGAAAGGAAAACTTTATTTGGCTATTATTAATGAGCAGAGTAGGCTACTTAAATTCATTGAGCCAATAAGAAGCGGCACAAATCATTCAGATCAAGTCTGAACAGATTATTAACACCTTTACACTGAAAAATCGACTAGGCCTAGGCTATATGAACGATACGCGGAGATATTGTTTAGCCTATAGCCTACAAACCAGCCAGAATGCAAACCAGCTCTTTGACTTATTTGACATGGCTACCAAGGCTAATACATGAAACATACATTTGTATTAAATATTAAACCAGTAATATTATCACAATCAATGAACAATGTCTGACCTTTTTTGTCCACGCATTATGCTTTACTCATATGCTTATATCTTAAAATAATGATGGAACAATATTCATGTTTATTCATGAAATCGTCGTCATTCGATTTAGACCATCAAAGACATAAATTCAAAATAAAAACTCAAAGCGGCTTTATCTGTCTTGACCTCCAGCTCCCATTCCACACATCAATTTTGTGGGATCAGTAAACAATCAATAATCAATACAGTCATTAAACTTTAAGTCAATAGCCTATACGACAGACTTTTTGAGAGATCTACTCATTTTGTCTGTCAGTTATACTTTTTAACAAGTCGCTTTTAATTGTCTTCATGGGCGAAGATGAAAGACCCGATCAGAGGAAAGCGCTCGTGCTTTAAAATGGTAATGTATTTATTTATGTGTAGGCTAAATAAGATTCGGGTCCACATTTCTTGGCAGTAGGCTACCTTAATCGCGCAAAGAATGGGTAGCCTAAGACGAAAGCGTGCAACACATTTGTATTCACTTCACTTATTTATTTTAATTTATTTTAACAGTTTCCTATGAAGTCTGTCTGCACTAGACGTTGTCAAAAACTTCAGTCTGCCCTAGCATAGGCAATCTCTCCAGAGTTGTGGAAGATTTCGTGCTGCGTTAACACCCGCCTGGCGATTGAGATTTACGGCCATTTTGATGAGTTACATCTGTAGTCGGAATAAAGAAATAATCGGCATCCTTGAGAGAAAAGTACAATATAGTCGCTGAAATTACAATTGGCATATCCTGACCAATCCGATTAATGCAGTAAATGGTTTGTTTGTTTATTATAGGCAATATTATTAATATTACAGCCACGTGAAACTGGTGCGACGTGGTGACACAAGAAGCTTTACGTTTTGCAGAAGCCGGAACGGTTGAGGCGAAAGTGCCTCGGGTTTCTGCCAGCAAGCTGAGCGTCTTTGTTTTCGCTGAAATGCCTGTATTAGCGCAGCTGACGTCATGGCAGGCAGA
Organism: Scardinius erythrophthalmus; assembly: GCF_964197995.2. Taxonomy (NCBI): domain Eukaryota; kingdom Metazoa; phylum Chordata; class Actinopteri; order Cypriniformes; family Leuciscidae; genus Scardinius; species Scardinius erythrophthalmus. Next base: position 22,849,181 of record NC_138229.1, on the reverse strand, counting down.
CTGCGCGTGTGGTTTGCAGCTGAACGCTTGCAGTGTCCTAAACCACAGTCCAGCGCTACGGAGAGAAAACACACCAAACCGATCACAATTTCACTGATTAGCTGAAAATTATGTGTGATCTGAACTGTTACACTGAGGGAACGCTTAGGTAATTGCGCAAACATTTATGATCGGTAGAATTTGCAAACGCAAAATTGATTTTGTTGAAATTGATAAGTCTTTCCAACAATAAAGTCAGGACTGGTATAAAGTAGCCTATGAATGGTAATTTAATAAAACATGCAGTTGCTTAGAAACGCCTTTCTTTCAATGTGAGTTAGTGTAGCCACGTTCGATATGGCAAATATTGCAGCAATAGCTGTAAAGCTGTAAGAAAGCTATGTCCCGACCCATTCAATAAACAAATTCTTATATTCACATCAAGAGGTTAATTTAATCACCACCCTACTTTTATTTTATGAGAGACATAACTTCACTGAAACGTGTGAAAATGACTGTGAATATAAACATTACCTACGAGTCATTATCCTGATGTATATGAAGCGCGTAATAACTTCTAAACGGAAAGCCCACAATTTTCTATTTGGAGCACACGTTAAGTCAACTATGTAGGCTAAACCAAAAATTAGGAATGTAAATAGCCAATAAGACTCATTTCGATAAGGCTATTGCTTATGGTTTAAAAAATGTAGCCTATAAAGGCAGTGAAGTAAAATATTGTATATGCGTATAGGTCTACATCGAGCAGCAGTTTCACATGCACCGGGTAAACAAGCTGGCCATTAAAACGTTATTTTTTCTACATTAAAAAAAAATCAGCGTGAGTTAATAAATGGAGAATTTTTTGAGCGATTATTGATTCCTCTTGCATTTGCCTACTTTTATGATTCCATTTAAAAAAGCCTACTTTGACGTATTCAAAATAACCATTGCACTTCTTTTGCATCTGGCTATTATGATTTGCGTGAAAATAAAAATAGGCTACATCTTCTCTAAAAGTTAGTTCAATGCTTAGCCTATATACGAACCACTCCTGCCAAACTACATGGCTTGGCAAGAGGTTTTCCTCTTCAGAAGTGGTGATGTGGGTGGTGAGGTTTGACAAAGACATCCGTCAGAGGGGTACCCTATTGATGATATACCCCACTACTAATTCCCAGGCTACCCGTAAGGAATGAGATCACGTGATGGAGTGGGGCGGTCGAACTAAGCCATTTTGGGGACTGTGTCAGTTCGCACACACTCAACCATCAGACACTGTGTTTTTCCAGAGCGCTGTGCGGGAGCAATACGCCTCTGGAATTTAACATCTATGACCGGAATCTGTGGATTTATCTGTGAATCAAATCGGAAAGTGTCTGCGAAGGCTAAGCTACGGTAACATATGTGCAATTGCGCAAGAAGGCCACAATGAGCACGGTGGTAGTGCGCTAGTTCGAGCCATTGACAGCGTCTGCAGCTCATTCCAAGATGGCCGCTTCAGTAGCATTCATTTTTTGCTGATCGACTCTCAAGTTTCATTGTCTACCACAAACAAAGCTAGGAAACCATCGGGAATATACTGGGTATGTACGCTTGGATGTACAAAAGAGTGGAGTAACGAGCTCTTCTGATTTTGTTTTCTTTTTCCTTCTTCGGAGGCAAGAGAGTAATGTTGCTTCTTGTATCTGTGATCGTTTCTCATGTGAATTTCATTTCAGTTTTCTCACATTTTTTAATTAAACGCAACCAATGGCACATGTTAACACAATGTGCACGTCAATGAGTATGGCATCTTTGTAAAACTAAAGTATATTGTTCTCTTCGAGTGTTGTTTATAACCTAAAAAGTCGGCGCGCGCTGAAGAACAGGCGAGTTGGGTCAGGTGTTAACGGGTGTCCACATTCATCCATTTCTTCTCGCGCTAAAATCAATCATTTGCTCTCTTATTTTATAGAATTGAGCAGTCTAGAGAGTGTATATTTAGGAAAAAAATACTTCACAGTGTTTTAATGGTGTCGGTTAATTTTATTAACTTAAATTCATATGCGTATTGGGTAGCTCCTCCTATGGCTGTAACAGGATGAAATACCATTATTTTGAGGTGGTTAACTTCCGAGTAAATATATTTTCAAGCGTGTTTGCTATTGTTTATTTGTCACTAAACGTAACACGTTTTGGGTGTTTTAAAAAATATTCTAAAATATTCAATGTAACCTTGATCTGACACGTCAGACTGAACTGAACATTCTTTTTTTTTCCTTTCTCTTTTTACAGAGAAGGATACGAATCCTAATTCTAAGATTTGACACTTAAATTTCATTTTCGTCAGTCTGATAAAATATTGATCATGATTTTGAATAAGTCAGAGGTTAACCAAAATGTGACTCACCCCCCGATGTGTCACACGTTCATAAAAAGATTTTTGATAACGCCATTCAAGGAATAAATAAATAAATATGTTCTAACATTGGTTGTTAACTCGAACTTAATTGATAGTTCTCTACCCAAGTTATATAGTTCTCTGACAAATAATTTTTTTTCCTGGCCATATTTAAATGATTACGCCGTCACTGGTAGATATACTGCTGTTTTTCCAATGTCTGGCCCGCATATGCTGTATATATATATATAGCCTATTTATTAATCTTAAAGGCCTATATTTTTTCCCCCCAAATTTTGCCACAGCGCAAATATCTGTATTTAATAGCCAAATCATAAAATGCTTCTTTCTGACAGTAAAAGAAAGAGGACACATCATTGTTATTCTGAATATGAAGATATATGACTCGGTTATCTGCAGTAACCTATGCGATAAACTGTCAGATTTACTGGAACTGCAGTTTTTTCTTAACCTAGACTCTGATATTCTTTCTTCATAGAAAAAAAAAAAACTTTGTTCCGTTTTCCAGTGCATAGTGTTAAATCATCGTAGTCTACCATTAGAATAGTATTACTAAACCAGTTATTAGTCTTGTGAGTTTTCATTATTGGTCAAGCCTGAGGAAGGGCCAACCAGTTCCAAACCAAAGCACACCTGTTTTCCCCCCTTCGCTGGAACCTAATAGCCGCCTGTTTCGTTAATTCTCCGATCTACAAATTGAATTAGCCTAAGTAAAATAATACAGTCCAACTTCATTAAAGACAGTTGTTACTTAGCGTAATGAAGAACTAAAAGTATCCTACAAAAACACTTTATCTTAGGCTCTGTAGCTATTTTGAATTAGTTTTTTTGTCGTTGACTAAAATGCAAGGTGTTGTTCTGCACTCTTTTGAATGGTACCATTTCGTTATTAGAACGCTATTGAGCTGTTTTTGTAGCACTTTATAAGATTGTAGTAGCCTATAATGTCCTTCGCAAGATGTGCCAAATGTAGATCGTCAATTTATTTGACTGTATTTAATGCGTTGGATTCAGTAGCCTACGCTCTGCATTGGGAGGGTTTATAATTGCACATTCGCAGTTACGGGATATTGGTATCTGCATTAAAATTGATCATGTTTGAACTAACCCCAGGCTAGAGTATCGCAGGCGAGAGATAGCGGGACACATACGCGAGCTCTCGAGCTTCCGTTGACTGTGTTCCTCATCGCGGACATCGGCAATGCAGGAAGATCTGTATTCTCTCTATCACATTTGGAAGCGATGCTTGTTGTAATGGTGGTTGTACGACGTGTTTAGGTGATAGTGATCATCACTGCTCTTCAACAATAGTGTGTGGTGCACAGGTCGCAGCCTCACGAGGGCGAACCCGCTTGGACGCGGGGCTGTCTAGCAAAATGGCAGCCACGTTCAAGTAGCGGTATGTTTTTTAGCGAGAGAAACGCTGGTCGAGAGGAAATGATCGCGCTTTACCGCCAATAGGTTGAATTTATGGTCATTATGATCCGGACCATCTGTGAATCATGCGAGGTATGCGGCTCCGTTTTGACTGGCACAATGCCAACTACAACCCCGTCGTCATAGCAACTGTAAGTGTGGGCATTTTAGCTTCATCTCTCACCTGTACGCATCCCTGCAAATAAATGAAAACCATTTCAAATTGTGCGCGGACACTTCCCTGTAATGCGAATGAGTTAAGCCAAAGGCGATATGAATTTAGATTAACACTAGCCTAGGTTATTTGAGTTGTCAATTGTCGGGTTACATGTTAAAGGTGTAGCCTATCCTATTTTGACTGTTTGTGTCGCATTTTTGTTCGCTTTAAGTGCAAGTTGACCATCTAAACTGAGTAACCAGGCTATTTTTATGGGCTATTAATTATGACTAAATATTAATTAGTGTCTTGTTTGGTTATCAGGTCAGCGAACTCTCATGACAATGCACCGAACAACAAGAATCAAGATAACGGAGCTCAATCCTCATTTGATGTGCGTTTTATGTGGAGGATACTTCATTGACGCCTCCACCATTGTCGAATGTTTGCATTCATGTAAGTCCGAAATCTGTCATAATCTAGCATGTTATTAAATTAATACTTATCTTTAATGCTTTGCTTTGTTGGGCAGTTTAATTGATCGGGTAGGCTACAATTTCTTTGTCGTTTGTTGTTTTCACAGTCTGCAAAATGTGCATTGTGAGGTATCTGGAGACCAGCAAATATTGCCCTATTTGCGATGTCCAAGTTCATAAAACAAAACCTCTCCTCAATATCAGGTAATGATTATGTGTGTTTACTTTATTTCTGATTACCATACTATTATTTCAGTAGCCTAAATGCTGCTACTTCCGGAAAATCCAGTAAAGCTTTGAATTTCTGTAGGCTATAAATTAAGGCAATGTTTCTTTACATAGATGCCAAGTAACCCCTCAAATAATGCTTGTATATTTCAGGTCCGATAAGACCCTTCAGGACATTGTTTACAAGCTGGTGCCTGGTCTGTTCAAAAGTAAGTGTAAAAAGTTTGTTCATTTTAATTATATTTATTAATTTAATTTCTGAAGGGGCTGGGCATTGCATAACTTATGACAAAATGTCATGATGTGACCAAGGACTTAATATTTTAATGTTTTTTTTTTCATATTTATGTTTAAAATTGTCATAGCAATAACACATTACTAAACAATTCTTAAGAAATAATGTTGTATTCATTGTGCTTTTGTAACTCAGATGAAATGAAACGAAGGAGGGATTTTTATGCGGAGCATCCATCGGTTGATGGTAAAGTGTTAAGATGGTCATTGTGATGTTTTAAAATTCATAAGCAGTCTTGTTTTTTTATCTACATGTTGTAATTATTTATCTGTCTTTCAGCTACTAATGGTTCTAATGAAGACCGAGGAGAAGTGGCAGATGAAGACAAGAGAATCATTGCTGATGATGAGATCATCAGTCTGTCCATTGAGTTTTTTGATCAGAACAAGTAGGTTCAGTTCAATATAAACTCCTTATACATTTAATTAGCATTAGAGATCACTTTCATGTTGCTTATGAAATTGACAATGAAATGGTAATTAATAAAAATAAAAAAATAGTAAAAGTCATGTGAAAGTAGCTGGCTACACCAGACATGAAGTTAATAGTATTAGATAGACATAAATTCATTTTTGCTTTGTTTTTAAATGATCAGGTTTGATAGTAAAGATGGAGAAGAAAAGGATACCACAAAAGAGGTAATTAATTTCCTAATTAATATCTGAGAACAAGTCTCATTGAGTCAGTTTTGAGGGCTATAGTTGGCTATACTGAATTTTTGTAATGGTCTGATTTTCGTAGGTGAATGTGAAGCGGTACTTACAATGCCCTGCAGCGATGACAGTAATGCATCTCAGAAAATTTCTCAGAAGCAAAATGGATATTCCATGTACCTTTCAGGTAATCTTGTTTGCATTCACTTTCTATCTGCTTTCAACACCTTTTATATATTGACAAATTGAGCTTGTTTAGATAAGATTCTTTCTTTCTTTTTCAGATTGAAGTTATGTATGAAGATGAGCCATTGAAAGATTATTATACTCTTATGGATATTGCTTATATCTACACATGGAGAAGGGTAGGGGTATTGAATCTGAGATATTTTAAACTGTGTTATTATACATTTTAGTCCGATATATTTTAAAGCGGAGATAATAACATGTTGATATTTTACAGAACGGCCCCTTGCCACTAAAGTACCGAGTTCGCCCCGGTTGCAAAAAAATGAAGTTGAGCAGCCCAAGGGATGATATGACCGGCGGCAGAAGGCCTGACACAGAAAGTGATTCCAGCAGCGACAAACCAAACAGCCCGACTGCTGCTCCCGCCCCCTCGACATCCTCTTCTCTGCCCAGCCCAAGCACCCCTGTCCAGTCTCCACGTCCCAACTTCCCCCACATCTCCACTCTTAATGGAGTCTCTGCCAAAGTGGGCCACAATGGCCAAACTCCTTTCAGCAACAAAGTCTGCAAAACTTCTCACAATGGCTCCAACTCTCTTGGGTGACTTTATGGATGCCAAAGCCATCAACCCCCATGCAAACAGAGCTGTGATGTAGATGCTTTCTTTATAAACCACCTCTTAAATTTTTTATATCATTTTTAAATATCTTTGTTTTGTCGCCACGTGTGAAAACTTTGTAACACAAGCATTGTTTGTGTTATATTTTGTATTAATTACTATTGCTTAACTAATATTGTGAAGAGTACTGGAGAGAAACTCGGCAAGAAGGAGAATGTATCTCGGTGTTTTATAAACTGTCTTGATCGTTTAGATTAGAACATCTTATGTATATAAATCATTTCCTTGTCCATGAAGTCTCCAATAAAACACATGGCGGCACGTGGAATGTTTATCCAGATTGTATGGATTTTACTCTGAAATGTGTAACCACTAAATTTGCAGATTAAAGGGCATAAAGGCAGCGTCAGTATTGTTTTGGACAAAACTAGAAACTAATTAAAAAAATCTGATCCGTATGTGCTCGTTGTATAACTTAAGTAGAGAAATGTAAAATCACGCGATGATAGAAACGGAGTCTTCATCGCGTCGTACTAAGTTACTACATTTCTCAACTTCTTTCTTGCTCTACAATTCTGTTCAAGCGGTTGTTTGTTATTTACTTTGTCTAAATAAACATTTTACTTTTTTTATTACAAAATACAGTGTGTGGACTTTATAAAACAAAACTCTCGTGACTTTATTTTTGCCAGGCAGGCCTAGATTCTGCGTCAAAAACCTACCTCGGCCTTGAATAAAGTCGGTTCTCAGGTCAAAGGAGGCTGTTCATATTTTAGCTGTACAAATATAAATGGTTTAAAAACAACAATGGTTAAACTGCGATATTTGTGGTCGAATAGTTTCTTACCGTACGACGCCTTCATGAAGTAAAGCGTAGGTAGGCCTAATTTTCTCAGTTCAGAGCAGGAAGTCTGTGACCCTGATCAATAGAAAATTTTCCACATAGTGTTCAAACAACAGATAATGACACGGTGGGTGCAAACTAGAAAAATACGAGTTTATAAGACTATAATCCCGTTAGAGACTAAAATAAATAAAAACAAATAAATAGTCGGCCAATAATGACAATGAGAAATAGCTACGGTTTTGACTATAAAGTATACGTTAAATATTTTATAAGGGTCTAATAGCTATGCCCAGCCGCAAAAAAAAAACTTTAGCTGTAAGTTAAAGTTAGCCTACTTATAAAGGTAACGTTAGCCTACTAGCTAAGCAGATCGCTCTCACTGACCTTCTCTAGGCTTCACTCAACTGAATGTCAGACCTTCACTGGACTTAACAGATCCACACTGAAGATTTACATACATATTTACTTACAGTGCACAATAGGCTACTAAAGCCTATTTCGTTCTCGTAATTAATATAGTTCCTAGGCCTAATTATCTTAACTCAGTAATTTGAACAAAACCGGTAGGCCTAACCTAACGATCTCCAAATAAACACCGTGTTTATTAGAAAGGCATGATCTAACTTAGGCCTTTTAATTATGTATCTTATGTCGCCCGCGCTTGATTTATCTCGTTGGTGCTCTGTCAGAATTAGCGGCTTATGATAAGCAGGCTGTTTAGTCGACGATGAACAGGCTATTATCGATATTTATATATATAAAAAATGTTTAAAATCAGCGTTAAATGTTATTTATTTATATAAAAAAGAAAGAAAGGAAAACTTCAGTAAAATATGCTACATTTAGCTATGTTAAAATCTTTTGAAAGTCGTAAATTTAAACAGCCGCCGAAGCGCATTTTTGGATAGTCTCTGAAACGCAAAGCCCCAGTCTCAGTTTAAATTAAATGAATAGTGCGTTTATTTTTTATTTATTCTGGTGTTGCGCTGAGATTAACCTCAGTGTGCCTACATAATTTAAAACCAGGCCTACTACTGATAATAAAATAAAATAAAATAAATAACAATGAATCGATAAATAAAAATGTCATACGAAGGATAATTTGCTGTTGTTTCAGCTGTTTTAAACTACTCGATTGAGAGTGTTCGGCACTGTTTGACAAACATAAATGACACTATACATAAAGCCTACCCTCAAAGCGAATACACACTGATTATGCTGTGTAGCGTTCCGTATTAAAATAAAATGATCTATTGCCGCGTCTAAAATAGGCAAAGCGTTTCTGGAAGGCCTTCATTGATTGTCAAGCCACAGTGCGGGAGGGAGCGCTATGCGCCCTCGTGTGGTTTTAAGCAGTTAATGCATCCACTAGCCATTACAGTGTTATGAAATATACCAACAAGATGAGACTTTTTTTTTCTTTTTAATTACATGAAATTGTATCATGTATAATAGCGATTTGTTATATATATGTATATATATTTCTAAACTAATTTGAAATATGGAAATATGTCAAATTTGACACAAAATCACTCTAATAAAACTTACAAAAATGTTGCCGTTGTGAGCCTTTATTATATTTTGAAAGTCAAGTAAAAGCTGTTCCATTTGCATTTAACAAAAGACATTAAAAACGGAACATGAACCATTATATAACAATTATTTTGTCTATCCATGGGTTTAACGAAGAACACAACCAAATATAAACCTTTTAGGGGAAGCATTTAGTATTTTTTAATGGTTTGTCTTGTGAATGTAAGATTTTGCCATAATACATGAATATTATATAAACATTAATCAAGCTGAGCAATGCTTATGGGACAGGATGCTTTTAAATATTTTAGGCCTACAGCACAAACACACAAGAGCTGCACACTTTCATGATGTAGACAACAGTTATGACAAGTAGACTGACAACCAATAATATCTTCCTTTGATAGCGTACTTAAAAGGGCTCACATTTCCTTCACTTTTTTTCTCTTCCTCACACTGTACCATCAACATGAAAGCATGTTTTTACAAATTACATCACATGAGATCAAAACTCTATACAATTTGAGACAAAGTGAAGTCTTTTTCCCCTCAAAAGCTCATTGAAATGACTTCTTTGAGATTCAAATGTGTTGTACATACATCAAATTCATCAGACTCAGAGAGAATAAATCTGGAGCTTGTTGTGCTGAATTACACACACTGAAAATTGTCCTAAAAACAAGAACTGAGATTGCTTGATAGGTCAGAAATGAAACTACAGCAACACATCAAGCCTCAAAATAGTTTGAACAAAAAAACAACCTCAATTATAACAACAATGTATCGTAAACTAAGCTAACAGGAAAACCGTAAAGTTTTTGTACCATTAGGACTGCAACATTCAGTCGTAATATTGCAAACACGTAACACACTTGCATATTTACACATCTACACATGAACAGCAAAACCACCTTAGGATTCGTCCTATTCACCTTTCCCTTTTTAGAAAATAACATTTTTCAAACGTCTCTTTTTAAAAAAATGATTCAAATACAAAATTAAATAATTCAGAGTAAAAAAGGCACACCCTTGCACAGTGTATACATGTCAACACATACAGAAGAATATTTAGGATTACTTTGCAAACAATATTCCAGAAGAAGACATATCACAATATCTATATATTTTTATAATACTAAAGGTCTCTGGGATCACACAAAGTTCGGACAATGATGACAGAGAGAGAGAGAGAGAGAGAGAGAGAGAGAGAGAGAGAGATCAACAGTAAGAGAGTCAGGCAGCGTCCTCCCCTCTTTACAGTGCAACTGAAACACTTTCCGCAGATTCAAGCATCAAAATAGCGGCAGCACAACTGCATTCTCAAGAGAACAGCCCACTGTAAACTTGCTAATTGTGACTGTAAAAAAAAAAGAGGAGGTACAAAATATGCTTCCTTTTCATAACATGTTCTGCAATCAACAAAAAACAGGCTATGTCTTGTTCTTTCACTAGGGATACAAAAGTGGCGACGCACATGTAACCCATTAGGTGCTTTTAACACATTCTACGAATCACTACTATTGCATGACCCTCCGCGAGTCAACTGGAATCTTTTGCATAAATGTTTTGGTGCATTAGATCATGTGCAAAATCTGTCGCTTTATACTAAACATTACTATCGGAGTCAACTGCAAATATTGAGCTCCTGTGCAAGACTTTACAATGCACAACAGGCAGATCATCTAAATCCAATTCGCTTAACTATGAATTTAGCAGTTTAACCTGAAGTTGCATCACTTTTTTTTTTTTTTTTTTTACCGTTACATGTGCTTTTTGTAAACGGATAGGAAAAAAACCCCGGATTTAGCCTGCAGCTAAAGAGCGATAAATACTTTCAAACAATTATGCTCTATTTTATTTTTATTCTGACTCTGGTCATTTTTGTTCAGGGCTAGGAATTAAAATATATTATTAAAAACTGGACTTTTTTTCTAATTTTTATTAATAACAGTGAAGTTTTCTCTAGAGAAAACAAAGGACAATAAATATATAAGCAGCTTTGAGAATTCCAGTATGATAATCATACCACGTAGCTGGGCACAAACAACATCACTCGGTTTCTCAATCAACAATATCTAACACAAAGATACAGAACGCTATATATGCATGACTATATCACAACACATGGAGCCGTAAACCTACTGAGAAATCGAACAGAGGAGGAAAAAGAAACTGTAAACAAAACGAAAAAGATCTTGATAGAAGCGATCCTTTGACGAGCGGCAGAGAGACGATGTATCCGTTAGCACAGCGAAACCTCTCTTAGGATATGAGCTCATGTGTGACCACCTGTGATTCCGCCTCAGGCCGCGCGCGGTTAGGACAGAATGGTGGCGATGAAGTCATAAAAGCGCTTTGAATATTGCTCGGGGTTGACTGTTGAGATCTCTGCCCCCGCCTGGAAAAAGAAGGAGCAAAGACGTGTCACTTAGTACTAGCACTGTTTATGACATATTGGAACTATAATAATAGTTCATTACATTTATATAGCGCTTTTCATAGAAGGGGGAACTGTGTTTGTAACTCTTACCCCATGTTTGACTGTCTTAGCTGCATGGGCTGCTTTCTTCTTGGCATCATATGGAGTGAGAATGTCAATCACCGCCATGAAGTAGATTTCTTTTTTAGGAGCATCTGTAAGGAAGAATGAGCTACAGTTTTTAAACAAGAACTGGAACAAAGTGAGACAGAACTATCACACAGTGCTGTGCTGCCACTGCATATTTAACATTCACTGAGCTTGTACAATGACAACTCCTGACAACTGTTTGGCATGGTAATGGATGTGATAATGTTAATGTCTGGTCTTGGCGGAATACATCTGTTATGTTGTTGCTGCTGCTTCAGAGCTAGTATAGGACTTGCTACTGCCAATGCATACAGGACACGCTGCTGTATGATATAGCGTACATGAATTAGCCATAGCAGATCTATACAGGTGGAGCAAAAGCTGACCAAGTATTTGAAAGTTGAGCAGTGAGCTCATTGGCTGCTCATACAGCAGGAGCCAATCAGCTGTGCCCTATAGAGAACGATGTTTTTGTAAGCAGATTGAGTTAAGGACCTATCAGCGTCTGCACCATATAGAGTTTCATGATAGAAATTTGTATTTATATGCCTTGCAAACTTAAATGCTTGGCTTTATGTGATGCACTCAAGCAGAATCTGCTGATTTGTCAACCAAGATAACGTCTAGCTGGATAACAGATCAAGTTTGAAAGAGTAAAAATAAACACTACTACAAACGGTCAGTAATGTTATCCATCATATTCCATAATTTTCCAGCAAAAGTGAGTTTATGATTTTATGGAATTGCATTACAGCGGCATAATTTCTAGCTTGTTGCATGTTTTCTTTTAGTAAAGAGAAAAAAATAATGAACAAAAAAATGGAAAATGTAATATTTAATGAATAAATATGTCTAGTAAATATAAAAAGCATTGCTAAAAATATAAATAGTCAAATCTGAACTATTGACCTGACTGTGCATAAAAAACCCCCAACATATTTTCAATCTATTATTGTGCAATATTACACATTACAATTTAAATATGGATGAATTTACAGTATTTACAGATGAATAGTGTAAAACAATACAGATTTTTTTACTCCCAATGTTTAATTGGTTTTTCAAACTCCAAATATTAAAATTGTGTACATTACTTGTCTAGTACTATACAGGCATAAAGGACACCTTAAATCATTCAGCTTATTTATGAAAGGAGTAGAATTACTTTTCTAAGTGATTGTTCTCACAATTTTCATCCAGATCAAATTAAAATGGCTCTCAAGCTATATCTAGAGACTAGAAAATCAAAACCACCTAGAACATCCTAAAAACCATCAAGCAGTTTGAGCTAGAAAAATGACTCACTTTCATGGCTCTTGATGGCATATACGTCAATGACGGGGTCAAACTCTCCCGGGCCCAGAGGTCTATTGCTGTCTAGTGTGTTACTGGGGCTGTCTGGTGGGGAGCCAGTGGCCCCTCCGTCGCTCTCCGTTCCCTCCTCCTCGCCAGCGTCATTGTCTTCACTCTCCTCCTCGGGCTGTTCCTGCTCCCCTCGCTCCACATCATGGATCCCCACCAGCAGACTGTAGTCCATCAGCTTGAGCTGGGCCAGGAACTGGAAACACATTTTTCAAAGGATTAAGCATGAAACAATCATTGTCTTTTTAATTAGACACAGTTTGGGGTGATTAGGGCGAATGAGCGTTTAGATAAGAGTTTAATGATCCAATTACATTAAACAAAGCAAATGAATAGCAAGGCAGTGGCAAAGCACATGATGGATGAGCACACAAACTTAAAGCACGCAGACCTCGACGTCATTCTTCAGTTTCTCCAAGAACATTTTCTTGTTTTCCTCATCTACGTAGATTTTCTGGCCGTCATTGATGAAGTCATTGTCTTTGTAAGTTGGAAGCTCCTTGGTCTGTTATTCACATTGGGGGGAAGAAAAAGAGTTAAAGTAGCAAAATCTGTATATTTAAACTTGACGTTTAGTTTACTAAGCAGTGAAAAAAAAGATGGTGTCACTGCCATACATTCTGATTTTCTTCTGCACATATTTTGATTTGTTAATACACTTAAAAATGAAAACTTTATGACAAAAGTAGCAATATTTTTACATATGGAAGTGTGTATTTCCTGAACTATTAGCAGTACCAAATGAAAATGCAATCTGTCTGTTTGAGCGGCCCGACTGGGACAGAGAAAACAACATTAGCTCGACCAATGGGAGAGAACTGTGTGTTTGCGGTATTTTTGCAATTCTTTTTGGTGCTGCTAGTCTTGTGGAATTGACACTCTTCACATTTACTATTTCTTGTGTCTATCATCTTATCACACTATTATTAAACTAAATATTACACTAAAAATCACCATCTAAAAAAAGATGGGGGTGAATTAAGAAGTTCAACACTTGGCCTGGTGCAATTCTGATCTGCCCACACACAACAAATGTGAATTCACTCAGTGAGCTTAAAAATAGCACATCACGGATGCAGTCGGGTGAAATGTAAAGCAGATTTCTGCCTCCTGTGGACACTCAAAGCAACAGGGTATGATTTAGATTTCACTATTAGAGCCAACAGACAATTACAGCATTTAAATAATTACAATGATTAAACCAAGGGTTATTTCCTAAATGCCTACTTTCACAAACATCAGCGATTCCAATCTGAAGTCTACGGCTAGTATCAAGATTCTAAGGGATAGTTTACCCAAAAAAATGAAGATTCTGTCATCATTTACCTCATGCTGTTCCAAACCTGAATGACTTACTTTCTTCTGTGGAACATGGAACAAATTATTTCATTGGTTAAACCAAAAAACTCAAATAATGGTGTTCTACAGTCATTTAGGCTTGGAACAACATGTAGCAAATAATTACATTATTTCCATTTTTAGCTGAACTATACCTTTAATTGATCTGATTTTCATGCGTTAGATTCAATTTGTGATACATTTATTAAACATCAAATAAAAAAAACATTATTTAGTTAAATAGCCAACTTTTGTTCTAGTTGAATAAATGATCTTTGTGTCAGAACTGAAGAAAAATCTAGATCTAGTATCTATCTAGAAAACATGTTTTCACCCTTTATGACCATTTGATGAAAATTAGAATTGATTCCTGAGACTCCAATGAAGGTATATATATAAAACCTCATATGGCTCAGCAGAACACTCAAATGCTGACGCACTAGTATTCCAGTTCTTTTCGCAATTCCAGCAGAGATTGTCGAAGATGGAGTCACCGTTCTGGAACAGGAGGATAAGTTAAACCTAAAGCACCGGCCATGGGCTTGTGTTTACAGTCCCTTGTGGGATCCAGAGGGAACGGTGCTTTCCTGAGGCAAAATGCGGGGTGATGCATGTTGAAGAAGAACACTGAGCAATATGGGAAAGTTCTTTGCTGTCGTGTCCTTACGTGTCTTATGGCGCAGTAAAAGCGTGTGGCAATCCGGATGGTCTGTAGCTTTTGGCTCATGCGTGATTTGGATGGAGCCTCCTCAGGTGGGCGTGGCTGCAGGGAGAAGGGAGGTCAGATGCAAAACGCAAGGACCCAAAAATCACTGTGTGGAGGTGACAGACCTGAACTTTCTACGTAACTTTAAGGAACTGCGTTCTTAGGCATTTTTAACTTTTAACATTTCATAAAAAAACATGTAAAGCCTTTAGAAGACAATGGAAGAATCAAAAAGATGGACATATCCCACATACATGCATCAAAAGAAACACACCAAAAGTACATGTGTGATATAAAGTTGATTGATAACATGACTGTTGTACAGTAACCAAGTGAAGACAAAATATCATGGGAGAATGTTAAGGAAATCACAATTGAGAAGCAAGGGAAACATTTCATCAAATACTGTGAATGACAATAAATCTGTATATGACACATAATTACAAATATACATCAGTTCATATTTGCTCGAGAGTATCATATACAGCGATAGAATGTAACTATAAAATCTCAATAAAGGAGAAATAAATCAAAGAAATAATTCTTCATGCCAGCAAGATTAACATGCATATAGAAAAAAAAATTATATATGCATGCAAATCGTTCATGCCCTCAATATTTACACATATATGAGAAAAACACAAGATTAGGTTTGCATTATGTGAGTAAATACTGTACACAAGAGTAGACTGCAAGATTATTAGCCTTTTATTAACGCACACAATGTATTTATATATACACTACTGTTCAAAAGTTTGGGGTCGGCAAGATTTTTGCTCATCAAGCGATCAAAAATACATTGAAACTGTAATATTACAAAATAAAATAACTGCTAACTAATAAATAACTGGTAAATAACTACTCCAGTCTTCAGTGTCACATGATCCTTCAGAAATCATTCTAATATGCTGATTTGCTGCTCAAGAAACATTTCTTCTTCTTAATATATTACTTGTAAATATTACTTTTGAAAACAGCAAACATGTGCTTAATATTTAGGTGGAAATTGTAATAAAAAAAGATTTCAGGATTCTTTGATTAATAGAAAGTGCAAAAGAGCAGCATTTATTTGAAATAGAAATATTTTGGAACATTATAAATGTCGTTACTGTCACTTTTGATCAATTTATTCCACTCTTGCTGAAAATAAAAATCTTGACCTCAAACTTTTGAACGGTAGTGCAGTTTGCACAGGAAGTTTAATTCAGTGTGATAGTGCGTAATCCAACAGTCAAATGTTCCCTGAAAACAAGTAGCCAATGTCTGATCTATTATTTACAATAGTTCTACTTACCATTTCACTCTTTACATTCAGAGATCAGCGTACTTAAATTACAGGGTATCACAATATAAGAGACACCACGGTTCTTAGGTTTAAATTAATCCAATATTATAATTATTTTCATTTTTCATGAAAATAACTACAAAAGTGCAGTTTACCATACCCTGAAGCAAATAAATCAAGCAAACACTGAATTAAAAAGGAACAGATTTGTTTTCCCAAGGAATGTAGAATGTAGAAAATGGGATCTTTTCACACAGGATCATTTTATTTAATACACAAGACAAATAGAAAGGAATATGATGTTATAATATGTTCAGATTTTTTTTAAAAACAATTTCCAAACTCAGACATGCAATACATTCAACATGCAAATATGAGCTCATTTTCTGAACATGTAATCATACACTGGAAATGAAAATGTTTTAGCCTGGAAGTTCATGCCCTATTCAAAAGTTATATGCTTTCTACACATGATAAAAAAAGAGAGAGAGAGAGAGAGAGAGTTTACCTTTTCTTTGTCGCTAGCCTCTCTTGCCACTGTGGATCCCTAAAAATGAACATAAAGTCATTATTAAAAGAGCAGTTACCCTAAATTAAAATACTATATTACTTATTTCCCACTCTGGAACAAGTTATCTTTCTGCTGTAATTATTTTTCTGCTATTATACAGTTCGCCCAATTCATTAAAAAGATCTGATTCAAAAGAATCATTTGTTCATGAATCAGACAACACTACTTCTCTCGTGAACGCACCAGGAAGAATGAGGGTGGATGTCTGAATTTTCTGTGAATAATGAGTTAAAGTTATCGCATGCCTCAACTCAAAGACTTGAAATATAGCATAAGTTTAATAATTCGTACATACAGTTTAATAAGTCTTACATTATAAATGTAATAAAATGTTCATAATGTAATAATTTTCTTAAAATGTAATAAAATCTTGAGCTCTTAATGTAGTAACGATGTAATAAATTTTCACATAATGTAATAGGTTATTGTATGAGAAAATTATTATATTATGAACATTTTATTTGTAGCAACTTAATGTAGTTACAGTTCATAAGGTAATACCAGCACATAACGTGCAAGAGAAACAATATTTACAATATAATAATAATTATCTTTCAATATAATACATTTTAGCACAAAATAATTAGGCTACATTGTGAAATAAACATTTTCATAAAAGTTGTATTAATTTTGTGATTATGCGTGCTCCATCATTTTGAGTCACCTTGACCAAGAAACACATTTGAAGTTTTTTGCCCTACATTAAAAAATAGAGTCTTGGCTTTCTAATTTATACGTTTTGTCATTAAATCTTGCTTATATTCTAAAAAATGTATAATGTATTTAGAATTTTAGTGATATGATTCTCTATAGAGAAGCTTTATGAACTAATGAACTAAAGACATTATTCGCCAAATCTTCCAGAGGTAAACTTAGCATTAGGTGACAAGTTCTTCACAATTTCCCCGCTATATTGATAATGTGATTTTTTAAATATACCTAAGCACTATATTGAGAAACAGTTTTGGTATTGTACACTGTTCATCATTTAACAGTTTATATAACTTTTTGTTGTCAAATTGAAAAACATTTAATATTCTCTTTATCTAAAGCCTATAAGTGTATTTGGCTTATGTATATAAAAGTAGTAATGTACAGTAATACAATTAAGTAATATCAACATCAATAATAATATTAGTATTAATAATAATAATAATAATAATAATAATACATCTGGTGCATTTTAGAATATTTTTTTTACTGTAAATTAATAGCAGTGTTTTTTGTTAACACTGTATACTGTAATAATACTGTAAGGGATTATTAATATTTTTATGTTTAAAAAAGCTATTACAATTATGACAATAAGACAAAGATTTTGTTGAATTTATAATTGAATACATTTCTCATAATGTAAAAATATATTTATTTTATTACGTTTTCAGAAACTTACTACAGTATGTGCAGTTTCATTAAATTTAAGATTAGACAGGCTCTTTAAACAAGAACCACTCACCTTCAGGTCATACTTTTTGTAAACAGGCAGCCGGTGGCTGAAAACATTGCGAGTGACGATCATGTAGGTCTCATCTCCATCCACTGTGAGGCGATACATGCCCAGAAACTGAGGGAGCAGCGTGTTTCCATGGCACTCGACTATATACTACAGTGGGCAAATACAAAAATACAAAAAATTCACTTTACACTTCACAGCTTGTGAGACTCACAATAGATTATTTTTCTTTCTTCACAGATTTTCCCTCTACCTGGTGGTACTTCTTCAGAATGTTGTGCATCTCGGCCACGTCCTCGCTGGTGATGATCTTGATGACGTATCTCTTGTTGTATGAAGTGTGGAAACGAGCTCCGCTGCGGCCCTGAGCGTCACTGGGAATCGGGGCCCTGCGTGTCAGAGAGTTCTGCCACGGGAGAAAAGAACAGTGAAGGATTTCACACTAAACAGCTCCCATAAAACGGTGAAAAGCTACTGGCACTTCTCCTAGACTGCAGTCAGACTGGAATGCCAGACTGTACAGACTTTTATTGAACCTCATAACAAACTGAAACATTTTGGCAGATTTGGTCATTTGGATTGCAAAACATCCTTGCTCTCTTACAAAAACAGAAAACAAGATAAAGAACATTTTGCAGTTAATGCCCCTTGCAGTCAATAGGTTTACATTAAAATTCAACCAGCAGAAGCACAGCTGAGTTACAGCCTGCGCTTTGAGATGCCATCTTCATTATAGCTGCCAAAAATGCAAGGTCTCTGCGGTTTACTGCAACAGCCACACACTGTGTTGTCACTGTACTGAATGGGATTGGTTTTCATGATGTTCAAAGATGTTCCAAATGTCTTAGTGAAACAGCAGATTCCAACTGGTTTTGCTTTAAGACCCAGATTTGCACACCAAGAATCAATTTTTTTTTTTTTTTTTTTTTAAATGATCATCATCAACAGTAAAGCAGTAAAATCCTCTTTAAAAACAAAAGCTGAAATATTTATATTAATTTATTAATTAACATTACAATACAACAACATAGGCCAATTCCAAAATTATTTACAAGACATATACCGAGTAGGAAAACTGAATTTTGTAAATGTGAAAACATCAGCAGAAATGCTATTTACCTGTGAACCTTTAATTAAAGTAGACTGGCCTTTTTTTCCCCGTTGCATAATTTTGTTCATGATTTTGGAGGGTGAGGTCGTGTCACAACCTGTTCAAGATGGCATCAACCAAATTTGGCTGCTTCAACAAAGTGACGATGAATTTGCACCAAAAATACTGTTAAGATTCTCAGCCTTATTGGACATTAACAACAAAAGATACTGTATGGCAATCATTTTCTCATGACTTTTAAAAAGATTTTATTTTGATATCCAACCTAAGCACGATTTCAAGATTAGCAGCATTTAGCATTGGGGTTTTTTTCCACAATGAGAACAAACCAAATATTTTTTGCTCACGACCCACCAGCGGAGAACCGCTATTATAATCATATTAATTTCATTTTGGATATTGATAGAGAAGATGTTTTACTGAAGTCACCTGGAGACACACCAATAAAAAAAAAAGGTGCTTTCACTTCAATGAAAATGAAATGCTGATTCCAACAATCACAGTGATGGGTCAACAGTAGTGTAAGTGTAGTGTTGAGATATTCTGGGAGATGGGCCAAATTCAATACACTATTTTCAGTTTATGGCATTTAACTTGATCTGAGCCTGAAAGATCTGATGATTGCTATAGAAACTAAAACCTGATATTATAGCAGTTTACTGCTACATATGAACTGAGAAACAAAAATGCTTTGTTTTAAAAGGGTCATATCATGAGGAATCAACTATTTTTTCTTTTTGTGTCGAACTATGAAAAACAAACTGACATTTCAACATTTGTTCACGGGTGAATCAACATCATGTTGTAAAGTGTATGTTCTGGTTTGGTTTGGTTCTCACCGTTTCCTGTTCTGGTTTGCCAGTGTTCTTTGTGCCCTAATTAGTTTCTGTGGTTACTCATTTAAAGGAGAACTCGGCAACTCTAGCGAACTCTAGTCACTTCTTCGCTGATTTTTCCTTTTGTTGTCGCATGTTTTACCCACAAGCTCCCCCTACAGCTGTGGGGGGGGCGTATATTTCACAACACGGTCATAAAAAACTCACTTGCGGGCCTCCTCCCCCTCTCTACCGCTGCTCATGTGCGCTTGTTTTGATCGGAGCAAGCCAACTGTATCGTGTGGAGCTATGTCTACCGAGGTGGGTAATCTGGTAATACATCATACATGCGTGTGTGTTTATGTCGAATTGCCATAAAGCAATTCGTGTTTCGCGCTCGTTCTCGCTTCTCACGAGACTTCCAATTTCTATCTTGCCGGGACGGTAGTCCCCAAGTTGCAAGGTTGGTTTTCCGCCTGGGAACGCTGGGGGGAGCGGGGAAAGTCACCAATATCACCAGAAAAGGTTGTTTAACCATCCAAATGAATTCTAGACAGTTTTATTAAGTTAAAAAAGTTACCAAGTTCTCCTTTAATTCACCTGTTTGTACTTACTTTGATTACTCCCCTGTGTATTTAAGACCTTAGATTCCTAGGTTCTTCGTTGGGTATTGTTTATGTTACTGTCAAAAGCTAAAACAATCTCTAAGTGTTTCTCCTTTGTTCAATAAATAAGTCTTTTGTTTCATCCTTTGTTCGTGACATGTTGAATTTTGTTTCAATTTTGCAAATCAAATCAACATTGATATTGCAATGTTGTTTTAAACAGTAGTTTATTGAATTAATAGTGAGAATTGGACCCTAAACTAAAGTCTGACCGTATTTTGTTAACCTTTTTTACAACCATTTAGCATTAAATGTAGTTTCAATGATTGAAACTACAACAACTGATATTTCAACCACATTTCAACAATGAAGGTCGGTCACAGTCCAGCTGGGAATGTAACTTTCAGATCTTAATCTTCATGTGCACAGGCCTCAACAGCTTCAACATCTCAGGGTGGATTGTTTAGTGATTTTTTCACAGTGCACTGCAGGCTTTGCAAAAATGATGGGGCAATAAAAAAATTATATTATATTGAACATGACAACAAACTAGCAGCCGGTGTGTGAATAGAGTAAAAAAAAAGTTCTCAGCTCATTGTTCATTTCAAATGTGAAGAATAAAGAAAATAGCCATTACAGCTTAAAGAGGGTCTATTATGTTTTCATACATTTTCAACTTTCTTTAGTGTGTAATGTTACTGTTTGAGCGTGAAAAATGTCTGCAATGCACAAATCCACTCAAAAGGGACATATCTTTCTTTAATATCAATAAGCACTTTTTCAGAACTCCATAAAACGCCTTCATTGTAGTCTTGAGTTTTCTTCCAGGAATGTACGTCACAATATTCCTCATTTAAATAATTCCCGCCCAAAATAAATAAGTGTGTTGAAACTTGCGCTTATGGTAAGGAACATCACAATCGAAGTGGCTGACCAATCACAAAACACTGATCCAGTTGACTAATCAGAGCACACTGTACTTTTCTGAAGGAGGGGACTGGGAAAGTAAGGTACGGCAACAGTTTAAAATATGTGAAAAAAGGACATAATAAATCCTCTTTAAATGTAACCATTTTTGGCACAATAAATTACTAACATAACAGAAAAAAAGAGAAAAAGTTATTATATATACATATATATATATATGATACAACCTCCTTAAGCACTTAGGTACCTGATATTCCTGATCATCAATGGAGAACCGCTCCCTTAGATTGCGGAAGACTAGGGGACAGTACTCCTTAAACTTGAAATGGCTTGGCATGTTCTCTCTTTGGAAGCAGAAAAAGGTGCAAAAGCAAATAACTAACAAAATCTAACAAATAAATAATAAAATAATCCCATTAAGTTCAGCAATATAGTCTCGAGTCAGTCTCTCTTACTTGTTGAAGAGGTGGTTGTCCACCTTGATCTTCGAGTTGGCTTTGAAGTCATCAGGCATCAGCATAACAGGAATTTGGATGTGACTGAGTTCATTTATCTTAAAAAAAAAAACATACAAAAATCATCATTCTAAATGACAAAATAATATTTGAACAGTGATGCATATCAAAAATAGCTTGAGGTCTGTTGTATAGGAGACTTCTGGACCTGCTCCAAATGAATACATCAGACCGTTTTCTTATTTACTGAGAACTATCTGCAGTACAGGGGCCATTCCTCAAATGTGGTGCACTGATGGAACGCTGCCAAGAAACAACTTCCTTTCACTAACAGCAGCAGCGAAAAACAGAGCTGTCTGCGCCAACAGGCTAAGCATTACTTATTTGGCCGGACTGTCCCCTTCTTTTTTTTTTGCCCTAAATAATTCAATACACGTCAAGTGGCCTTTCATGGGCAATAGCACATGCATGACTACACATAATCTCAAGTCAGTTCAAGTTGATTGATAGTGGCATGAACTCAGAAAGCTGCCCACTTATCTAAGGATAACCCTATTTCTGTCCAAAAATGGGTGCACATGTGCATTTGTCCTACAAGGTGGAATCCAACCTGATTTTTGGACACTCCCTTTACACTATGACGTGTTGTGTGTATGCAGAGAGTTATTTTTGCGCATCTTCCTGTGCCTCCATCTGTTCCTGCTGCATCAGGGGGCGTCCTCCTGTCTATTAAGAAGCTTTTAAATAAAAAAGGCTAAAGCTTTGTGATTTAAAACAATGACAAGATGTCGAAAATAAGTATAGGCTGAAAAACAAAATACGTCAGTTTCTGATTCAAGGTACTGGCAACAGGCGAAATTGGAAGCCTCAGAATACAAACCACCATCTTTCACTGTCTAATGCTGTACAATAACATCACAATGAATTTGCAAAGCTGAACAGTAGTCTACAAAGAGATAAAAAAAGGACTAGAGAAATCAACTGCAAGACTGGGGGAGAGGGCAGCAGGTTCACTGAAACAGCAGCAGCTGAAAACAGGGAAGGACAAGCCACGGTCAATCAGCCTTATCCGTGACACAAACACACACTCCCCATCCGCTCATTTACACAGTATGAGCCATGTGATTCAGCCCATCGTATATGCATGATTATTATGATAATCGCTAAATTAAATTTGATAATATTAACTGCAGTGTGATTTATATAAATGGTACAATGACAATCATGTAAAGACAGACGTGATATATAGAGTTTGTTGATGTAATTACATCCACATATAGATTGTGTGTGTCATAGTGGCTCTTCACCCCCGCCCCTTTACACTCGGTTACATAATCAGCATACAATTTCATTTGGATAAAGCCATTGAGATTAATCAAGCAACCAAGAAACCAGAGGCGTTCCTGGCGGAGTAGGTTGTGTGTTTTCTGAAAGCCACTCTGGAACATGTGCGGCGAGAACATTACAAGCAATTACTTCTTTACAAGCATTACTTCTTTCTTTTTATTGCATTTCACTTCAAATAATTTCATTACTGAAGCCTGTTTTCTAAGCAGACTAATATCTGTCAGCATATTCGGCTCATCACCCGCTTTACATAACACATCGCTACTACAAAATCACATCAATGGCAACAGAGAGTGTCGTTCCTTATGTGCTGAGAAAAGAGGCTTTGGGGGGGGGGGGTGTCAGGCAATTTCTCATTCTGGCCATTAGGGAAGTTCCTGCCACAATGGAAGAAGCCTTTTTCTCCTTCACCTCAGACTTAAGTTATACCTCTGAGACTCTTACGTAATCAACATGAAAAAGCTCATCTGAGACAGTGCTGATTGAGAGGATGAAACATCTAAAAGGAGAGAAGAGGGGAGGAGGAGCGGGGATTAGATAAGAGAGAAGAGATGAATCTTAAAGAACTATGAAAGACATAGAAGAGCATCAAGCATACGCAAGACGGTGTGGCATATATGTGTTGAAGGGAGGGGCTCTATTGGCCTAAATGATAAAAATAGGCTAAACCCACAGGCGATATTCACTACATTTTTGAGGTCAAAAGATGTCATTGTCATTTAGCCCCAATAAAACGAAACAAAGGATGAACAGGAAGAATGTGCTAATGATGTTTGGGAGCATCAACCTGCAGGCAACACTGATTCATTTTAAGGTTTAGTGATGCTTTTCTACACAAACACGCAATGACTGAGAGAAAATGACTGAAAGAAAACTCCAAAATGGATGTCCCCAAAAGTGTTTTAGACATTCCATATTATTTACAATAAAAAAAGATGTGCTTTGTGGTAGCATCTCTATAACTAGTTTCACTCAAGTCCAAAAATAACATTTAAAGTGTCCCTATTATGCTATTTTAAAGGTTATAGATTTACATTTACATTTCTCAAAGAGTCTGAAAACAGTTTGTTCAAAGATCATCTCTCTAAGCTGAGGTTTCTGCGAGCTTACCATGGTCTGATTGGTCAGACGACCCAGTTTGTTGTGAATGGTCTACCGGTTACAGCGTGTCGGAGACAAAACATGACATTAAAATGGCTGCCTCTGAAATCGCTCTCGCTCTTGAGTAGGTACTTATTTTGAATAAGTATGAGTGTGTTTAGTATGAATGTAATCTGGATATACTACATTCGCCATGCTGTCATTATCATGTGACCTACCAGCGCGTCAGTTACGTTGCTTCACGTTGGCCTCATGGGATAGTAAAGTGTCCATCGTACGCACACTTCAGAATCTTGCTGGAAGTAGTATCATCCAGGTACTTTTTGCCTACTTTATAATGAGCACTGTGAATTCGGACATACTTCTTTTGTCACATACTGTTTTTCGCCTACGTTAAAGTAGGGAAGTATGTGATTTCGAATGCAGATCTATCTGAATTTCAGCTCCGGAGGATTTCTTTGTGTTTGTACACAATCGCTGCATGCGAATATGCCTACATCCATATTAGCTGAAATGTTTGCGAGTCGAGCAGTATGTCTGAATTCATAGAAATCATAAAACAGTAGGCGAAAAGTACCCGGATGACTTGAGGTTCTGAAGAGTGCACAATATGCATACAAAAACGACTGAGCCTGGGGTCTCCCAAGGTTTTTTTTCTCCATTCTGGCACCTGATGGAGTTTCGGTTCCTTGCCACTGTCGCCTTTTTCCACCTTTGTTGCCATTGGCTTGGCTTGCTTAGTTGAGGACATTAAATTTAACATTTAATTTAATATTCAACAATAATATTGATCTGCCTGCATTGACACTATTATACAAGAACTGAACTGAGCTGGACGATGACATCACGGTTTACTCCAGATATACAGTATATAAATGAACTTAATTAATAACTTCTTAAAAAAAAAAAAAAGAAACATCACTGAACTTACTTAAGTCGGACCGTGACGCTATTTTCTTCTGGAAACAATTTTTTTTGCATTATTTTCCTGTTATCTCTGTAAAGCTGCTTTGAAACAGTCTGTATTGTAAAAAGTGCTAAATAAATAAATGTGACTTGACGTGACTTCACACTTTACTATCCCATGAGGCCACAGGAGAGGCTTTGTGAATGGAGATGAAGCAACGTAACTGACGAGGTAGGTCACATGACAATGGCGGATGTGAACGTACTATTTTAACAGTCACTAAATAAGTTTCAAACCAAATGTACTGGCTACTATACAGTATATGTGAGGCATGCACACACTCTGATGTAAACAGACGAATGAGAAGTAGCCTACATGACAGCAAAAATGCAGCGGTAACCCCCTAAACAAAACAGCTGTGCTTCTTTCTGTTTCTGAACAGTTTTTTAATGTTTTAAACAGTCATTCAGATTTTTGTATTTGCAATGGTGTTCATACTTAGACTTAACAGGCTGTTTAATTTCATACTTGAACATTTTTACATTTTAATCTGGACTACAACATGCTTGATTTGATTTGATTTTTTTTATTGTCAGTAATACTTTACAATAAGGCTCCATTAGTTAATTTATTAGTTCGTTTTTTAGTTACAAAAATACTTCTAATGCATTTATTAAGTAAGATAACATTCGTTTATATTTTAATTAGTTTTACAATCAAAATCTAAAGTTTTTACAAACAATAACTTGGTTTCCCTGGTTACACCTGACGGTTTATTTACTAGGTGTCCTCTATCACTTTTTAATGGACACCCTGCAGCCAATCAGAATCGAGTATTCACCCAGACCATGGTATAATATTAGTTCATATTAGTTTCAACGTTATTTTTTAACCAACGTTGTTCAAAGAATAATAATTGCTGTAACAAATGCAGCTATTGCTCATTGTTAATGTTAGTTTATGCATTGAAACTAACATTAACTAATGAGACCTTATTGTAAAGTGTTACCTATTGGTCTTTATAATTCTCTTGCACTTTAATCTGTCTGAAACATTTGTTTACTTTATAATTTTTTTGTGTATTTTTTATTTTTTTTATTGTATTTAAATGGTCAGTTCTTTTTGTTATAAGAAAAAAGATATTAGATTTCTTTGAGAGATTTTTTTGACACTTTTTTGCAACTTAATTCAATATCGTGATAATACCGTATACCATGATAAAAGCTTGAGCAATTATCGCAAAATGATACCGTCGTATGCCTAAATGGAAGTGATTTTTAAATCAATTAAACTGCACATATTCATTTTTTACAGCCTCTCGAGGGCTGATGAGAAAATACATCAAAAGGCCATTCAAACAACCTCTCTATTCCAAAACTGGGATGCTGAAGCGGGAAACTGGCTTGTGAATTACTACATCAACTTAAGATACTCTGACATTTGTAAGTATATTTTTTTTTTAAATGGGATGAAACAATATTTGTTGATGGTCAATGTAACACTTTCACCATAAGTGGTGCGCTTGTATGGTAGCTGACTATAATAATACTAAATAAGTGTTAGGCAGGCATAAACTCAGTCTTTTGATATTGGATACTCAAAAAATACAGCCTGAAACTGTTTGACCTTAAACACTGGATGTTGCAAGTTAGTTTAAAGAGAAGAATAATTCATCAAGCCCAATAGCCTAAAAGATCTAAATGTCAATATGATTCATACATAAGGGTCTCTATTAGTGATGAGTTACATGGTCTACAAAGAATAACAGGCAATTCATGTAGATAAGAGTAATTATAAACAGCATTTTCAACAGCCATATACAGCCAATCTTTGGTATTGAAATATCCTCACCTCAACTCGCAAGACGCACAGGACATTTAGACGCTTTTCAATTGTATGTGAGACTCGGCTTATAGAGTGCATAAAAACAATGAGCATTTAATGTCTTGACTTTAATCTATGTTTAAATGAATAATTATACTTCATGCATCTCAGAGCATAAGGCTCCCAGACACCGGTGTCCAGATTCCCAGGAGACCAATTAAAGCTTTGTCAGATACCTGCAAATCTTCCATTCCCACAGGAAAAATATTCTTTAAATATATCATGTGTTTTAAACACACATATTTAGTCCCACAGTTGGTGTTAATCAAGATTCAAATAGCAAAATAGTTTTTTTAAAAACATTTTTAGAGAATAGAAAAGGAACAAAAATTTAGAATTTAGAAATCCATGTTGTGAGATCTCTCAGTCACTGAGAACAAACATAGTTTTGGTTTTCATGCAGACATAGGCGCTGACAAGGGATGAGGGATCTAATGCTGTCTGCAGCCTGTGTAGTTAGTCATTCAGCGTCCTCAACCACGACTCTGTGCCAAAGCCTCTCATCTGAGCAAACACTTGCTTTGCTCGCTGACACAATCATTTCACTGATTCTTGAGAACTGGGACGAAACAGACCACAAAACAGAAAAATAACATTCATTTTTCAACTAAATATTTTTGGATTAATCTCCTCAGTTAATCACCTAGCCTGTGTTTGGTTGTAACATCCTGCTTCTTGCATATTTATTTATTTTTTTTTTTGTCCATTAATTAATTTGGATCAACACCATCAGATACAAAAATAATGTGTCAAATGTAATACAAATATTTACACATCTAGCATTCATGTCATAGAATTAATGACTTGACACCACAGGATGCTTTCAAACTGATTTCAGCACCATCTGTTGAATTTTCACTACCATCATGCAAAGGTGTTAATGAAATAATCACATTCTGCATATCACACATATTTCAGCCATTGTGTTGAGATGGTTTTACCACCGGGACCTACTTAAAATTAGAGAAATTATGTAAAAAATGACATAAAACTAACATAAATATATATAAAATCACCAGAGTCAGTGTGATCGGTTGATCTCATATGCAGATAAAACAGGCAGAGGACCTTCAGTATTAGAATTAATGTTGAATTTGACTGATTTTTAAAGAGATTTAAGAATTTTATTGGAATTGGGAATGGGAATATAAGAATTTAATTCTAATTTTGAGGATAATTGTGCTTCAAACAGCACCAGTAATAGCCTACATAATATATTTCTGTTTTTCTTTGTTCTTAGATTCATGTAAATGATCTGGTTGTCTGATGACATGTGGTTTTTGGTTTTAGTGAGTGATAATCTCATCATTCTTGATCAAATCAAACTAGACTAAATGGTATACATTTGTGTCTAGAACATGAATCATCTGATTCGTTTCAATGCGGAACTGTATGTTTAATCTAAAGTTGAGTGGCATGTCTCAAGTTAGAACGCATTGATTCACGCAGATCGCAACAAATAGCTCTGATGTTTAGATGTTTCAGTTATCTAGGGACCAAGAAGCCGCAAGAAAACTGCCACACGTGTCTTCAATCCGCTCGGACGCAATTCGCAGACTGTTATAAACCTGTAAGAAAACGGAGCCCTTACCGAGTGGTTCACTCCCCACATCAAGACGCTGAGCAGCGGGTCGCTGGCCCGAAACAGCTTCACCTTCTGAGACACGAAATGTTTCTTCTTGGTTTTGCTGGCGATGGTTGCAGCAAGGTTGCAGGCTGCAGAGGCCATGTTTAGCGAGTAGGGTCGGGTGAATGAAATCCCTCTCTGTGCGTGGCACTGTGGCGATGTCTTGACACAAGCTGTTCAGAATCAGCAGCGCTCCACCGGATCTCGACATGCAATTTGTCCCTTTCGTTATTTAAAGCATCGCGTTCATGCATCCCTCTGCAAACGCGCAGATGACGAACGATGAAAACTCTCAGAAATCCCGCTATCCACCAACTCCTACCAGCTAAATGCTAGCTGTCATTGACGTTAGCTTGAAGGTTACAGTTGGCAGGATGTGTGCGCTACCTCATTCACACACACACAGCTTTGCGAACTAAACCTTAACCTCGCCCGGCAAAGCACCCCAGAAGCTCAAATGAATGACATCCGTGTCCATCATGAGGCTTAACGTCAAATGTAATAAAAAGTAAACGGATGCAGATACCTCTTTAAAAAGGTGTGTCGCCTCAATTTAAATCATGGCGAAAGCCCGTTAACAATGGTTATTATGGTACGATCCCAAACAGATCTCTCAATGCGAACGTAACTAATAAAAAGCCACTGTCCTGTTGAAGTTCCGACCGAGACCGGGAGCCACATCCACTGCGCCTGTACGTATGCAGCAGTTGGACCAGTCTGACAGTTCTGCTTTAGCTCAGCTCAGCACGTTGACACATAAATCTTGTGTTTCACGGAACGCTGTTGGCCTGGCGATGAGATCCAAATAGTCCTTTTGGTGCACCACTGCACCCATCTCGATTTTGGTCTTGGTCATAAGCTTTTCACGCTTGGTCTTCAAAATTACATTAAAAATTAGGCTGCCCCTAGACATTAGCAAGGTTATATTGTGCAAAGTTACCGAGTCCACATATAAGAGATGTCGCCGAGGACGTAAAACCAACTAAATCCATAGGCTATCATCACCTGCGGCGCAAACAGCGTAGGTGGATCATCAGATTGTATGATTACAATGTAAATGTATCTAAAAACTCTAATACGCATGAAATACCTGGAATAGTTTGTATTTTAAGCAAATACAGCTACAGGCATTTCACAAAAATGTTAGGAAGACCACATTTAATCAAAACGGATTATTTGCGCTTATTTTTTCTTATAGACCTACATTTTATATAAATAGCACTTTTAAGAAATATGTTGTAGCCTACTCTCCCATGAGATGAAGACTCCATAGCAATAGCATAATACGGTTTTATTTTTCATAGAGCGGTTCGCCTCATGGGGGCAGACATGTTATTTATCAGTCTAAAATAATACCTTTATCTCGCTAATGTTGTTATTGAGAACTAACCTGATTGCGGATAGATTTCTTTTAGTAAATAAAAACTTTGTGATGGTACTTTCTCATTGCTAGTTGTAATAAATTAAAAACCGTGCAACATAAAAAACTGAGCACAAGTTGGAAATGCACTTTTTTTCTTTTTACTAACGATTGTAATAATCCAAGCAATGACATAACTTTAATATCTACTTGCAAGTCAAGTATTACACTGACAATGCACCTGTCTTAATCACTTAATCTCCTCCTAACATTCTCCTAAAGGCGCATCCTGTATTCTGTCGGTGTTCTACTGCCCTCTTTAGGCATTATAATGCCATTACTTTCAACGGGTTCTGACCCTATGGTTCTGACCGCTACTCAACAGCCTTTAAATACAGAATTACCATGATGTGATGTTATTCATTTCTCTTTAGGACAGGTTTGATGAGTGAAGAAACTAAATAAGACACACACTTAAAGATCTTGTAAAACATTTTTTCAGAACTTTAACAAAATACCATTAAGACGAAATAAATATTGTCACGTTAAGAAGCCTATAACTCTTTATTTAGACACGTTGTGCACTTTTTTTTTTTTTGGCTCATTGTGCACCTACAGAACAGTCCATTCCCCACGGTCAGTGTTTGAGAGCTCCTCCAACAGTCAGTCTCAGTGGGTGATGTTTGGTGAAATCTCACGCTTTGCTCCTGTTCCCTCACTGCGAGACCAGCGACACGCGGATAAACACTCGCGAGCCACGCGAATATAAAACTCTGCGACACAAACTCACCGCATGCTGCAGCAAATTTGACACATCTGGTATATTTTACAATAAATTAGTGGATTATCGAAGTTATGCCATTTTCCCGGATCATCACAACAGCTTGAAAATGAACCCTCATTGCGCGCGCTGTGGGAAAATTGTCTACGCAACTGAGAAAGTGAACTGCCTGGACAAGGTATAGGCTATACTCTCTTATTTCCGATGCTTTTAAGGGAAAATGTATACATTCTTGTCTATAACGTTCTTTCATAATTATCTACCAAAAGCTTTATGTTTCCGTCTTCCCACATTTTACAGTATTGGCACAAAGGATGCTTCCATTGTGAAGTGTGTAAAATGACTCTCAACATGAACAACTACAAAGGATATGAGAAGAAGCCCTACTGCAACGCGTATGTTATTGTCAAAAATACTGTACACTGACTTATATGTTCATACATTCTTTGGTAATTTGAAGTCTTATAAAAAGTGTTCATACGTGTTTTTGATACGAGTAAGATATTCGAACATGAATATGATAGAGTCAAAAAGCCCAAAATGACTCGCCTCCTTTCTCCAAAAAGGCACTACCCAAAACAGACCTTTACAATTGTGACAGACACCCCTGAGAACCTACGGCTGAGACAGCAAAGCGAGCTCCAAAGTCAGGTAAGAGCACTTGTTCACTATGTGAGGTGTTGTACATTGTAATCAATATATTACACATGATAAAAATTAAATGTGTGAATACTGCTCAAAATCTAATGGGGGAATGTCTAGGGTAGGATAATGTTATTTGTTGCTATTGGTAGAGACATTTCAAAGGGATAACATGAGACAAAATTGTTTACGCCTGTGTGAGTGTTTTGGCTGCCAGTGAGGGACTGGGTGTGATACTTTGAGGTCAGCATGGAGAAAAGCAAGGCAGCTGTCTACTCGGTGGTGCACGGGCCGATCCCCTCAGCTTCTCCACCTGGCAGCACAAAAGATGCTGCCAAGTCCATACTGTGGCCGACCTAATCCTGGCATTATCACAGGATTCATTTTTCTGAAGTATTGGTCAACAAGCTGTGAAAATACATTTTGTGTATTTCATCTATTGCTCATACTTTGTGTTAGCAATCTGAAAAAAAAAGCAACCATCCAGATCTCCCTTGCAACATGTTAGATTTAGCTGTATTTGGCCAAGCAGTCATTAGTGTGGCTCGCCAATGTATTAGATTTCTCTAATACATAAAATAAGTAAGCTTGACCAGAGTTCTTTTGGGGAGAAGAATTTATTGAAGGTAGTAGTGTAGCACAGTTCTTCAGCAGCGATGTTAGCATGTCGGCCTTCAAAGAATCTTAACCCAAAGTTCTGTCTGTGTGACAGAACTTTATACGTGAAGACAAAAGGGCTACATACAATAGAAACCTGTTAGGACCTCCCACAGGAGATTGATCTACACTGCAATCTACTGAGCAATGTTGTTTCAGTTTCTCTAGGCCATACGTCTGTATGGGCCATTTGGTTCACACCTTTATAGACAGTTTCAGTTGATTGCATCTTGAGGCACAGTAACAATGTAAATGCATCTGACTAAAGTTAACTGAAAATACACATGATCTTTCAAACTGCATAATGCACTTAAATCACCCAGAAAACCTTACCAATTGTTTTCTTGTTCTTCAGGTCAAGTACAGGAAGGATTTTGAACAGAGCAAAGGTCAAGGCTTCAAATTCGCCTTGGATACTCCAGAGCTGCAGAGACTGAGGAAGGCCCAGGATCAGATCAGTAATGTATGCTGGAAAATGTAGCTGAATGAAAAACACAAATATGTACACTTGATCAA
Organism: Scardinius erythrophthalmus; assembly: GCF_964197995.2. Lineage (NCBI taxonomy): Eukaryota > Metazoa > Chordata > Actinopteri > Cypriniformes > Leuciscidae > Scardinius > Scardinius erythrophthalmus. The sequence continues at coordinate 22,816,366 of NC_138229.1, read as the reverse complement.
TTAGTGTACTAGATATGCAAGCATTAATGATTAGTCCAACACACATACTATACTGTTCATAAGTTTGGGGTCGGTAAGATTTTGTGATGCTTTGGAAAGAAGTTATGCTCAACAAAGCTGCATTTAGTAATATTGTGAACTATTATTACCATTAAAACAATTCTTTTCTATTGTAAGATGTTTTAGTCTTCAGTGTCACATGATCCTTCAGAAATCATTCTAATATGCTGCTCAAGAAACATTTCTTATTATCAATGTTGAAAACATTCAATAAACATGCTGCTTAATATTTTTGTGGAAATGATTTTATCTTTTTTTTAATAAACTGAACTGTATTATAAACATCACGCTTGTATGTGCATGAAACAGGTGATATCTCCATTTTTGCAGGCAAAGTATCACAAGGATTTTGAGGCGTCAGGTTTGCATGGGGTCACTCAGGGAATGCGTGGAACGTACCTGGTACGCCCTCAGATGGCGCCTAACCATGAGACGGTGGGAAACAGCACACACAAGGGTGTCCATCAGTGCATCATGGAGATGGATCGAAGACCTGGTGTCATTGTGGGTAAGTTCACTAATGTGAGATGCTCACACTTGGTAGCACAACCTAAAAAGGGGGAAAAGAACAACAAAACCAGTATACTAGCTCTAAATATAAATATTACCATTGAAGATCAAGATCATCCTGGTGATTGTGTTTTAGCACCCGTTCTTCCTGGTGCCTACTATTCCAGTGGCCACAGCTACATGCATCAGACCAGCATGCATTCACTGAGGTCAATGCAGCTGAGGTCACAACACAGGAGTATGGTGAGTCCTCATCTTTCTGGCATATTATCTGACTACACCACGCTTTTGATTAAGAATGCACTCAGTAGTGTAAAATACTTATTATTGATGCACTAAACTTGGGTCACCAGACTGTGTACAGGGCCCTGTACGACTACGCGGCGCAGGATTACGATGAGGTGTCATTCCGGGATGGTGACATCATTCAGAACGTGCAGCCGATCGACGAAGGCTGGATGTATGGAACGGTACAGCGGACGGGGAGATCAGGTATGCTGCCTGCCAACTACGTAGAGGGCATTCGCTAGGTGTCCTAAGCCTCAAATGAAACAGCGTATCTGAATTGTTCATAGGCATCAAATGTTTGTAAACAGTCAAAGGTACAGCTCGTTTTTAACAGTGCTGATTGTCCCACTTTGTAAGTGTTTATAATGTTATATAATTTCTCATTTTGTTACTGTTCAAAAGTTTGAGGTCAATAAGATTTTTTTTTATAAAGAAATGTATATTTCTAATAAACAAGACATTTATAATGTTACAAAAGGTTTCCATTTTCAAATAAATGTTGTTCTTTTTAACTTTCTATTTAGTCCTGATAAAAATAAAAAATCAGTTTATATAAATTATTAAGCAGCACAACTTTTTTCACAATTGATAATTAGAAATGTTTCTTGAGCAGAAAATCAGCATCTTAGAATGATTTCTGAAGGATCATGTTACACTGAAGACTGGAGTAATCATGCAAAAAAAAAATCAGCTTATTATTTCATAATATTACTGTATGTTGACATTTGAAATAAATGCAGCATTGATGTGCATTAGAAGCTTCTTTCAAAAAAATGTTTTTTCGGTGACAGTAACATGTACTTACTAGTAATAACAGTAAAAAAAAAAAAAAAGAAAAAAGTATGCATAATTACAAGTAACTAACCCTAAACCAAAGGCTACCCTAACCGTAACCCTATAGTAAGTAGTACATGTAGTTAATAATTATATAAGTTAATAAGTACTTATTTGTGTACTGTAACAATGTCACTGAAATAAAGTGATACCAAAAAATCTTACCAGCCCGAACTTTTGAATGGTAGTGTACTTAATGCAATGTTAAATGTACAAGATGTATGTAATGTAAAGAGGTTTTTGCCACTTAAATATTTAAAAAAGCATCATTTTTAACAGCATGTTGCCTTGTAAAACATGAATATTTGTGTAAACTGTTCTGCACAATGTATATTAAATGTTCCATTACAGCAAAAATGTAATCGATTTGTCAGTCTAAAATAAAACATGACATTTAACCTTTCAAGCAGTATGATCAGAGAAAAATAGAAGTTTATTAAAAACATTTACATACAGATGTTTATAGAGTTGTCAGTAGAGTTCCCAGCTTCAATACTGGTACCATTAGCCATGTAGCATTTCTGCTGTAACCTCAGTTCACCTTCATCCAAACCGCTTTCATTTTCATTTCTTCTTTTTGACAGCCTTCTCCTTGCGCTTTTTCAAATGCTTTGGAACTTTAGTTTTTCTTTTCTCCCTCTGAGCTTCTTTAACCAATTTCTTTCTTTCCTGAAAGACAGAAATACCAGCTTATTCTTAACCACTGAACACAATTCATCTGTGCGACATTTTCTGTTCCCAGTAGGTACCTTTCTGTCCAGTTGTGCTTCCTCACTGAGGTTGCCAACCTCCTGTGTCTCTTCCCCTTCTGATTTCTCCCCTTCATCTTCATCATCCTCCTCCTCCTCCTCTTCGTCAGAGCTTGAGCCATCATCTTTTGTGGAGTCTTCCAATATTGACGGTACCTGCCAAAAAAATAAATCAGCAACAGCATTTTTAATCTGATTTCTCATTGTCATGACGTTTGAGTTTGGCGACGGCTGTTGTTTATATACTCGGCCTTAATCCTCCCACATGCCATGTAGGCAAAGAAAACTCCAAAGAGAATTATGCAAAGACTTAGTGGATGCATTAATAGCAAAAACAAATCTTGGCCACATAAGGTGTCTTAAACCTAACGCTTAATCTTTAATATACCAAATGGTCTTTTTAAAAACAAACTCACCTTTTGCACACCAGAAAGGTCCTTCCTGAGGCCTGTCACTGTCTGGTATAGGATCTGTAATGGAAAAGCATCATTTCAACAACTTTTATCAATTCTCACGCCATTAATCAATTGTTCATTCAGGATGACGAGACGTACATTTTCAGAGGGTGTATCTTCAGAAGAATGCTCCTCCTTGTTCCTCAACATTGTGTCCACATCCCTCTCATAATGGGTGACTTCGTTAAGTGTGCGTGGAATATAGGCTCTCTTAAACACCTGTTTTGAATTGAGACATCCACATGCAAGTTGTTAGACAGGGTTCCCAGACCAATTATTTTCATGACTTTTCCAGTTTCATGATTAAAATTCAAACAATGATATTTATTTAACAATGTCAAACATCTCCAGTACTACTATCAATGCTGGTATTTATATACATTTATTTACAGTGCTATGCATAAGTTTAGACACCAATGCTAAAGTTGACTAAAAAGAGGAATAAAAAAAATCATCTTTTGGAAATTGAACTTAATGCCTTAATTAAAAAAATTTGGAAAAACCCAACCTTTAAGGACACCAATTTTCTTTGTGAATGAATAATGTATCGTAAATAAATAAATGTTCTTCCTTATAATACAGGGTGCATAAGTCTGGACACCCCTATGTTAAATTCCCATAGAGGCAGGCAGATTTTAATTTTTAAAGGCCAGTTACTTCATGGATCCAGGATACTATGCATCCTGATAAAGTTCCCTTGGCCTTTGGAATTAAAATAGCCCCACATCATCACATAGCCTTCACCATACCTAGAGATTGGCATGGAAAAATCTGCCTGCCTCTATGGGAATTTAACATAGGGGTGCCCAGACTTATGCACCCTGTATTTTAAGGAAGAACATTTATTTATTTACGATACATTATTCATTCACAAAGAAAATTGGTGTCCTTAAAGGTTGGATTTTTCCTACATTTTTTAATTAAGGCATTAAGTTCAATTTCCAAAAGATGATTTTTTTATTCCTCTTTTTAGTCAACTTTAGCATGGGTGTCTAAACGTATGCATAGCACTGTATATATATCAGGGCTCAACATTAACGCTTGTCCGGGACAAGTGGATTTTTTGAAGTAAAAGAATTTTACTTGCCCGAACAAACAAGTAGCCTGATTAAAATAAATAAATAAACCAACTAGTGAATCACTAAAACGAGAGAATGATTCTGATTTCATTACATTTATTGCAAGTTGCGATCGATAGTAAATAAATGTATTACTGACGGTAACAAGGTTGCGATGTTGAGGCTCGCGCAGCCTCTCAAAGAGAAATTAAACAAATGAACGCAGCACACACAAAAGAAACTCATTTAACAACATACTGCTGATAAAAATTCAAAATGTGGAGTTTATATTTTTGACATATGATACAGTTCTCACACGACGAGTGCTGTTTTCCTGAATACCATTACGATTGAAAATGTGACATTGACAGTTCAATAAACAAATTAAGTAATTTACATGTTAGACGCAATATTGACTTTTTCTGTTGTTTCCGCAGCGTAAATAGTTCCAAACAAAGCGCATTTCACAGCAACACTCAACCGCGTTTTTATTACTGAATGATGCAGAAGGTGAAGAAATAACAATATGCAGATTTAAATATATCAATATGAGAATATTGCTTCAGAATAAATTATATTTACAACAATTGTTTTTTTTCCGGACAAGCAACTTAACTTCAGTTATTTGCCAAAGAAACATTTCTAATTTTTGTTTGTGTAGTTTTTTAAGTGTACAATTTCAAGTTAAGTTTTTCTTTGAATATTTACATTTTATTTGTTTTATTTTAATTAATTACAACTATTTTTAATCATTTACATTAAAAATAACAACATTGGCTTTTTCTCTACACACACTCACAAAGAGTAATATCCAGCCAATTAAATATTTTAAAGCAGGGCAAAACCTGAAAAAAATAATTTCCTATTTTACATATTTTAAAAGTAAATCATATTTACTACAGAAAGACTTTAATGACATTTTCACCCATTTCTATTACTTTTCCAGGCCTGCAAATCGCAATTTAAATGCGACATATTTGTCCATGACTATGGAAACTCTGGAAGTTGGGACGGGGAAACAAAATGTTAAGAACTGTTAAAAGTAAGTGCACCTCCTCATGAACTTTGTCCTGATTGGATCTTTCCTCTGCAGTTCTTTCAGACGCTATCTCCATGGCCTGCAGATAAACCACAAACATATTACAGTCAAAATACAACTTTAGATCAACACTACAACACACATGCACACAAATAAATCAAGTCTGATAAGATTGTACAATAATCAGGAGAAAGAGAAACACTGTAAAAGACTATGATGACAATAACTGACCTTGTCCAAGTACTGATTAATGTTGTCAGCTGTGATGGAGGGGTCCGTGACAAACTCAAACAGCTCACGTACAGTCATAACTGCTACATTATGTTTTTGGAAAAAGTCTAAGGGAGTAAAAAAGTTATTTAGAATCTAAAAAAATGTTTGTTCATATTAATATCAATAATGTATTTGCTTGCACATGCTTACCGTTGACGTTGCTGCAATCTTTGCGAAGAAACTCCAGAGCATGAGGGTGATCGTGCTCAACAGACTGAGACACGTCGATAATATAAGCATCTCCGTTATGATACCTAACACAACCATGTACAACTGAACATCAAAAAACATTACCAGATACTTGGAAATCATGTGTGCATAATATAAAGTCAGCTTACAGAATATTGAACTCGCTAAGGTCAGCGTGGACCAGATGAGCTTCATTGTACATTATTCTCATGTCCTGGATGATCTGCAGGTAGAGCTCCCGGGCTTTGGATTCAGAAAGGACAGCATTCTTCAGTAGAGGGGCAGGCCTGAGAAACACAAACAAGATCACTTGAAAACTGGATCAGAATGATCTGTATTTGGAAATCCCATGTTTTGCTATCCAGGTAATACATCTAACTTTTGTGCCAGTTTTTCAAAGCAAAACTGGACTGGATCACCCTGATCCAGATACACACTTTTTTCAGATTACCAAATCCGGATTACTATTGCTCTCAATGGTATCACATATCACAATGTAGGCTACTAGCAATGTAAAAAAACAATAGGTAGAATAGTCAATGTGGGGTCACTTTAGGTGTTTTTATTTGAAGGGAAAGAACAGCACAGCAAAACAATACAAACATCTCCTTCCATTTTAAATTTCCTCTAACAGTCAGACCCTTTACGGAGCCCTTAAAGGGACATATGCTGATGGAAAAAAATACTAGATAAAACTAAATTTGAAAATCTTAAATTTTTTGCAATGCATTCACCCAAGAAACTGAGTTCGCTTGCAAAGACCTGAGAAGTTTTACGATCATATGCAAAATATTTGCGAAAAGCATTACCATCCCATCACCATTTCCCTTAAAGGGGACCTATTATGTAAAATTCACTTTTGTATGGTGTTTGGACATAAATGTTTGTTGGTAGTGTGTGTACACAACCACCCTACAGTGATAAAAATCTACATAAATCATAAGCAGTCTCTCCAAACGACCTGTTTTCAGAATGTGGCTTTAGTGATGTCACTAAAGCCACAGGCCCCGCCCACGAGTGTTGACTGACACTGCCGTTATAACTTAGACCCGCCATGATCAAGTTCACTGCGAGTTGTACACATCAGCCATTGCTGCAGCAATGCACTCACGAGAAGCGTCGAAGCATCTCCCAAGCGTCGAAGGTGTTGTAGCTGGATGTATTCATTCACATAGCTCTCTCTATTTACTCTTGAAATCTTCCAGCCATTGAAGACGAGGTGGATTCATTTTGTTTTCAAAGAAAATGCTCCCTCAACTCTACAGAAATTTATGTAAGTTACTTATGCACTTCTTATACTGTTTACTCAGCTCTAACAGTGATTTTCTGAAGAAAAACTGATGCTTCATCTTTTGTGTGACATACAGTAAACTTTATTAAACTCATCAGTATATTTTGTGTCATCATTCAGACAATTCAGATCGTCAGACGGAGTCCTACAGCAGGCTTGCATTAATAGTGTGTATACAAGCAATGCCAAATAGGCTATACTCGTAATTAAACTAAACTATACCTGTTCCAACTCCATACAGCATATATTCTCTGACTCTGTAGGCATTTTTATGGTCGAAATGAACACCATTACTGTGACTGTCTGTTTTATTATTATCATCTTCCCTGTTCTGGCTCTGATTGCGGGATTCGCGGCTGCCTAGGCTCCGCCCCCTGTGCCGTGAACCAGCAGCTCATTAGCATTAAAGGAGAAGTACCAAAAAATTATGATTTAAACGTGCTGTAAATAAAATTCTGTTGGGTATTTTGAACTAAAACTTCACATACACACTCTGGGGACATCAGAGACTTATTTTACATCTTGTGAAAAGGGGCATAATAGGTCCCCTTTAAAGCCCGGGACACACCAAGCCGACTGTCGGCCGTCGGGCAGTTTTTGTGCGTCGGCCGACTAAGTTTTGTTTCAGTGTCTCAGTGTGTTTCGCACCGTCGGCTGAAATTGGTCCTCATCGGCTTTTTTTCGCCTGATTCGACATGTTGGCCGTCGGTGAGAGAGAGAACTCTGATTGGCTGTTCAGCTTAGTGAACAAGTCAGTGCAAGAGAATCATAGCAAAACAGCGAGCAAAGAAGTCAAAACGGTACAGATAGACGCTGTTCTAATGTTACTAGTGTTCCTTGGCGAATATTTCAATATCAACATGAGCGGAGTGGAACAAAAAGTGTTTAGCAGGATTGTTATTCAAAACGGTAAGCACGCACTGCTTTGTTTACGGTTTGTGTATCTGCAGCTGCAGCGTCGGTTTCCCTTTTTGAATGACGAATATAGATGAATATATCTACAGAAATAGACAGTTGTCTCATTTACACGCAGGCGCAGAACGCGCATTCTAGCTGACAGTCGGCTGTAGTTTTCTCGATGTGTTCAAGTGCAGCTTTTTACCCCGACGCGACGCGACAACACAGTCGGCTTTCATCAGCGCTCGTTCGTCGGCGTCGGTTTGATGCGTTTCGGGTTAGGGGGCTCCATAGCCTTTCATCTGACCCACAACAAATTAATAAAAACAAATATACATGCCATTGTTAGAAACAACTTTTGACTGGTTCATCTCTGAAGATTATGTCAACAGTTTATAAACAGTGATAAAAAATTTAAATAAAATTATTTTAGTTTGATGTTTGGGGATTTATTTATGGCACCAAAATCTCTTTTCTACTTTACTGTAGGCTACTGAAAGGCTTATTACTTATTACCTCAACAGGTAAACTAATCAAGAGCAAAATAAATAAATATGTATGTGTATATATTACATGATACAAATGTTGTATCAGTTTTGATACAGTTTTAAAGTTATTACATTTGTGTTCCTGCAATCTACCCTTCTGCTGGGATCAGCAAAATTCTTTGGATCAAAGGTATCCCGATCTTACTAAAAAGTTTTTGTAAGATCCAGATCAAAAGTAAGATTGGATTTTGTGATCGAATCCTTTTTTTCTTCTGAACAACCCGCTCATGATTTGACCCAATCCGATCAGATAACTTTTGAACAACTGGGCCCTGGAGAATCATCTAGGAAAAGTTGAAAACCTTGAAACAATAGAAGTATTGGTGTATCTGTAAATGCCTACATACATGTCATCTCGACCGATGAAGCTCATGACGAGGACGTGGCTCCGCAACATGATGGGCTCTGGACTGAGAATCTGTGCAGTCTGTAATCTTGATGTAAATGCATTCACATCAGTGATAAAAGCCAACATCATAAAATAAGTTCATGAAAGAAAAAAAGAAAAGGCATAATAATGCTCACCTGATCAAGTTTCTCATTTCCTTCTCGGCCCAAGTGCGCACCATTTTTCTAGGATTGCCCTTGCAATAGCCATGGCGGAACCTAAAATGTATTTCAACATAGAAATGTACTTTTCAATGGCACACATCAAGGCAGCTAAATAGGACTAAAGGCCTAAAAAAAGATATATGTCTCACCTGAACTCCCCGCTGACATATTTATCTCTGTCTTTGAATAGCAGAATTGACGTTTTGTATATTTTAATGGCTCTGCTTTCTCCTTTAACAGTGGTTGCATGATAGACATTTGCCTGCATTTCAAAATGCAGAAGAGAAATAAAAAAAAATAGAATGGCACAAGAAAACAACAACATTAACATTAGTTCTTAGTAAAATGACTGACACAGACACAATAACCCAAATGTATCGAATAATGCAATATATAATTGTATTCCATTCAGAAAAAACTTGCCTCTTTGCCTGTGCTGATACAACCATTGATCTCCGAAATGACGCCTCTGCTGAGCATTTTGAACAGAATCATACGTGTACGGGGGTCCAAAACCTGTGGGGTCACATACAAATATCACACTGAAAAGTGCATCAATTACAACACTGGAGTTCAAGTGAAATCAGCACATATGAAGCTTGAGCAAACATACCTGTTCAACCGTAGCTCTGTCTGATTTGTCCTTTACTCGAAACCTGCAAAAATGTATGCGACTCTTAAGATTTAAAAACTTACACCTGAATGGAAATCATATCCGAGATTGACTTTTTTGTTAAAAATAATAAGACTAACTAAAACTATTAAAAATAGTTTTTGTTCATTTAAATCAAGCTGAGATAATATAAACATTAGATGAAAAACTGAAATACTAAAACTACAATAAAAAATACATTTAAGCAAAATAGAAATATGAAAAAAAAACTGAAAATATAAAAATAAAGGCCAATTTAAAAGATTAATGAATACTATAATAGTGCATCTGATGTTAGGATTACATACGTGTCTGCTTCTCTCTGCTTTTGCATCAAAGTGACTTTATTGATCACAGAATCAGCATAGCTCAGTTTATCTGTAAAACAGAGACTTAATTCAAACAGAGAATAATGAATGTATTTTTTTACTGTAGAAGTTTATCTGTGGTACACACATAGCTTTTCTCTCATTTTCCTCATTTCATTTGTAGTTCAAATGAATAAAAAGCTTACCGAGGTTTATTTTGTTTTCATATTTCCTCAAGACCTTGTCTGATGGGGTGGACATTTTAATGGACTTATTATTAGAGCTTTGACGGTTAGCCTGGTGGGGAAAAAAAACAGAGAACATGCAAATAATGCAACATACAGTAATTTCATCTAAACAAATTACTAGAAACACCATGTTTGTCGTCAACAAAGGGATTCTTTGGCCTTGTGATGATGTGCGGCCATAATCCTTCAAAAATGAATAATTTACCTGTGGATTATTCCCAGTTCTCATTGCAGTGTAGCGCTTTGTAAAGTCTCTTCCTCCTGAGTCATTCCAATCCCATTCATCGTCCTCTTTTTCATCATCATCATCATAGTCGTAGTCCTCCTCATTTTCACCTTGCGTGTCATTTTCAAAGGATTGTAAAGTAACTTCATGGAGTCGGTTCTCCAGCGAGGGCTTGTCAGGGACGCGACTGGATTCAACCTCACTGTGAAATACCACACATACTATTATGTTAATATATATTGTATCATTCACTGCTGTCGTCTAAATCATTATCACAATACATGTACACATATTAGTAGGCTATATTAATTGTTTTTCCGCGATCGTGGTACCCTGTTATATGACTGACAATCTGTCTCTATCAATTGAAGTGAATCAAGTTTCAAACCTTCCCGTTTCGTTAGCGTCATCAAACTGCCCTGGTACAACCTGATACATCGCGATGGAAAAAGAGGGGAAATTCGTCTAAATCCTTGAAATATATCTAGGGAATGTAAGGGAGTTTACCAACTAAGTTACTATCAATGCACGCTTATCGCTTACATACATACAGTACACACGCACGCCAGCACACTCACTTCCGGCAACGTGGGTAAGGGTGCTGAGAAGGCTCAAACAGTGACGCCAAAATTACACTGGATTTCAATAAAAGTCTTTGTTGATTAATTATTGTACTTGTTGTATACTTATAGTATTATTGTAGATATGGGATGTTGCCAGGGTGTTTTGGTTGATTTCTAGAGCATTGCCAAGCAGTCAGAAATGTACCATCTTAAACAAAAATGTGTTGAATACTACACTACATCTTTGTTTAAACTGATAAATTAACAAAATAAACCTTTATTGTCCCCAGTCACATTACTGAAATAAAACTAAATGTGGAAACTTTTTGACTGTTTTAAGTTTTAATTGAGAAAAAAAAATGTTGACAACTTAATTTCTAACTCTTTCTTAGTGTACATTTAGCCTATTGATTGATTGATTTATTCGCTTTACATGGTTGAAAAGGCAAAATTAACAAGTTGCCTACATCTGAATTGATCTGACAGATACTTGCAATCCATCTGACAAACACGATTACTGATAATGATGACAATTTCTTGCAGAAAAGGTTTGGTACAATGAAGCCTATCCATACTGCGAGCACTCTTAACTGTGTAGTTAACAGATCTTTCGTTTTATATATCAGATAGATTACATAGATAAATTCGGATTTCAAAAAGCCCCTGAGAAAGAGAATAACTGAGAAATTCAAATTAGATTAACATGCAAAATCAATATTTTTATAATTATAAAGTCAAACCCATCAAATTATACACTATGGTTCAATGATCTCAAATAAACGTATAGTTGAATTGGTTGAAGGTTTCATTAGCGGACAAACAAAAAGACACACAAAAGATGTAATCATCCAAAGCATCCTAATGTACAAAGTATCCAAAAATGTAGAGAACCTCACAATCTCAAAGAAGTTCAACAACATTCATCTTTTTGATTCTCCTCGCTGCACAAATTGGATTCTACATGGCTTTTCAAAATTACAACCACATGTTTTAGACTGATCAATAAATACCTGCATAAAATGTTCAGTGTTTTCTGTCCATATAGCTGTGCACACCCCTATGCACTTGTACAAATTTACAAGTACAAAAATCATTACGCACACACAAAGAAATAAAAAAAAAAGAAAATGTGTTTCAACAAATATAAAGACCAGTTCATTTACAATGTTTCTTAAGTTGGCTTTAAATCCAAAGGCTTGCAGCTGTCAAAATGAATAAAAACATACTTGTAAATATTTTGCCACTGCGAGGACTTTAGTCAAATCCACTGAATCTCACATGACGTCTTGTGTGGGCATCAGGCCTTATCAAAGTCACTCTATTGCAACAACTAGTGTAAAACTATGTGAATTGATTTTTTTTGAACATTCTTTAACAAATATTGAATAAAGAAGTTTGATTTTTAGTGTGAACACCAGTGTTGAAGTCAAAGTGAATCCTAAGGAGTTCCAGTACAAACACAAAATCCAAAAAGGCAAACACAAATCACACTTTAAAGATACATAAAATGTACTCATTCAATACATACTGTGTGATTCTCAGAAGCACTCTTCTCTCGGATGCACAGGCCTTACAATATAATACTTCACACTCTTAGACACCAGAAGGCGCTGTTTCAAGACTTCCAGCCATTTATACACATTGTCTGCATCATTTGTCAATGAGGCTCAAAGATGGAGGATAATATACATAGAATAGGCAAATATTGCCAAAAAAACTGATTGGCCGATGATCACCCAAAATAAAAATTACAGAGCTAAACAGCAATTTCATCCAAAATGTTTTCAGCCAATCTTGCTAATGAAAATAAGTCAGGCACTTCAGCTCTTCAATTCCACAAGAAAAAAAGAAAAAGAAATCAAACAAATTCCATACAGATACTAAAAACATACAGAAATTGACTTAAGAATAATACATTTTAATGCTGATACATAAATCTTCTGTTCATCATATAAATGCTTCTAATTGATTGATATAAAGGTTTCATATGATTCATTAAAAATCATATAAATAGGATTAAAATTGCTACAGTCCATTTGTGTTTATCCAGATTTTTAGAAAGAAACAAAAAGCATTAAGGCATCAAGAGAAGAATCACTGTGCTTTAGAAACTGTTCTCCAGTCTTCATCTTTCATGCATACTGTATTATAAGACACAAATCAGCAAAGGCCAGGCTTTGTAACTCCTAGTGTTTGTGGAAGCTTCATAAACTATGGCACAAAATCAACACAGTGAATTTTCTCTTCACTGAACAGGCGTCTCTGTCATTTCCTGAGCCGCTGTACAGCTATGGACACTGATTTTTGCAGGTTCTGGGTCACAGCCTGATTGGGCCTCTACTGAGACTACTAACGGTTCCTCAGTTTGATGCTCCTCCGGTTCAGCCCCATCAGGCTGAGGTTCTTTGGGAGGTTCTTCAGAAGAATTCATCTCCATAGATGTATCTTCAGGAAGCTGCTTCTCTTTAAGGTCCTCCATGTGTCCATCACTCTCTTCTTTTTGGGACACTCCTGCTTTCTCACATTCATTCTCACTCTGGATTGGAGCTGTCGCTTCACTTTCACTTTCAGATGAACACCTGATCTCTTTTCCCTCCAGCACTCCGCCGTCATCTCTTGCTCCATCCATCTCTTCGTTCATTTCTGCCTCATCGGTCCCTTTTTCATCCGTGGGTTTCTGGTGGACACGCTGGTGCCTCACCAGACTGTGCTTCAGGGTGAAGGTACGATGGCAGGTTTGGCACTTATAAGGTCGCTCACCTACAACAAAAAGGTCATTTTATGTGTATCAGCTTTATATTTGTCTCTTTTTATTGAAAGGTATAATTGGCAAGTATGGCAATAACAACAAGGCTATGTTCACGCTGCTTAGTGCTCAATTCTGATTTATTGCTCAGATCAGATTTTTTTGTTTGGCTGTTAATTTACTTTTTTTAATGCAGCCAATATCAGATTGGGGTGTGAACAAAAGAGTTGGCCCTCAGGTTAATAGAGCTTTCAACGTAACACTTTCGAGTTTTAATACCTCCATTTCCCCAACTGACCACCTTCGCAGATGTGACCAAAGAACTACTGATATGTACAAATTTTGGACTGACTCGCATCAGTGCAGAATTGAGCCAATGTTGATCTAAAGCAGGGGTGTCCAATCCTGCTCCTGGAGGGACCATGTCCTGCAAAGTTTAGCTCCAACCCCAATTAAACACACCTGAACCAGCTAATCGAGGTATTAGTAGGTATACTAGAAACTTCCAGGTAGTTGTGTTGAGGCAAGTTGTAACTAAACTCTGCAGAACAGTGGCCCTCAAGGACAGAGTTTGGACACTCTTGATCTAGAGTGATATAGAATCGCACAAATTCCGATTGGACTGTTCAGACTGACGTCGCATTGCAAAACATCAGACCTGTATCTGATTTCGGACTACATATGGAAGAGTCTTAAATCAAAATTGAAAGATCAGATGCCATGTGGTTTGTGCTGTTTACACTGACAAAAGTTTTGGCCACGGTTGCCTGCAGTCTAAACATAGCCTAAGAAGCTCCAGATCTTACCAGTATGTGAACGCATGTGTCTGGTCAAGTCTTGCAGGCTCCAGAAGCGTTTGCTGCACACAGCACAGATCTTCTTTCTCTTATCGGTTTTGCCTCCGGCTGACTCGCCCTCCTCATCCAAAGCCCTGAGCTCTGAGGAAGTAGCCTCTTCTTCATCATCACTCATATCTTCTCTCTCTTTCTCCTCCTCATCAACACCACTTTCTACACAGCTGCTGTTCTCATCCTTTTCATCATCTTCTAAATCTGCGTCCTGCACCATCTCTTTTCTGGGCGCTGTGATTGGGTTTTGTGAAGCACTTTGGCGTCTTCCCTTCTTGCCTCCATCCTCGGGCTGGACCTCCTGATTGTGAGTTTTCTGGTGCCGGCTGAGAGTGGCCGCATGGCGGAAGGTCTTTTTGCAAGTCGCACAGGTGTGGGGGAACTCGTCGGGAGGAGAAACCGCTTGAGCAGTTATATTAGGCTGGTTCTGCTCTGCTCCAGAAAGCTTGAAGTCTACAAGCTTGCTAGCAAGGTTTACATCAAGACTCTTGTTGCTCTGAGAGTCGTCATCATCATAATCAACTTCTACTCTCTCAGGGTTTCCCTCAGCTGGCTGTGTTTGGTTTGGATCTGTGCTGCTGTCTGTTTGTTCAGTGGCTGATTGTCCTGTTTGTTCTGGTGCTTGTTCTGGGGATGAAGCTTTCTCCTCTTGTTTGACAGAGCTCATATCCGCAATATCTACGGCTGCAGGAGAATCAGTGTCAGATACACTCTCTACAAATACAAGAAAAGCTTGTTAAGCACTATACACATTTCATTGCTTTGTTCACACCCTCACAATGATGTAACAATATTCAATATACAGATTTCGCAAAAAGTCTTGTAGATAAACAAAACAGGGCAACTAAATTATAGTACATTATTAATGGGACATTAACCCTTCATCTCAAAAGTTAAATCAGCACATTTTTAGATACAAATGTTATGCACATGAGACCATTTGCGCTACATAATAATATATAACAATGGTACTGACCAAAAGTGCCTGTGCTTCCTCGAGATCCTTCGTCAGCCTTAGGTTTAGGTCGAGATCCACTGTTTTGAAGTGCCCGATTAGATACTCCATGTTTGCGGAGCAGGTGGCGCTCACAGTTTGACTTGGTGGAGAAGAATGACTCACACTGAGGACAAGGGTACGGCTTCTGACCTGTGAAATCAAAGCACAAAACTGTAACAATCTCAAGTGAGAAACGAAACATTATTGACTCAGATCCATTGAATCAAAATATAACATACTATAATATAATACTAAACACCTCCAATTGTAGCATGTTTGTAGCATCACTCTTTCTGCATTACTGTGAGGATAATCAGAGATCTATTAGTCTGTAATGGTTGAAGAACACTTCCAGCTAAATGGCTCACAAATGAAATAGAGACTACAGAGTACACTATTTTCCTAAGAATGGTATTTAGCTCACTGTATTGTAGAATAGTGTAAATAAAAAAAGTAAACAAAGTGCTTTATGGCATCATTGGCATGTGGTCATTATTTATGAATTGTAAACAGTGTCTCACCTGTGTGTGTTAGCATATGCCTTTGCAATGAGCTGGCCCAGGGGAACAAACGTGGGCAGAACGGGCAGGTCATTTTCTGCACTGAATTGGAGTAGGCGTTCTTCTTTCCTTTGTTCTGTGGAGGTTTCTTTGGCTTGTCCTCTCGTCCTTCCTTTGCCTCCTTATTGACAGGCTGCTTCTCTTTCTCCTCTTTCATTGGCTCCATCTGACTGGGTTGTAAGTAAGGGCTGAATTTATTTGCATCTGTAGTAGCTAGCATTTTCTCTACACTGGGAAACTCGCCACTTGACTCCAGGTCAATGCCACTGCCTGTTGCCAATCTTGGATCACAGAACTCCTCCAGAAATGGTCTCTTCTTGCCTCTCTTCTTTGAGTTATCAGAAGATCCATTTTGAGTGGAATCCAGTTTGGTGGTGCCTAAGTGACCCTTCTTCTCACTTATTGTATTAAAATCCATTGCACTAACACTGTTCTTGGCATCTATTCCTGTTTCGATCAGCACTGGGGTAGCTGACACAGAAGAGATGATCTGAGCAATGGAGGCCAGCGGTGCCATTTCAGGAGTACAGGAAATAGAAGATGGTTTTGGTAACAGTGGCTTCAAGCGAGTAAAGGGCTTGGTAAGGTCACTGGATAGAGCTGGGGCCAGGTTAGAAAGGGAAACTGGGAGAGCTGCAAGAAGTCCAGGGGTTGTTTCAGCAGTCTTTTCTTTCTTGACATTATGATGATTCAGGGACATGCTCTGAGGAAGTTCTTTCATCATTATCTTTTTCTCGGGATACTTGGGTATTGAGAGATCAATGGGCTCCATAGAGCAGTCATTAAACAGAGGAGATGTTGTTCCTTCAAGCTTAACATTTGAAGCAATTGTTTTTTGAGATTTGCTAGAGAAATCTAAAGGCTGGTCCTGGTCCTCAACAGGTCCAGAGAAGGGACCTACATTCTGAGGAACAGTGCTGTTAACCAGCCCATTTGAGGTTGGAGGGTTGGCTTGAGCAGTGGCGTCTCCTCCTACCGGTACAAGACTTTTGATGTGTTCTTCAATTTCCCTTTCTGGAACGTTTGGGTGGTGCTTCAGCAAGTGGTGAATGCAGTTCCTTTTAGCGAGAAATGCCACCCCACATTGCCTACACTCAAATGGCTTCCGTTGACATCCATTGTGTGTTCGCAGATGAATCTGAAGGGCTCGGTAGGTCTTAAGGTCCTCCCCACAATATCGACAAGATGTGCTACCAGCCGCATCAAGGAGGTCTAATGTGGTGCCTCCAATGACACCGCTTACGCTAGAGGAGGTGGTTACATATTCTATGTTTTTCTCTATGTCTTTGCGTGTGTTTTTCATGTGTTTCTTGCGCAGATGACGCTCACAGTTGGCCTTCACAGTGAAAGGGTAGTGACAGAGGCGACATACGTATGGCCGCTCACCGCTGTGTGTTCTGAGATGTCGAATCAGCGTCGCTTTGTCAGGAGCGGCATAGCTACAAAAGGTGCACTGATACGGTGAAGCTCCCAGATGGTGACGCATATGAGCCTGAAGGCCACCTAAGAAGGAAAAGACTTCTTTGCAGAACCGACAAGGGTACTCGGCCTTGGCTGTTTTCTTTCCCACGACTCTTGATTCCTTCTCTTTGCTGTCAAACTCTTCTTCCTTTCCAGTTTCATATGAGATAATCGTGGTTCCTATGATATCTGGCCCCAGTTGAGAAGTCTCCCAATTTGTGGGAGAGGACGAGGTTGAGGACGAAGAGGAGGCTGATGATTGTCTGGTAGTTCTCACTTGTTGGCCTGTTTGAGGTGGAAGGCTAGGACTGATGTTACCCGATGAGGCCTGTTGGGCATTCATGACGGGTGGAGGGGGTGTGGAGGCACTCATGCTGGATCGAGGAGTGATTAAGGGCTTAGGTTTCAGGGAAGTAATCTGTTTGGGGTCCACCTGTAGAGGACTTCCCAGACCTTTGGGAAGCAGAGACAAAGACATCTGAGGTGGCACTGTGGCTGCAATCTTAAGGATTTGTTCAATGTCCGCCAGCTCCACTCCAGCTTGACCACTTATTGGGACAAACATGCCACTACTGACGACCCCATGGAGAGGCTGTAGCGACAGCAGACTGAGGGCGGCATTCTTGTTCATGGCTTGAAGAGAAACGGGCTCCAAAATAGAGATGCCGAGACTGCTACTGCTTTCTTGAGGTAGATTTGAGGTAGGCTCAACACGAATGAAGCGAATGCTGTCTAAAACATCCTGCTGAATTTGCTCTTCTGATTTCTCTGGCTTAGCAAAAGAGGAGTGTTGGAGACCTAGGCACTCCATGAAACCGTGCTTCCCATCTGAACTGGTACTATCAGCATGTGGTATTAGTTCATTGACCTCCGTGGAATCCATGAAATGGGAGTTGACTTTGGATGCATCCATAAAAGCATATGCATTTTGTTCCTGAGGTTCAGTGCTGGTGTCTGCGCTACATTTATGTGAGGATTTGTGGAGATCCAAAGACTGTTGAAGAGGGAAGGCCTTGTTGCAGACCTCACAAACAAATTTATGGAACTTGCTAGAGCATCTGCGCAAATTACTCTCACACCAGATCTGAATAAATAAAACAAATCAAAATGATGATCAAGTAATTGATCAATTACTGATAAAGTAAAGTAATAAAGTAATTCTTTCTCATCTGATGAAGTCCTTACCTGTGCAATTTGGGGAAATTTTTGACAGCTGAAGTCAATGAAAGCCAAGTCTCCAAACCCCAGAGGGATGGAGGGGTTATTCTGGATAAAGGGTCGTCCAGAGGGGTCAGTGGGAAGCTGCTTATGAATGACGGCGTTATGACGCAGGAGACCACGGTGTGTGCGAAAGGTAATGCAACAAATGTTACACCTAGGATTAGAAGAAACAGTCAGAAATAGTTTTGATTTAACGAAATATAAAGAAATCAGTATTGCACTATATAATGTGTTGAGACAGCAGACAACATCCTGAGCCTACCTGAGTGTAGTGTCAGGATGTGTCTCCATGTGTGATTCCAGATCATATTTACAGATGAATGTCTTAAAGCAGATGGGGCAGTGAAGGAGCTCTTCTTCACTCTTGACAGAATCGTCCTCTCCATGCTTTTGCATCAACATCACCTAAACATAAGACATAATTTGTTTGCATATAACTTCAAAAGTATGGGCACAGTGCATTCCAAAAGTTGTTAAAACGTTTTGACTGCATTTATTACTGAAAAAACATTGACAAAAAAGAGGTGAAAACGTACCTTTTTAACTGGTGGTTCCTCAGCCTGCTCCGCTTCATCCTCTTCACTGGGCTTCCTCTTAGCAGAGAGTCGTCGGCGCTTGTTTAGTGGGGAAGAACTGGGGGTAAGAATACTGTTTGCATCCTTTTCATGAATTTTCATGTGCCTGCAGAAATACATAACATAACACAGACAAAGTTCTGTCTATTAACAACCATTATGAAAATAAGATAAATTAAAATGCTTTATTAAAACGCTCCTGTTGTAAACTGTATTTTGGCATTTGAGATGGTCAGGTAAAATTTAACCCCAATAAATAAATAAAAAAAAAAAAAATATATATATATATATATATATATATATTGCATAAATAAAATAAAATGGAGTATTGAGTGTAAATAATTACTCTTAAGATATTTTGAATTGTGACAATTTCAGAACAATTTTCGTTTTTATAATGTGAAACGTTCTCATTTTCATTATTGTAACCTTATTTATATTAATACATAAAAACTAAGATTAAAATTAATTGTTTTAATTATAAAACATTAAACAAAAAAGAATATTACACTAAAGAAAATCATCATTGAACATACTCTTTATTTAAAACCAGTTTTTATCCTCATCCAAGTAAAATGTTCTCTGTTTCACATCTTGATGTGATAAGATGGCACTGGGGCCACTGGAATACTTCCATAATTAAGGCTTGCAATATACAAAGACGTAACCGGTTGGGGGGAAATGCAATGATATGGCCAGCAGAGGTCAGAGGTAATGTGTGGAGGAAAAGTGCTGGGAGTCGCATTACGGCATGCTGGAACGTGCGCACCCCTCACCCTCCTACACTTACACAGAAACAAACCCACCTTTCAGGTTCGACCAGATACAAGGCCCCTGATGCTTATGTGCAGCTGCGTTTCATTTATAATGGTTGTCCGAATATGTCTATAGAGCATACAGTATATACATTGTGCACATTTTGAAATGAAATGTGCTTTTATTGCATTTTGGTGTGCAGAGTTTATGGTCATGCACTCTGAGTGTATGTAACTGGAAAGGGAGGATAAATGTCAGCAGACCCATTGGTAAGAATCTTGTTTTACATTCTACAGCCAAAGATATTAATAGAAGAGAGGCAGAGTGATGGTCACCCACATGTGGACCCAACCCTGACAGCCTGAATCCTGTTCCATCTCATGTCTCTGGCCTCACTTACTTCCAGCAGAAAACCATGTTGATATACCACACAGATTAAAACAGTATCGGCATAATAACGTTAATCATGCAACTATAATTCCAGCTATTGCAATTTCTTGTCACATGCCACTTAATCACAGAGTGATTTTATGTTTGAAGTTACTAGCTGATGCAGGACCACCGAGTATTTTTCTCTTCTGAAATGCCTCATCAATATTGCCAGAGGGCAGTGTGGGAAAAATGTTTTAACATTCTGCCAGGCAATGTTGTTTTTGTTGAGTTATGCAATATATGAAACGATACAGTTAAAAATGACTTACAATTCCATAATGTGCCATCCAAAAAATATGATCAGTACCCATTTACCAGCCCCCTGCCTTTTCCCCCGTCTTACTCACAAACTTCTTCCACCCCCATCTGGAATGCCTGCATGTCTCAACTGCACAAGGAAGCCCTCTATTCACATCACATTAACACAAACAAAAAGAGTCACAAATCAATCTCTCGACCACAAAGACACTTGAAAAGGAAGTATGGACAGAAAATTCTTTCCAAATATAAGTGACATAAAAGAAAGAAGCTAGTGCAGCCATGAGAATCAGGCCTCTCACATCACATGCAGACATTCCTTCATCCCTCCCGACCCTCCCTCTGAGCCCTCCTCCTCCTCTACCACAAACCTACAACTACTTATATTAATGCAGCTTGCAACCTGTGCATACAGCAACATTTAGTTACAATTATTTATTTAGGTCACCAAACAAACAATTTAAAACAAAAGAAACCTAAAAGTGGTACTAATATAATGCTTGGAAGGATCTATATTTTTTCCCAATAGCAGGTTTTTGTCAGCCGATCCCCTTTGACCTAAAATATTTACTTGATGTATGTGATTTTAAATTAATGCTTCAATAATTTAACAACGTGTTAAAGGTTCTCTGATGTCGTTTAATTTCCATATGACATGCAGGTAAACAAAATATTTTATATATTTTTTATAGTAAGTGTTATATTTTGATTGTATTTATTTTAAAAAGATTTATTTTAATTTAGCATTTTAATGATATAAAGGCACAACATGTAAGATTTTTGGATTAAAATATCCAAAAACCACTAGAATAATGTTATATATTTTGTTGACTTGTGTTCTTACAGTATCCCAAATGTTCCCAAAAATCTTTAAATCCAGAGAAACCAGCTATTTTAACCAGTGAAACGGCCCTTGTCATTTTGTCGCTTGTCAATGATGTCATATTCACGGTACTCTCGATTT
The DNA here is from genome assembly GCF_964197995.2 of Scardinius erythrophthalmus. NCBI lineage: Eukaryota > Metazoa > Chordata > Actinopteri > Cypriniformes > Leuciscidae > Scardinius > Scardinius erythrophthalmus. The sequence continues at coordinate 22,794,808 of NC_138229.1, read as the reverse complement.
TCGGATTTACTTCCGTAAAAACCATGGAAACACCAAAGGCGCTTTAATCAATTATGTGTTTTATTAGACAGGTGAGCAACTGTTTGGATACCTTTATCGACAGAAAACGAATTGTTATTTTGCTCAACATGGTTAGTTTTATTGTTTGAATCTCGTTTTCTTGATTTACCGCGAGTAACAAGTTTGTCTCCAAAAAGTAAATCAGACAACACTATTGTCAAGTGGCTAACAGCAAAATCAGAAAGAGCTTTATTTGTAGTAACAGAAATACAGCATTTTCTCCACCATACAATGAATTGCAAGCCATTTAGCAGCACAGTCATCCAGCTTTTATTAATATGATATTATAATATCAATCTAGATTACTGCAGTGTGCAACAAGTGTCTCACAGCAGCCACCAAGTGAACCCACAGAGTAACATTATAACACAACTTACAACACACTCAAATGTTTTTTTAGTATGATTGTTTTGACCAAGTAAAACAGTGCTGCATTTTAAATTCGCCACAATTTTAATTCGTCAAATAAAGTGACCCGTATGAGTAGTAATTCAGCATTTACGGCTGTTTTATTAGAATGAAATAAAATAATGTGAATTTAAGCCATCAAATATTACTGTAACAAAGTTCAAGTTCAGGGCAGAAGAAGGACTGCGGCATATAAGCATAATAAAACAGAAACGTAAAATGTCCCAGTCGCTCGACCCGTCCTGCTTCACACCACAGTAACGTTAATAAAACTTTAATACATTAGCTCATCCATGAACATGATTTCTGCCTGAGTCCCGTCAGATATTTTTTCATCGGCCGTGACAACTCCCATGATTCCACGCTCATTGAGCACTTCTATTTGTCGGCATGTTCCTTTAACTGATTATAATAATGATAACAATAATTTAATAGTTTATTTATTTAATAATTGATTAATACCGTAAAGCGTGATATTTTCTGAGACGGTTATCATACTGTGAAAATCTCAACACTCAATTCCAACACGGAAGTGACTTAAACTGCAATTCATCGACTGGCCACTAGAGACAGAAAGAGAGTCAATCCCAAATTCCCATCATGTTAAAATGCCCAACTTTACAGCAGAAAAATGTGTTTATAGCCTGGTGCAAAAAGTGGTTTTGGTCTATATAGCTAATTTTGCCCTTCATGACAACTGTGAGGGGGGTGAACTGTTTTATAACTCATCCGTTTAAATTATAATGAGCCTTAAAGCTCTGCATAATTAAGGGCGTGGCCATTTGAGTGACCATTTGCCGCTACTGTCACTACTAGCTGTTTGTCTGCTATCTGTTAGCCGCCACGTCACCTCAGCTAATCCTGCCTCTTTGCCATTTTCGTTTATCCTGGAGTGATGCGTGGTGACGTACTGCCAAGACGGTGATGGCCGGCTCCGCCCACTTTGGGCTTCAAAATGCTCTTCAGAAACCTACGGGTGACGTCACTGACACTACGTCCATATTTTTTTTTTTACAGTCTATGGTTACAACCCTACACGGGAGAGTTCCCCACCCCACCCCACCCCCGCTGTTAGAAATTTTTAAATGAGCTACTTTTTACTTTTACTTGAGTAGATTTTTAGACTGGTATTTTTACTTATACTAAAGTAAAATTTCATTGAAGTATTGGTACTTTTACTTTTGTAATTTTGTAAAATTGTATTACTCTTTCCACCTCTGCAACTCACAAACCCCTTTCAGTTCTATCACAAACTCCATTTAGGAAAATCATGTTATATAGTCTCATCTCGTTTAAGTAATGTAATGGATTCAATACTAATGAAGATTACCATAGTTTTGACTTGTCCCCCTGTCTTTTCAAAAGAGCAAAAAATGCATTTAGAGCATTTAGAGTAATGCCACTTACAATGAAATGAATGCCAGGCCATATTTACATACACTAAAATACATTAAGATACATAAAACATACTGTACAGACTATTTTGACGTATAGCCACAAGACCTAAACATTATCATTAACACTCAATAAACATTGAGACTAGTGGAATGAAGTTGCTGTTAAGTTGTACTGACCTTGTAAAGTTTGTGTTTGTGTAAAATTATATCTAATCTTTTAACTTTGTTGTCATTATGACATAACTCCAGTAACTTTCACATTGTATGCACAATGATCAAAATACCAGAAAAGCACTATTTATATAGAGTATAAACAAGTGTTTCACTTCATAAATGATGATTTAGACAACGTTAGGCTCAAATTATAAACAAGATTTTACAGAATAATAAATTTATGTTCATTCATACAAACTTCACATTTTGGCTTTTAAACCCTGGGAAATGCCTGGCTTATTTCCTTTGTAGGCATATTACTGTAAATTATTACAGCATATTACTTTAATCTTTTGTGTATCATCATGAGTTAGAAAAAAATGCTAGTCTATACTAATGAAAAAGTTAAACATACATGTTTAAAAACCTCCAAAATCACTGTCTGACCATTTACCTGTGCATGTTTCCATTGGTGGTGAATGTCTGGTAACATATCGAACACTTGTATGGCCTCTCTCCACTGTGAACCAGCATGTGGCGGTCCAGAGAACTGGCCGAGCTCAAAGCCTTCCCACAGATACTGCAGGAGTGGTCAGTTCCCCCACTATCTGTGTTATGCTGGAGGATAAATGAGGCACAGATGTCATTACACTGAGATATAGTCTACATATATATAATATATAAAGAAATGAGTATAAAACATCTTCCGTTTCAGTGAAATTCTGATCTAATGATTTTAAAACAAACTAACATGTTAAATCAGATTGCTGTGGTTCAGTAAACAGGTGTACATGTAGGGACCTGTTTGTGTAAGAGTACGCACCTGTCTGATATGCATGGTGAGCTGGTGCTGTGTCATGCAGTTTTTGTTACACAGGGGGCAAATGAAGCTTGAGCGTTCTTCTTTAACTTCCTGTAGTAGACACACAGACAAGACAAGCTTTAGATACAACATACCCATTATTTTATTTATCATAAGTTGGGTTTCCATGATACAAACGTAAAGAAAATACTTTCAAAGTTTGCAAAAAAACAAACAAATGTGAATTAGTTGCGTTCCCATCAAGTTGTTCGGAGCGGATGACGGTAGTATTGGTAAACTAGTAACCAACAGTAAATAAAACACCATCAGCGGAAACAGCCGATTAGTCATGTGGCTTTAATGTTCACTAAGTCAGAATTTATTCGACAAATGCGTTTCTATATCCCATTATTCGCATCAACTATTCACCTCAACTTTTTTGCAAATTAAAGGATTTTTTTTCGAAATAGCATATTATCAAACATAGCTCTTGATATACTATTATAGTTTTTGTTAATATTTTTAATTGGATTACATTTTTTTGTATTTTCTGTTTTAATTTTAGTTATAGTTTTTGCAATTATTGTAATTTTTATTAGTTTAAAAAAATGTCTACTTAGTTTTATTAATTTTAGTACTTCACTAAATGAAAATGAGAAATGTCAACTTGGCAACTATCTGAAATAAAATAAGTTTTTTATATTTAAATTTATTCAGTTAATGTTAATTTTATTTTAGGTAATGAAAATGTTTTTTTTTTTTTTCATTAACAATAATAATAACCCTGCTACGAAAGTCATTTTTTTTATTATATTTTCTATTCCATTTCCGTATATACACATGATTCAAACATTTTCAAGTATTTCTCTGTTTGAGTATTTCCATTAAATGTATGTATATGTACATATAAAACAGTAAAGAAAATGACTTGACTTTAGTCACAATATGATTTCTTAACATATTAGAAAAAAATATTTATTTGTACTACATTTCTACTTATTTTTTTATTGGTAACACTTTACAATCAGGTTTTATTTGTAAACATTAGTTAACTACATTAGTTAACTAACTAACTAACTAACTAACTAACTAACTAACTAACAGTGAACAATACTTCTACAGCATTTATTAATCTTTATTAACGTTAATCTCAACATTTACATTTTATGGTTAAAAGTTTTATATGTCATGAACTAACATGAACATGAATATTTTTATTAATTAACATTAACAAAGGTTAAAAATACTGCAAAAATATATATTGCTCATTGTTAGTTTGTTAGTTGGTGCATTTATTAATTTATATATGTTAAAATATATAAAATATATAATTTATATATAACATTTAATATACATTTAATATAAAAATATGACTAGATTTCAACAACCCTGCAATGTTTAACTGTGCAATCGTACCCAAGGTGTCCCCTGTACAGAGCTCTGTACAAATTTGATTATATATTCAACTATTCATTTCTAACTATTATACCTCATGAGAGTCATAGAAACTGAAAACACATTAAGTAGTGATGTATTAATCAAGCAAAAATCCAAAATCAAATGAAAAATACCTTAACACATGTCACTACCCATGACTCCAAAACCCTAGTGAGATGTTTATTTGTCCCCCAGTGAGAGATAAACACAATAGGTAAAACAGATGCAGGATATAGCCTGCCTGATGAAGATAGTATGTGTCAGAGCAGCAGGAGCGGTTGTGCGCTCGCGTCACATGGAGTAACAAGTGGTCTCTCCATCTGTTTCTCCAGACAACAGCAGCACTGGCTGAGGAAGAGCATCACTAATTCAGTGGGCAGTAGAGCAGCGGTGCAGAGTCACTCAGCGTATGGAAATGCAGTTAGGGTTGTAGGAAGGGATACCAGAGGGGGCTGGGAGACTGAAACACCTGTTTTCTCCACAGAGAAGTGTTTCAGTCGAATCCCACACTTTAATTGAAGGCATAAGACAAGCATCGGCTCTCACAAAGGGGGGATTGAGAAAGAGCAAGGACCATTTGTTGTCGCTCATTTAACTGAGTTCATGTAACAGCCACTCTGACTGACTACCAGAGACGGTATGAGGGGGATGAGACAGTCCACTCGTAGACAATCAGGAAAAATCATAACACTAAATATGGCATCTACAAAAATGAGAGTGTCACTATGCGATTAAAAGAGCCAGTCATGTGTTTTTTCTACTGTAGAACGCGCATGTACATTAGCTGAACCAGCTTGAAAAATATAAAATCACTAAAGAATCAGCTAAAGAAGCCACATTTGAATTTTATTGCTGATTTGAAATTTGTTATTGAAACTCAATCTTGACAAACAGTCTTGGAGATTTGGTTGCATCCGAAATCACATATTTCCCTACTATATAGCAGGTGAAAAGCAGGATATAAACAAAGTAGTTTGTCCAAATTCACAGTAATCTTAAAACAGTACCTGGACAACCTACTACTTCTGGAGAGATTCTGATGTGCACATCTGATGTAAACTTTAATGTCCCATGAGGCCACGGGGGAGGATTTGTGTGTGGCAGTGAAGCGACGCAACTGACGCTGTAGGTCACATAATAGTGACAACGCGACGAATGTAGTACATCCAGAATTCAGTCACATTCATACATTACTAATTCAATAAAAGTACCTACTCAGAAAGTATGTGATTTCGGACACAGCCTTGGTCTTGGTCCCTATTCAAGTAGATGAGATACCAATATGGCTGCCAAGTGGACTGACTAGCTTTCAAAGGAAGACTCCACCTCTGCAACCTACTACAGGTGTAGTTACTTAGTGCAGTTGACATTCCCTGAATGAGGTGTACAGTACAATTACAGCAATAATAACATCCGCTTCTGCTCACATATAGCGAATGCTATACCTGATTTCTTCTCCCAGTACGATTGACAGAGGGTGATTTGGTGGTACTTCTGGGAGATGTTTTGGTGGGCTCAGAGTCGACTCCATTGATCTGGCCCACATTCATCACAGTGCTCATCATGGAGTTGATGGAGGACAGCTCCTCCTCTGTTCTGACTCCAGCTTCATCTTCATGCTCTGGTCTGTCCATTCCATCACAGTCTGCTTCTATAAATGACATGATTACTAAATGACCGTGGCATTTTAACCATTACAATGTGTCTCTTTAGGGACATGACAATTCCGTCATCATTTATTCACACTCATGTTGTTCCAAAATGTAAAATTTTCCAATCATTTTTCCTGATTCTATGAAATTAGTCTAAAAAGGTCTAATTTTGTATACTTTTGTATCACAGAAAAAAATTCATTTGGGTTTGGAAAAGCCTGAAAGTTAGTTAATAATGACAGAATCTTTATTTATTATCTCTTTAAACATGAGTGTGGCATCTCACCTTCAACATATTCTGGTGTATGTGTGGGTGGCTGATTGTTAACAGCCTCTTCTGACAAATGAGATTGTTCATTCACATCAGCAACACCAACACCATTGCTGACAGTCTTTTCAGGGGAGGCACTTTCCATTTCTAAGAATGGAGAATTTTTGTTACTCAGGACTCAATATAACCCAAATTATAACAGATATGCCCATTAATGAATTACTTTTCCCATTTGCAAAAGAAGCCACATTGAAATCATTAAGAGATTATATCTTCTGCAGAAGCTGTGAAGTGTTTTATAGGAGCAACTTTATTTAGCACATGCTCTTATTAATTGTTTTCACAGATTCAAATGGGAAAACTAAAGATTTCTAATAATAACCAAGTTGAAAACAGTTGTGCTGCTTAATATTTAAGGTGAAACGGTGATACATTTTTTTCATGATTCTTTTATGAATAGAAAGTTCAGAAGAACAACATTTATATGAAGTAGATTTTTTTGTAACTGTCACTTTTGATCAATTTAATGCGCCCTTGCTGATTAAATGCCTTAATCTTACTGACCCCAAACTTTTGAACAGAAGTTTAAATATTGGATTTAAAAAGCTACACTCTTGCCACAAACATCTCATTTTGAACTGAGCGCTATGCATTGAATTGTCTAAAAGTGAAGATAGGAAAAGCACTGGCTGAGGAGTGTTTGAGGCAGCTGTGGGAGTGTGATACTACAGCGAGAGAGGCCCATCCCAGTGAGGGGGTGGTGCAGGGTGAGGAGACGGGGGAGAGAAAGATGAACGACACATACGTGAGAGCACGGGAGGGGAGAAAAGGAGGGGAAGCAGAGATGGAGGAAAACACTGAGAGAAATGTGAAATGTGAGAAAAGTGTAGAGAGAGGACTGGAAAAGCGAGTCGAGGGACTGGGTGCATGTTCAAACGGAAGAAACTTGGAAGTCTTTCTGCTGTAAAGAGAGGAACAGTAGGGGGGTTGGGTTTAGAGTCAAAGCAGGAAGTGGCTGTGTGAGCAGTGGAGGGTAGACGGTTGTCTGCTGTACTCTCTCTTGCTCTAACCATGCGGCCCTGCTGCAGTTAATGTGTGCCATTGCAGGGTGTGATCTCCTCTGCTGGAGGGGGGAGGGTAGGAAATCCCCCTCCCAGCTCCCACCATCCCAAACTCTGCTCATGTACTTCCACTGGTTGGAAAAGTGTGGAGAGAGGAGTCCTGACTATTTGTCCTGACTTTTTCTATATTGGATTTTACTTTGAGGAAAAGAGATGCACATATGGAAGGGTTTAATGCGTGTTCACACTGACTAGAGGGCACTAGGTCACTAATAAAGGTACGGTCACATTTACCGTTGCTCTGCAAATTGGAGTCATTTTAATTGGAATCCGTGCGAATTGTGCGACTTGGATTTTTGAGTGATTTCGCTAATGCTCAAGTTGGTCAAGCGATTTCACCAGAATCACCAAAAAAAACCCTGCTTGGTTTGAAAGTGACTTCTGTGTGAGCAGTGCTTCATACTTAACTACTTAACTTCACTAATATGATTTCACCTTTTAAGCATTCCTACCTCTGGATGCCCTAACGTTACTGGTGTGTAACGAGATTGAGAATGAGAATTGAGAATGTTCTCAATCTCAATGAGATCTATTCTGCTAGAAATAAAAAATTCACAGGGATGTATAAATATGTCAGTAGTGCATTATGTATCATATAATTAAAATGAACAACTATCAGTTGTATTCTGTTAGAACTATTCTGTTAGAATGACATGAACCCATTGTTTTGCTGTATGAGGGCACAGACAAATCAAATAATCTGTGTAATCTCTATTGTGTTGTCTCTCATTTGCATATAGCTAAGTATGCCCAAATTGCATCATCAATGGTTGCTGTTGCTTATGTTGACAGAAATCGTCCACTCTCAGATACCGAAGGTTTCGCTATAAAAGCCTTTAGCCATTCAAAAATATAATGCGTCCTTGCTGAATAAATGCATTAATATCTTTCAAAAAATCTATTGAGAATTTTTATAAGTGAATAAGAGGGATAAATGGATCATTTAGAGTGTGTGGACAGATGCAGCGTATAAGTGCTGCAAGCTGAGATAGCAATACAGCATAGATCCAGAGATTATCTGAGATTAATGAGCTGTTATTAGCCAAGCATCTATGGACTAACTGAGAGGGTTAGGATTAAAGACAGTAATTAATTAGCCACTGGAGCTAATGACGACAGATGGGCGTCAGTTAAACACATCATCATATAGTTCATACATAGGACTAATATGATAGGAAAATATTTGGTATGAGGCAGAAAATCAAATGAACTGGCAGGAGGTAAACAAAGTTAAAAAATAATAATTCAAGAAACGATATACACTAACGTTCGAAAGTTAAAGGTTGGTCACCCATTAAATTAGACCTTATGCACCAGAGAAACAAGCATCCATCTTTAATATTTTGTCTTTAAACTTCCATTTTTGCGGTAGCTCTGTATAATTCTATGGCATCGCTGTTGAAGAGTAGCTGGAAAAGTTTTTTACTTTACGAGTTAGCGAAAGTTATCATGAGCACTGTAATGTTTGAAGCATATGTCATAACAAATGTCAGTAGACCGGGAAGATTTTAAAACGAGTGGTTCATTCATAAATCCGTAAGATATTACCTTCATGCTGTGGAAATACAAGCCGGAAGACAGAACACAACGAGTGCGGCGCTGAAAAGGGGCGGAGCTACATAAGGTCTATCAATGTAAAGGAAAATCTAGATTTCCACCCATTTGATTTGTTGTTGTGAGCGGTTGCCAGGGTGTTGCCATGAGACTGCTAAAGCATTTTGAGTGACATTAGCAAGTTGCATTGTGGTTGCCAGGGTGTTCTGGGTAGTTGTGTGCTGGCCCAAGTCAAACAAACCCACTCCCAGGTTTCTATGATATTCTCATCCCTAGATAATACTTCGTAGTGGTTTGTTTTGATGTTAAAGCTATATAAAATAGAGCATAAAGAAAAGTATGGAAAATAATATAACAGTGATGCTAGCTTAATAAGCACCAGTAATAATTCAAGAAACATTATACATGTAAAAGAACAAAAAGGACAAATAGAAAAAAAGGAGTGCTGATGCTCTGATACACACTGTCCAGGCAAGCACATGACCTCTTACATCTACAGGCTATAAAAGTGTCTTAGTTAATGGGAGTGTGGGGATTATACAGACCTTCCCTCCTACTGGGAACAGATAACACTGGATAATGATGAGTCCATCTGCCCCTGACCATCACTCTCTTTTACACACTCACACTACAAGGTACATCAGTAGGAAGACAGAAACCAGAAGAAGAGGTATATATGCCCATTCACTGAACCTCTGAAGAAAACATGAGCTATGGTCTAAAACCTAGTGAGCAGCCTATATAGACAGCTACCTTTTAAGGCAGCATCTTAACTACCATGAAACCACATATGTGACAGATCTGAAAAGCTCTACATTAGTGCTCTGCACTGGAAACTCAACTCTTAATTGATTCCAACAGAATTAGGCATTAGCATGTTGCTAAGCTAACAAACAATACTCTATCAAACATTAAGAAAACATTTCACACACAAATAACTATGTGTATTTCCAACATTTCTCTCACCTCCACCATCTTGGATTTATTATTTTCACTGAGTTTGTTGCAATGCATTCTGGGTTTGCTCAACTAGGTTTTGGAGCACAGTAATAAACTTTCTCAAATCCCAAGGAATGACCCAACAGCATGAATGCTCGCAGTAGATTTATGTTTTCATTCAGAATGTTCTTGACTATTTTGTTCCTCTTTTCGTTCATAAGTACACAGAGGAGTGGAAAGTATGAACACCACCACCCCCCCATGTTCCACCAGAGAGAAAGCGGGGAACTTGTGCATTTCCTGTTTGGTGTGGTGGCTGGGAAGTTCTGGGGAATGCTGAGCCATTATTCTCCTTTGCTTCCTCTACACTGCAGAGATCCCATGTTCTTCCCTGTTATCATCCTCCATCTTACAGGCCATCCTCCATCTCACTTATATTCCTCCTCCCAACTAACCTCCATCTCTTCTCACTTTGAAAAATTTGCATCTCAACATACAAAATACTATTTTAATATCTAAATAAAGATGTTCCATACCAACACACACAACCTATGTAAAATTTTAAATAATCTTAAATGGATAATTCACACAAAAATTTAATTCAGTCTTCTAATCCTATATGACTTCCTTTCTTCCATGTTTTTGTCCGTACAATGAAAGTCAATAGGGTTCAATGTTGTTTGGTTCCCAATGTTTAAAATAATCCTTTTATGTCCCACATACGAAATTAAGTCTTTCAGATTGTTAACAACATGAAGGTGAATTAATCTTTTAATAAAGGTTCAGCAACACCTCCTGACTATCCACATGGATGTACTGTTGTCAGGCAACTCTATATGGGCATACAAATGGAATAATAATTTAATTTAAAATATTTTATGCCTACAGTGAAAAAAAAAAAAAAGAATCCTGCTAAATTTATTAATATTAAAAAACGGCAGCTGTCGTGGCCAAGACATTCACCATAAAAATGAGAATGTGTCAGGTATTATTGGAATTATATTGGTGCCTGTATGTTTTACAACTTATAACCATATTAAGTAATATGGGGTTAATATACCAATCTACTTGATTGACAAAAAAAAAAAAAAACTTAAAGTGTACTGATAACCACCATGATAATACAGGTGGTACAACAGAAAACCACATGATGAATCATAGTTCATAAAACATGTCCAATACTCAAATATAGACGGTGCACAGTGTCATAACACTATGAGTAACACACTAAAATAATACAATAAATATTCACTAAATAAATTCAAATGCAACCCAAAACACCCTAATGTACATTATTACTGATAACAAAAATAAGAAAAAGCAAAACTATTTATATAAATATAATCACATGTAATTTGTGATGCAGGGATTTCTGAGAATGTCCTTTTACTGTTTTTCACAGTAAATTTTACAGCACTTACCATAAACCATAAATCTGTCCGTATTTTACATATAATGCAATGTTAAACCATTTTCAGTTTTTCATCCTATGTGGTAATGTAACTTACTGTTAACCAGTTAACACGATTTTACAGTAGAATTTATATTTTCTATGTAAAAATTACACATTTTTTACAGTGTATGGATAAAGGGATTTGAATCTAAACCCAACACCTATGGTGCCTGCAACTACCCACACACACACACACACACACACACAGAATGGTCAGTAGTGTCAGGTGCCTTTTGAATATTTACCCATTTTAAGATTTGGGCTAAACACGTCACAGGGTCATGGAGTCGCAGGGTTACGGGCACAGGATGAGGGACAGCGACCTCTGCTCATACTAAAAGAAAGCAAAACACACACCCACACACAATTACTACACACACAATGCAAGTGTTACACTGCAAGAAAGCCGTATACACCAAGCGAGTGTTATGTTTAAAAAAAGCACACATAACACAAGAGTTAAAGGGAGCTGAGTAAGCATGAAAATGAATGCGAGGTGTTTCCCTTCGGGATTAAAATGAGAAATCCTTCAGGCTATGAGGGGATTGTGGATTCAGAGCACGTTTTCCCATGAGGCGAGGTCCGGGAAGAGACAGCGGCCTGAAAAGGCCACATGAGAAAGAGTGACATCATTTCAGATGTGCTCTCTGTAGTGTAAAGGTAACAGGAGAGATCCAGCCTCAGGCCTCTTGTTCAGTTGGTAAACTGAAACGGGCTGCCATCACATAACACAAAGTCACATGCACTGCCAAGTTTCCTCTCGGGTGAGCGCAGGAGCCAGTGCTACAGGCATCTGTATGGAACATTACTACTGCTTTTACAATAGCATATCACAAGAGCTGGTATTAAAAGACCCAAGAACAAAGGGAGGCAGAAGAGTGTGAGGATGAGGGGATAGAGAGACGGATGACGTTACGGAGATGGATGGAAGGCAGATGGATGAAGCTTAAGGTTGTCAGGATGTGCAAAACAGGCTTATTTCAAATTATCCAGTCAGGAAAAACATATTTTTGTCTGACAGACATTCATGTGATACCATGGACACAAATAAAGTGGGTTAAAGTGCAAAGCGTGGACATTTTTTACAGCAAATAAGCTAATGTGATACGGCATGATGGAGCTTATGCGGGCAATACAAATTTGAGTTCCCCAGTTCGATTCACACTTTTGTTTTTTATCTCCTCTTAATAAAGTTTTGTTTTGTGTTCCTCTAAGGTTTTGATTTTGTCCAAATGAATCAGAGAAAAAAGTGTGTAATGACAATAATTAAACTATTTTAATTAAAGCATATTCTTAATGAAAATATGATGACAAAAAATAAGCTGCTGAATAAAAACTACTGATCCTGTCCAAAACTTAGTTTTTGTCTTTTTCGTCATTCATACATCTTTTTTCTACGTCTTTTTGCACATTATTGTCAACTAAAATGTTATTTACACTAAATTAAAACGGTTATTTTCCACTGTGAAAGTTAATCACTCAAAGGTTTAACTTCTGTAAAAAAAATATATTTTTTTAGTAAAAATACAAAAATGTATTAAACTTTCTACAAAAAATGTTTTCAACATTGATAATAATGAGAAATGCTTATTGAGCATCAAATCAGCATTTTCAAATGATTTCTGAAGGATCATGTGACACTGAAGACTGGAGTAATGATGCTGAAATTTCATCTTTGCCATCACAGGAATAAAGTGCATTTAACATATAGCCTATTCAAGTAGAAAACAAATATTTGAAACTATAATAATATTTCACAATATTATACTGTTTTTACTGTATTTTTGAAAAATAAATGCAGCCTTGAGCATAAAAAACTTCTTTCAAAAACATCAATAAATGATACAGACAAAAAACATTTGAACGGTAGCATATATGCAATTTTAGTCCAAAAGCAACAAAAGCTAATACATTTTACATAATAAAACACTGACTAAATATAAAGAACATTTTCATCAAAAATGAATAAATAAATAATGACTCCAAAAATGTTTTAACAACTCAAGGTATGTGTTTGGTTCCCAGGGAATACTGATAAAAAATATAAACAAATGAATAAATGTAAAAGTAAGCAGGTCAGGAAATAAGCACGTCGCTGGTACAAAAGCTCTTAAGAAGGCCAAAACAACGGGCAAAAGAAAGAGTGTGTGTCTGAGGCAAGAGTGTGTCAAAGCTCCTGCATCCCTGTGTGACAGGCACAGGCAAGTGTTGGATTGTGGGCAGGTGTTGGCTCATGGGGCTATCGCGTTCTGCTGCCTCTACACTCCACACTGTTCCTGTATCAGTTTCAGCATGTGTGTATGTGTGTTTGTGTTGAGTGGGGGAGGTGTCAGAATAGAAGGGTCTCGGTGGGGATGGGGGCTACAGTGCTCCGAGAACCAGGAGGAGGATTCCTGACAAGAGAAGAGGTTTCTGGTTTAACTGGTTCTACTGCTCAGCTCTCTCTCTCTCTCTTTCTCTGGGTGGTTCTCCTCCTCCTACATCCTAACAAACTCTATCTTATTTCAACACAAACTTCTGCTGCATTTCCTGCACAATTTCCTTTTCTGCAATCTTATCCAGGCAAAAAAAAAAAAAAAGTTCACAATGATTAATATTAAATCAGAGTCATATTTATCATTAGAGCATTATACAAACCTGTATCGTAATTCTTCTTCATATAAAAAAAAATAGAAAATCTGTGTTTTACAACATAATAGCTAGTTTCTAGCAACTCTAAATATGGTTTAGGTGTGTGGCCAACTGGAGAACCAGCTGTTGGGCACCTGGCTGAGCTGGCAGACCAGCTTGGACCAGATAGACACCAACTATCATGTTCCAAAACACAGCTATCGCTTTAGGCTGGTTTCAGCTGGATTTTCCAGCAGGTGAGGGAGTAGTTAGTAGTAGTAGTAGACCGTGACAAATCAAGAAATGTGCTTGAAACTCTGATTGAAATGAACACAAGGGGTTAACAGGGAAGAAGAGGAGGAGGCCCTTGGCAAAGCAGCACTCAGCTGTCACTCCAAACAGGTGGCCCTGACGTGACCTTTGGCTTTTATTGCATACAGCAACCATTTTGTTTCAGGCAACCAGGCCAGGAGCTCCAGCAAAAACCATGACATCACACATGGAGGATGAACTTCAGTGAGAAGTCAATAAGATCCAAAAATATGGTTTGGATGAAGGGATGCTCACGGTGTTTGATGCATGTGCTACTGGCGATTACGCAATCATAAAAAGGGCCTACAATTTTGAGCGATGGTGAAAACTGTTGTCATGTGGCCAATTTTAAAAATCAAACACTAAAAACTAAAATCAGTCATTTTAAATGCTACAAGCAGTGTTATTTTAGTATCACTGATATACTATTATAGTTTTTGTTAATATTTTCAATTAGATTTTTTTATACATATTTTGTTTTCATGTTTAATTTGAGTTAATTTAATGAAAATTAATGAAAACTATCATTATGTTTTAGTTTATTAAGCTTAAGTTATTTTAGTAGGCCTGCTTCAACTGAAAATTAGAAATGTTGCCCTGCCAACTAGCTGAAAGTTTTTATATTTTATTTTATTTTGGTTAATGATTTATGGTTTTATTCTGATATTCATTTCAGATTTGCAAAATATTGCTTAACAGTGGTATTAAATTATGACTGTTTTATAAACATTAATAATTTTAAACAAAAGTGAGGCGAAGGTAATCAAAAAGGTACAAACAGGGGAAAAGAGCATCCATCCATCCATCCATCTTCTACCGCTTATCCGGGGCCGGGTCGCGGGGGCAGCAGTCTAAGCAGGGATGCCCAGACTTCCCTCTCCCTAGACACTTCCTCCAGCTCTTCCGGGGGGACACCGAGGCGTTCCCAGGCCAGCCGGGAGACATAGTCTCTCCAGCGTGTCCTAGGTCTTCCCCGGGGTCTCCTCCCGGTGGGACATGCCCGGAACACCTTCCCGGGAAGGCGTCCAGGAGGCATCCGGAAAAGATGCCCGAGCCACCTCAACTGACCCCTCTCGATGTGGAGGAGCAGCGGCTCTAATCTGAGCTCCTCCCGAGTGACCGAGCTTCTCACCCTATCTCTAAGGGATCGCCCAGCCACCCTGCGGAGAAAGCTCATTTCGGCCGCTTGTATCCGGGATCTTGTCCTTTCGGTCATGACCCACAGCTCATGACCATAGGTGAGAGTAGGAACGTAGATTGACTGGTAAATCGAGAGCTTCGCCTTGCGGCTCAGCTCCTTCTTTACCACGACAGACCGGTACAGGGACCGCATTACTGCAGAAGCTGCACCGATCCGCCTGTCAATCTCCCGTTCCATCCTTCCCTCACTCGTGAACAAGACCCCAAGATACTTGAACTCCTCCACATGAGGCAGGAGCTCTCCACCAACCTGAAGCGAGCAAGCCACCCTTTTCCGACTGAGAACCATGGCCTCGGACTTGGAGGTGCTGATTTTCATCCCAGCCGCTTCACACTCGGCTGCAAACCGTCCCAGTGCATGCTGGAGGTCCTGGTCTGATGAGGCCAACACGACAACATCATCCGCAAAGAGCAGAGATGAAATCGTGTGGTCCCCAAACCCGACCCCCTCCGGCCCCTGGCTGCGCCTAGAAATTCTGTCCATAAAAATTATGAACAGAACCGGCGACAAAGGGCAGCCCTGCCGGAGTCCAACACGCACCGGGAACAAGTCTGACTTACTGCTGGCAATACGAACCAAGCTCCTGCTCCGGTCGTACAGGGACCGGATAGCCCTTAGCAAAGGGCCCCGGACCCCATACTCCCGGAGCACCCTCCACAGGCCGCCGCGAGGGACACAGTCGAATGCCTTCTCCAAATCCACAAAGCACATGTAGATTGGTTGGGCAAACTCCCATGAGCCCTCCAGCACCCTGTAGAGGGTATAGAGCTGGTCCAGTGTTCCACGACCGGGACGAAAACCACACTGTTCCTCCTGAATCCGAGGTTCTACTATCGGCCGGATTCTCCTCTCCAGTACCCTGGCATAGACTTTCCCAGGGAGGCTGAGAAGTGTGATCCCCCTATAGTTTGAGCACACCCTCCGATCCCCCTTCTTGAAAAGAGGGACCACCACCCCGGTCTGCCAGTCCAAAGGTACTGTCCCCAACCGCCACGCGATGTTGCAGAGGCGTGTCAGCCAAGACAGCCCCACAACATCCAGAGACTTGAGGTACTCAGGGCGGATCTCATCCACCCCCGGTGCCTTGCCACCGAGGAGTTTCTTGACTACCTCGGTGACTTCAGCTTGGGTGATGGATGAGTCCGCCTCCGAGCCCTCAGCCTCTGCTTCCTCAATGGAAGACGTGACGGCGGGATTGAGGAGATCCTCGAAGTATTCCTTCCACCGTCCGGTGATATCCCCAGTCGAGGTCAACAGCTGCCCACCTCCACTGTAAACAGCGTTGGTAGGGCACTGCTTCCCCCTCCTGAGGCGCCGGACGGTTTGCCAGAATCTCTTCGAGGCCGACCGATAGTCCTTCTCCATGGCCTCACCGAACTCCTCCCAGGCCCGAGTTTTTGCCTCCACAACCACCCGGGCTGCAGTCCGCTTGGCCCGTCGGTACCCATCAGCTGCCTCAGGAGTCCCACAAGCCAGCCAGGCCCGATAGGACTCCTTCTTCAGCTTGACGGCATCCCTTACTTCCGGTGTCCACCACCGGGTTCGGGGATTGCCGCCTCGACAGGCACCGGAGACCTTACGGCCACAGCTCCGAGTGGCCGCGTTGACAATGGAGGTGGAGAACATGGTCCACTCGGACTCAATATCTCCAGACTCCCTCGGGATCTGGTCGAAGCTCTGCCGGAGGTGGGAGTTGAAGATCTCTCTGACAGGAGATTCGGCCAAACGTTCCCAACAGACCCTCACAGTACGTTTGGGTCTGCCGAGTCTGTCCAGCTTCCTCCCCCGCCATCGGATCCAACTCACCACCAGGTGGTGATCAGTTGACAGCTCCGCCCCTCTCTTCGCCCGAGTGTCCAAGACATACGGCCGGAGGTCGGATGAAACGACCACAAAGTCGATCATCGACCTCCGGCCTAGGGTGTCCTGGTGGGAACATGGAAAAGAGCATGAACAATTAAATATCAAATTCTGAACAAAAATGATATACTTAAAAAAAACTGGTACTTATATTGTGCATCAAGTGATATATTGTGCAGTCATATACTAATGTACTTCGTACATTTCTCTCTTACATGAGAGAAAACGACACTGAACAGCACACTGATTTCAATTACCCATATTCGTTATGGTTTTGGCTAGTTGAAAACTTTAATTTTGGTTCATTTTCAGTGAAGAATATGAAGAAAAATTCACCTCTTGGCAGCAACCCACATGCAAACCCTCTTTTGGTCTGTGCAACCAGAGCGTAACCATCCATTCGCTGCGAGGAGACCCTAACTTCCTCTGTCACATACAGCTGCTGTCCTGTGATGTGACACACGCTGCAGTATAGCAGACTGAGCTCTCTGAACTACCACCCATTTCCAGCACTGTGCATTCCAGGCTATTTAAAACTCAATCCCAGTGCAGATTTACCCAAGCGTACACTTCTGGTCATTATTTCACAAACCTCCCCCCAACCCCACCACCACCCTGATCTCTCTCCATCTCACCGTCTTTCTCTAAACCCATCTGCAGAAGAGGGCCATCCTCTGCAGCGGAATGAATCGTTCGGTGAAGGATTTGAGGTTTGAGGCCTCACAGACAGCCACTGTCTCGGGCCAGACAATATACAGTGTATTGCCCAGTGAGCTGAAGTAGGTCAGAAAGTGTATTTGGCAGTGTAACGCATGTTTACGCTCGCTGTCTCCACTGCAGAACTCGCAGCCTCCCGCCTGCACGCATGCATGCCAGCTCCCTCTGCTCCTGTGTCTGTTATATCCACCCCGACCGGCCCTCTGTCCTTCTCCACCCACCTTCAACTGAGTCCTTATCATCAGACACAGACTTTGTCTATTCAGCACACCCACTCTTGCGCCTCTGAATGAGCATGCATGCATGCATGAGCTCGCATGCACGCAGACTACTTCTGCATAAAATGAGTCACCAATGGGGCTTAATTATAAACTACACATGGGCTTTTCATCTGAAGAATGTTCTTCTGCTCAAATGTGACCGTTGTGTCCATCTCCTCAGGGCAACCCTGATCAAAGTACAGGGCCACATCACTGAACGCTGGTCACCATAGAAACCACCATTCACTGACTCCTCCACAGAGTCCCACCCCCGAAGCCCCACCCCTCCTCGAGGGCCCTGCCGTTTAATACGACCAATCCAGTCAGAGCAGTCAGGTGACACTGCAAGGCTTATTTGAGCAAGTAACTGCTGGAAACAGCCGGAGGTTGTCTGTCAACCACATGGCGCTTGTCAAAAGCTAGAACGGAGAAAAGCAAACTGCCTTTGCGAAAATAATCCACTGTGCTCGCGCATACACAACAGCCATTGCTGAAATAAGTAAGACTTTGTGTAAGAGCGGCTCTGGTGCCAGTGGAAAGACCGCTATTCTGAGGGTGTAACATACAGGAGACGTTTGGAAGGGGGAAGTGCAAAGATGGTCTCCATTC
Organism: Scardinius erythrophthalmus; assembly: GCF_964197995.2. Classification (NCBI taxonomy): domain Eukaryota; kingdom Metazoa; phylum Chordata; class Actinopteri; order Cypriniformes; family Leuciscidae; genus Scardinius; species Scardinius erythrophthalmus. Next base: position 22,775,992 of record NC_138229.1, on the reverse strand, counting down.
AGCATAAGCCATTAGGATTAAAGGGTTAGTTCATCCAAAAATGAAAATTCTGTCATTAATTACTCACCCTCATGTCGTTACAAACCTGTACAATTTTCGTTCATCTTCAGAACACAAATTAAGATTTTTTTTTTTTTTTTTTTACTGAGCTATTTCCATACAACACAACAACCACTTTGACGCTTCAAAAAGTTCATAAAGAGATTGTAAAACGTATCCATATGAATTTAGCGGTTTACTCCAAATTTTCTGAAGAGACTCGATTACTTTATGTGATGAACAGATTGAATTTAGGCCTTTATTCACATATGAACATTCATCAACTCACACATCAGTTGTGGTAAACGGAGGCTCAAGCATGTTCGCTTGATGTTGCGAAAACCAATGAGGTTCATTCTCTTGTTACGCAGCATGTCTGAGCTTTAGCAAGAACCAATGAGGTTCATTCTTGTGTTACGCAGTAAGTTTGAGCTTAAGCAAGAACAAATGGAAAGCAAAATGGATAAACAGCTAGTACTGTGTGTCAGAATTTCCGGAGCTATACAATACAAGTTTGCGGTAGTTTAGGGACATGGGGAGAAAAGCTGTGTCATGGAGACATATCTCAATTCAAGTTGGAATGTCAGGTGCTGTCGCTTGCTTCTTAGCATGGGACAGATACATATTTTGCTGCTGACCAAAAGGTGTAACAACAATCAAATGACTAGACGTATAGAACTCCCGCTTAACTTTTTTAAAACTCCTACTTTGCTCTGGCCAGCGTAGTGCAAATCGCTTTGTGTCTGAAGGGCTACGCTGAACCCAGCATTCCGCGTCCGGTCTGAAAGGGCCTTTACGCAGCATGTTTGAGATTCCGCAAGAACCAATGAGGTTTGTTCTTGCACGTCAAGCAGGTTCGGTTGAGCTGCTGTTTATGTTCGCTGATCAATGTTTATATGTGAATAAAAGCCTATATTCAATCTGTTCATCACATAAAGCGATTGTGTTTCTTTAAAATTTGGTCAAAACTGCTCAATTCATATGGATTAGTTTTATGACAATTTTTTTTTTTTTTGGGTGAACTAACCCTTTAACTAATATTATTGACATAAAAATGCTAACTTTTACAGCGTTATCATGTTGAACAAATGGAAACTGCATGTAGAGAACCAGATAAGAAGTGTTTGGAAGCCCCAAAATGTTAGTAAAACCTTCACAAAGTCATTTTCTGCGGGCAGAGTCCATTTGCGTGTGTATACTAATCCCTCTCTTACCGTGGTCCCCCTCATAATCTTCTGTACTTTGCCTTGGTGAGCACCCTGATCTGGGGCAGTGCAGTTCAAACTCAAGGCTGACAGAAACAATTAGATCATGATAGAAAACTAAATTGATGAAAACAAAAAATGAACCTAGTTCATGGTTCTTCAGATATTTTAACATTCTATATTCACATTTTTTTAATGGAAAACAAGACAAAAACACTGAGGAATCAAATTTTTGCAGTGTAGTACACAACTGATTATGATATATTTATTAAATTCATCTTTGAGAGTAAACTGCAAAATAATGTGTGTTTTAGGACACTTTTTCAGTGTTTGTTTCTAAACTCCTAATTGTAAGTTACATGCTGGCTGTGTAAATGCAGATAACACAGACCTCTGCACAGCTGGAAACGGTTGGCCAAAGGTAAAGCGTCTATTTACTTTATTTGGTTTTTAGTCTGTCCTATCTAATGATTATCTCAAACATAGCTGTTTGACTGCGTTGTTGTATACTCACATTGTTAGTAGCCCAAACGAAAGAGAATGATGCTTAAACTAAGTGGAACGGCATGCAGTTTTGTGAGCTGCATTTACACAGCAAACATGTAAACACAGTAAATAGTAAAGACGCAATTCTGTGATTGGTTGGGATGGGGGAGGGTACAGAGAACATCTCTCTGATTGGCTAGAATGAGCTTTTTTTGTTTACTTGGTAAACATTTATGCATATTATAAACTAAAAGAGGACATGGCAGTAAACCCCAACAACCAACACAAATAATTAAACAATCAGAGAACACCTTCCTGAAAGTACTGAGCATAGAGAGATGGGGGGCACTGTTGAGCAAGCTGTCCAGTTTAGAGAAAAAGGATATTACTATGTTCTAATTTTATCATGCGTGTTAAAATTATGATTATATTGACAGTATGTTTTAGATGCATCCCAGCAATAAAAAACGGATTTGCTGTTTGCTAGTCAGTTGCAGGTGATAAAGAGGGGAGGGACATTCTCATTCTAGAGAGCATCTGATTGGATAAACATCTGTGTAGTGCAGAATGAGTCATCAATACATAGATTTTGGTCAATTTTCCCAGATGAGAAAGACTGTACGTTATGCAAACGTGCTAAAGGTTCATTTTAGAAGTTAAATTACTTAAACTGACTTAAAAACTAACAGACATGGAATAAAACACGTCTCATGTTATCATGAAGTCTTTAAGACTCAGAATCTGATAATCGGATTAAAATACCTACTCATTGGCGTTCATTTTGCCTCTTCAAGTCTGATTCTAGTATGCTCAAAGAACACATCCCATACTCTGTGATAAGCAGGTTAATATTTACTGCAACCCTGAGATGAACCAGGCTACAAAAGAACCAGGAGTGACCTTTGCCTCATTTCCATGTTTTGTTTTCCCTGTCCTGTTCTGTCAGGATTCCTCTGCTCATCGAGGTTCATTTAAATGAGAATAAACTCTCAAAATACAACTTAAAATACAATTCATTTCTTTTAAAGTTTTAAACATTTGCAAAACTTCAAGAAAACAAGCCTCTAATTCATTTTTGAAATGGATCAATTGTATGAAATCAATGTCCTACTATGTTTAACAGTTTCAGCAAAGTAAAACTATTTTCTTGCTGGAGAACACCTATATATAGACAGTTTAATATACTATTTGCAAGTTGCTAAATGTGAGTGCGGAAACACAGAAATCAGGTTCTAAAATAATTTTGTTCAAAGTACTGAACTCTTAACATAGCTAGGATTATCAGACATTACTAAGGGTCAGGATGGTGGACAGGCACGTTCTCCTCAAACACACTGTGTGTCTTATTTTCTAAGAGCTGGAAGAGACGGGAGCGGCCGAGTTTCTCCTCCTGAAAAGACACCATTTTGCTTCATTGTCTACACTGCCTCAGGGCATTTTGGGAGAGGCTGTTAGAGAACTGCATGAATCACCTTAATCCTGTCGACTGACAACAGTCAACTTCTAGCATCTTTCGGCAAGCATGACTTCATAACCTGTTTTCAAAGAATCCCATTGTAAAACAACTTTTAAAGGTACCAACACATTATGAAAGCTCCACTGCAGTATAATTTGAATCATCAGATGATACGGCAAGATCTTGTGATAATGTGCCATGAAGCACTCACTAATGAGATTGATGTGCTGGTGAATGAGTGTGCTTTGTAATCACTGTCATGTTGCTCCAAACCATGATATTTGTAAAATTTTAAAGATCCTACCCTCTGTTTTAAATATAATGAGCTCCAAAATGACATATAGCACCAAATAGGGTTGGGAAAAAAATCGATTTGATTTAAAAATCGAGTTGGTAGGTCAAATCGATTCATATTTTCAAAAAATCGATTTTTTAGATTTTTTTTTTCTCCCCCTCTTCAGTATAGCGTACAATACATACATTTTGTATTCGCCAAATCTTCCTTCGGGGTTTCCGTAGCCCTCGATGCTTCACGACAAAAAGACTAGCATGTTTAATTTTTTAACGGTCCTCCACGACGACGACGACGGCGCGCGAGTGAGTGAGAGTGAGGGTGTGTGTGTGTGAGAGAGAGAGACAGCGTGAGTGTGTATGTGCGAGATGTATCGTAACAGAATCGAACAGAATCGAATCGAATCGTAAATCGAGTTTTTTATAAAAAAATCGCAGATTTTTTTAGGGGAAAAAATCGCCCAGCTCTAGCACCAAATTGGCTCATATGACTTATCATAATGTCTTCTGAAGCTATATTGTTTTGTGTGAGAAACAAACTAAACTTGAAGTCAATAGCCTGCTACTAAATGATAATCTTCCAATTCAATAAACTGTTAATCTCTGCAACTGGATTACTGAATCAATGAATTGGATCATTCTGATTTGTGAATGAATCATTTAGTTCTTGTGAACTGGCTCAACGGATTCATTAAAAAATGACTCAAATTCCATTGTGCTTTTTTTTTTTTTAGCCATTTCTCCAAGAATCAGGCATGACTACTTTTCGCTTACTACTAGGGTGGGTCACAATTTACCGATTAATTTTGAACTATTCCTAATACAGTTGCTATCGTGTGGACTGAACAAGACGTAGACTGTAGAGCCATAAAGTCAAATGGATTATTTTTGATAACTTAAAAGTGCTCTTGTATCATTTTGAAGCTTCACTAAATGTCAAAGAGTGTGCAGGATATTCTTTAAAATTTCACCTTTTGTGCTTTAGAGAGAAAAACAGCACCTTTTGTGCTTAAAACAGCATGATTTTTGGGGGTATATTTTTGGTTGAACTAACCCTGTAATTCCTTTGTTCGCCAAAAATTGGGAAAATTCTAGACAAATCGATGCAAACAGAGCTGCAAACCTAGACTTGGAATTTACAATGACAAATCTATGAAGCTGACAAAATATGTCTCATGAAGTCGTTCTGTATACGGAGACGCTAATTGAGGCTCTTTGAAGAAAGGCACTGAACTAACAGCCCAGCCACATCTGTTTCCCATTGCACATCGCTCTCAGAGACACAGAAGAGAATCTGTCCTCAGCCGGGACATTTCTCTGTGAAGCTCTCCTTGCGCTTAGCGAGATGAGACTGCATGATTCAAAGTCCATGCAGGTTAACGCAACGATGACATCGGTTTTTCAACCTGCAGTGCACACCTAGATTTTCCAGTTAAATAACTCCTGCACTAACAGTCATACAGAATGAGTCCCTCCCTCGTCTCATGAATCACTACAATCAACTGGAACAGAACGTTAAAGTCACAGCTTTGTCATGAGATTTCATAAAATGATGCATGACGTGACACCACTCACTGCGTCATTAGATTAGTAGAGTTTCGTAAAAAAACACACAAAAAAAACCTTTTTCTGTCAAGTTTCCAAAGCAGAAATTTGACTTTTAGCAACTCCTAAATGCAATACAAATGGATTAGCCACAGGCATATTTTCATGTCTTTCAAATGTTTGTTCATTGCTTGAACACGAAACTGGGAAGTCTGAGGTACAAAGAATGCTAGTACAAGACAAACTGGTTCCACAATGTGACTCGACCTGCCATCTTCTCGTTTCTGTCTCCCTCCTTCAGCTCCTTAATGTGCAACAAGAGCGTTTCGTCAGCATCTCCGCCTCCCTTCGTGGTGCTCCCTCTCTAGAAGCTATCAAAAATTCACAGACTGTGGGCAACTGCCAGCTGAAAAAACTGTTTAGTCAGCAACAGAGGCAGGGTGGGAGAAGAGGGGCGGGGGAAGTAGCAGAGGGAGGCAAAGGAGGAGGCCTGCGAAGCCGTGTGTGATTCGTCTTCTTTTTCTCTCACAGACAAACGTAAAAAAAAGTGAAAGGAGTCCCTCAAAAAGGAGTGTTAGCAAGTTAAACTATTTATGATTGTGGTAAAACATCACAGTTTGACTATTATGAGCTGTTTGATTGACTATCAAATAACTTAATTCTCAAACTAACAGGGTAAGGATGCGGTACCTATTGTTTCTATCTTTTTCGAACTTCCTCTATCCACACAGGCTGCTCTATTTCCTGTCATCCACGTCCCACTTGCACCAAAGCATTTTCATGAGGACTCAGTTTCACTTTTAGTTTTTCTTTACTACACTTTTATAATTTAAAAAGTAAATAATTTAGTCCAGAGGTTCCCAAACTTTTTACTACGAAGGACCAAAAATCAAAGAGAGCCGTGGACAGAAAGTAAATGTTGCATTATATCCAACTATATTAAAGTGTACATTTAAAACTCTTTTATATTCTCTAAATTTCAACGCAAAAATAAAACAAAAATAGTTGTTTTTTTCCTTTTTTTAATCCTCTTTTGTGATAAGCCAAGACGAGCCAAATCAAAGGTCATCAGGGGCCAACTTTGCCCCGCACGCCCTGGTTTTGGCACCTCTAATTTAGTCTCTTCTGTCCCAATGACCCACTGTGCATTGTTCAATACAGATTTTTTAAAACTATACAGAGTCTATTGTAAATAAGTAGCTCTTTTTCCTAAAAGCAGAGTTGTAACTGTTTGTAAGGCTTTGTCAAAAACACTGAAGACCAAAACATCAAGTAATATGAAGTCTATTTGTTATACCTTAACTAAACAAGGAGACCAATGACCAAATAAACAGTAGCATTAAAGGGACAGTTCACCCAAAAATCTTCATTTGCTCACCTTCATGTCACTCCTTTAAGACTATTTCTTATGCAGAACACAAAAGACGGTATATTGAAAAACATCTTTCATTGTATGGACAAAAAAGTAACAATATTTTTCACTTTTAGATTAAAGAAATTCATACAGGTTTGGAATGACATGTTAATTTAAGTTAATGATGACCAAACTTTCCTCATTTTTGGGCGAACTATTCCTTCAAAAGAGTCAACCTTCAACATCCATTTCTCAGTTTGGCCATAAATCAAGAATAATTTAAAGTACGTCTCTTAAATTTGAATGAAACATGCACATAGTAGCATCCATCTGCAAACTAACTTTCTTAAGCCCCACAGGTACAGTGTCTCACCCCAGACCCCAGGACCAAACCATGCTTCCCATACCCTATGAGGGAGAGGGAACATAATCTTATCTAAAATAGACAAGTTAAAAATAGCTCCAGAGCGAAACAGGACGCCCATCTCTACCCATGGATGAGTGGACAGAACACCCATCACTAGGGGCAAAAGGCTTGGTGAGGTGACCAACTAGTTTCTCCATCCAGTCTGGGACTTCAACAGACTAGTCCCTCTTTTACATTGGGCAAACATTTCACAGTTTGGCATGTTTGTCAAAGGAAGTTTACTAGAGAACCCCCGAGAGTTGATTTTAATGAATTTATATTAATCAAGATTAATCAAGATTACCGACCTTAATTTCCAAGGCTGCATCTCGATATTCCAATAGACCAAAATAAAAGCACAAAACAAATCCATCCACTCAACAGGTCTGTTTGTTGGGCTTTGAGACTCTTTATATACTTTAGAGTGTTTGAATACAAAGTGGAGTAAAAGCTGATGGCCCCTTTCTATCACTATCAGCACGGCAGCTCTGATGATCACAATGGGTTTCCTCTATTCAACTCTGGCGACTCCCTGCTGAGGACAGAGGAGATTACAGCCCAGACCACTGGTTGACTGTTCACTAGAACATGCCTTTGAATTTTCAATGGTCTTCTTGCTTTACGCGTCTGAACAAACACATCTCCACCCTACATCAGCCTGCATTGTGAGAACAGCAGCTATTAGGAAAATGAGAAAAGGAGGATTTGGGTTTTAACCTCGCCTCTCTGCATTAAGAAAATGGTAGACGTCGATGATTAAAAAAAAAATCTTAACATTTATACAAAGTAATAGAGAAACAAAGTAGTAAAATATTTGCTTAGGTGATGAAGCAACACGTTCTCATCCTGGTTCAGTGCACATTTACAATGGCTTAATCTTTTAAGATCACATTGCAATTGCACAAATGATTGTGACTTATCTTTGATTAGCAAAGTTTCTCACAATTAAAATGTGATGATTATGGGCTAAATTAATTTGCGTATGATACGTTCAATTCAAACATAAACCCTCTTAATCAGAGGTTTTCCACATTTACAGACTCAGTATAAAACTATATATTGCTTATCAGATAATTTGCTAGAAATATAATTTAATTCTATATTTTGTATAGCCTATGGTCTCTCCGAATCCCCTGGAGTACCTGCGGGTCCCCCTGATTGTAACCATAGCTTACATGCGGAAGGTAATCATAAAAACATCTTTGTAATTTATTTCCCTCTGAGTTCACAGTAGTACCTTAAGAGTACAAATACTACTCTAAGGTACTAATATGCAACATCAATGGTTAGATAAGATACAAAGTGACAAGCTGTTATAGCCTACCGCAAAGGTAAAAAAAAAAAAAAACATGTTTTGACAGTGCAGGGGATGAAAGTTACTGTACAAAACAACCATGCTGTAGTTAAAAGTCAGCAGCTTGAGAGGACTGAGCGAGTGAATGATGCTGCCACTGCAGGCCTTCTGGAGCCCAGTGTTGAATTTGGTAATGGAATGTGAACTGCTCATCTGGATCTCTGCACATTCTGCTTCTCCAAAGAGACGCGAGAATCATCAGAGGATGATGGGAGGAGGAAGGCACAAGCACAGCCTCTATCGAAACACCCGCACGAAAACGATGCTTCCTCCTAGTAATTATAGTCATCCAATCATCAAATTGAGATGGCTTAAATGGTATCATCGTTGTGGCTGCTAAGTTCAAATATAAAACCCGACTTTTCTTGAGGAACTTTTCGTCGTGCTATAAACCCAACCCAAAGATAGTCACGACGACAGCGAACTTCCTCCTTTAAAACTTTTGACATTCCCAAGCGTTAAGTTTGCATAGTGTGACAAACGAAACGATGAGGGTTTTGAGAACAATAATGTCTCGTCGAAAGTCGAAAGCGCAAATAAAACGTAAATACAACATGTCCAGACAAGGTCAAAATATAAAGGGAAGCGTGTCCAACACCCCCCCCCCCCCCCCCCCCCCCACGAGTTAGCCTCGTTCAAAGTTCTGATGTGGATGCTACGGTTCACTGTAAAATACTCACTTTTGATGACAATATAGGTGCGAAACATTTTGTCAAATGGGGGATAAACAAATATTAGCGACAGTGAGTTTAGTAAACTAAGGTAACTTATGTTGGTTGAATACATGTGCGCTGGTTAGACGCGAGTGAATTCCTGTAGTCAGGCGTTCAACCTTTGGATGCGAGAATGAAACGAGGAAGCACAAGCCCTGTGCGAGGAAAAAAAAAAGTTCGGACATCATCTCAACATCTTCGGCCTTCCAAGTTTAAAAACTTCCGATAAAGTCTCCATCCACCAAAGTTTGCAATCGGCAGGATGGAGAACGTAAACAACAACAACAACAACATGTACAAAAGTGCTCGATACTTACGCTTGACTTTGTCGGGGTTGGGCTGATTGCGCTGAGACATGGTGATGGTGAAAAGAGATGATGGACTTCGAAAAAAAAACTGCAAACTTGTTCCGGAGAGCGATCAAAATGGCGTATTTGAGGATGTGCAAAGTTCGCCAACTGGATACTTCTCTTCGCCCACTCTGTTAGCTCCCTAAAGGAATGATGGCCATCGACACTGCCGACGAGTGAGGGTCAGAAAAGTCACTTTTTCCTCAAAGTGTGTTCCTGAGCGCTGCTCAGTGAACGTGATAAGTAGACGCATCACGTGTTGCTCTAGTCTCCAAGGGGACGTGTGTTACTGAGGCTGCCACTGGAGTTCAGCTGTGAGCATCTCTACGGGAGGGGTGGAAAACTTTACCCCTTCAGCCTCATCCAACTGATTATAGATAGATAGATAGATAGATAGATAGATAGATAGATAGATAGATAGATAGATAGATAGATAGATAGATAGATAGATAGATAGATAGATAGATAGATAGATAGATAGATAGATAGATAGATAGCAACAAGTGTGTAACAACAACATTTTGTTGGCTTACAAACATTTTGTGGTAGCCTACATAAAATGAACTATTTATAGCCTAAATAACGCATATTTATAACATGAAAATAATAGCCTAATAGTGGCTATTTTATGTTCCGTAAACGATATAAAATTACTGAAAAGGTAAACGTGATAGCGACGGCACCCCAGTATCACTATGTGAAAGGCAGCTGATGATGCAACACACCTCGCGCTTTGGCGCCTTCTTTCTATCACAAGACAAACACCTGTTGGTCGTCATATACTATGATGGAGCATCCGTCATCTAAAAAATACTGTGGAAGGGCATTTCATTGTTTCAGAGACAAATGATGAGATAAATGTCAAAGAAAGACGAAATAATTTGAGGCAACAACCCAATCAACAGCCCTGTGTAAATCCTGTCTCTGAATATAACTCAGTAGGCTAAATATATTAAGAATAAAGTCCTTTTAAAGTTTTGTCTAAGATATAGTTTATATTTTTATATTTCTGATTATTCACTGTGCAGATACTTTTGTAAAAAAAAAAAGAAATGTTTCTGCACCACCGTGATTGTAATTTTTTTTATCTCCATGAAGATGTATCTGGTTACAAATTTATAGTTTTTGGCATTAACTAATTCAATCGTAGAAGAGTTGAGATTAGTCTAATTAATAATACTAATTATTATTATTATTACTATATTCCCACCACCATGCTGCATATTTTGCTCAATTTGAGTGAAAATTACTTTAAAATGGAGTAAAGAAAAAATAAATATATAAACAAATAATTTATGACAGATGATGCTTCCATTTCACAGAGGTTATGGTGAGGACTTTTTTAACTTTTCAAAACATTTATCTTCAATCATCATTATCATTGCTTGAAATTTGCATAGGCTAGTTAAAGGGATAGTTTATGAGTTTATGAGTTAAAGGGAGAGACTATGGCAGTCAATGGCTACCGTCAACTGTCTGGTTACCAACATTCTTTAAAATATCTTCTGTGTTTAACAGAAGAAAGAAACTCATACAGGTTTGGAACAACTTGAGGGTGAGTAAATAATGACCAAATTTTCATTTTTGAGTGAACTATCCCTTTAACTCATACAAGCTGCATTTGTCTGCATAGATGTGTCTCAAAAACTATCTGCGTCTCCTTTAGTGGTTTAAGTAACTCTTACTGGGATAACTATAGGCTACCTGAGAGGTGTCACTCACAGAAGCAGCATTGGCTCTGTGAGTGTGTGTTTGTGCTGCCACTAGAGAGCAGTCTCTGCTTCACCTTATGTAATCACATGAGAGTGACCTTGTGTTGGTACTAACTAAGCAAAGTCCCTGACCCACAGTGACCTGGATAATTGCTTCTGGCCTACGTGTTCTCCATCCCGCAGAAGACACCAAGTTCCTTTGTATTAACATAATTTAGCCCCCCTTTTTAGCTTTATTTTCTTTATTGTTTCATTTAGATAAATTTTTTATTAGCTAATATTCATAGAACTTGAAAAAAGAAAAATTTGTTCGCATAGAATGATATTTACAAACTCTAAAGTGAAACCTGAAAAAGTGACGAGGTTGAACACAATGAATGTGTCATTCAAAATAATGCTGACAGTTCAAGGCAATACAGCTATCCGGTAGACTACGACTCATATCTTTGTTGTAATGAGTGTGAGAGCGTGTGCTGATGCACGTATTTGTGATCTAATATTTGAAATACCTGTGTATGGGCATGTGTCGTACGTCCAGCAACCTTACACACAATAAGCCTTATTTTTTTGACAACAGTGCCATCTGATGGCAAATGATGTGCTGCTTAGAAAACTCTACCCTACTGTTTTATTCAGACAGTTTATTGTATTTAAGGAGGGATTTCTTTTGTCTTATTGTATAGTGGTAGTTTTTGATAGTCTACTGTATTATGGTTTATTGTATAGGCTAGTATTATGGACTCGAGGCAGGAAAGTAAGGGTGAGAGAAGGAGAAGGGACATGGGATCAGGATTTGAACCAGGTCAGACTCGAATTGGACCCCCTTGAGCCTCTTACTATGTGTCATGAGTAGGCTACATTTTAAATATTTGTACTGGTCCGTCAGAAATATATATATATTTTTTTTATAATAGGCTGAATTTTGTTGTAAAACACTATAGGACAACATATGATATGATCATGATATGATCTATGATCATATCTCATCATACGAGATATGATCAACATGCTTAATATATGATTAACATAATTACGAAATGCTCCCAGATTGCATTAATCTTCAAGATTTTTGCAAATGGAATGTAAATGCACGTAGAACAATCTGCAGTAAATCCCTGAAGGCTAAATTTTGTTAATGTTGTTAATAATTATGTTGTTTCAAATATTGATCGCTTGGGAGCGCGCGTTCTTTCCCATAATAAATCAAATCGCGCACTCCTGACTCTGGTTCCCATTCAGGCTATGCAGTAGGAAAAGAGCACTGAATAAACCATGGATATGTTTAAACACATATGCATGATTCGTCGCGTAAGTTCCTCTTAGAAATTCAAATTCTGATTTCACTTCATTTGGGTTACAAAGGATTAACCAACTGAAGAACTTAGGCTACTACTTTTTTAATTAGAAAAGAATTCAAACGTTTGCTATCAATATAAACTATAGGATGCTTTTACTGGAATATTTTACAGTGATTCAAATAAATATGCAGTATGAAATAAAATAATTTGAGGTTTTGTCTGTCAGGTGCACGCTTACGTCATCATAGCGCATGAAAGTAAAGGGGGAGTGTAAGAGTAGGTGACATCTCTATTTCTCTACAGTCCACTTTATCTCTATCAACCGGTTTGGAGTTCGAGACAGAAGTAGCCTATTGTTTAATTCCCCTCGAAATGCAGCAGTTTCCTGATGAGAGGAAGTAGGCGCTTTCAGACCTCCTCCACTATTAGGCTAATCGTGTTAATCGTAGGATGGGAGTGACTTGGACCGATAAATACAATTTCGTACTTTTCACACTGGAATTAGGTGAGTACATTTTTTTTTTTTTCAATTGTAAGTTATTGAAAAAGGTCAAATTAAATTGTCTAACTTTGCACACCCTTCAGGTCAGTCGAAAATATTTTTTCATTTAATGTGGGCTAATCTTTTAATGTTTCTGTGATGGTCCGAGTTTAGTTAATTTTGAGTGTTTAAATTGAGGATTTTATAGATTCCCTTTAAAGGAAAACAAGTTGTGTGTATTATCCCGGCTGATTCTGTTGTATTTCAGTTTCATTGGTACAGGCAGCATGTGCTGGAGAAACCTGTGAAAACGTATTTAAAGGTTTCTCAGACTGCCTGCTCAGTCTTGGAGAAAACATGGTGAACTATCCCCAAGAGCTGGATGACAGCGAAAACCTACAGACCATCTGCTCGTAAGTACACACTGTCTGCAGTCATTTCTGGAAGAAGCTAAGCATTTCATATCTGCTGGTCCTTCTCATCATGTTTTAGATTCGACAAATCTATGAGTTGAACTCATGCCATCCATGACTCAGACTCACAATATATTTCATTTGCAAGGAATAAAACAGATTGTGCACCTTGTGTTTATCCTCATGCAGATATTGGAATGACTTCCACTCGTGTGCCTCCACCGCAATCGCAGATTGTCAGGAAGGAGCGGGACTTTGGGAAAAACTGAAACTGCAGTCCCGGAGCTTGAACTATCAGGGAAGCTTGTTTGAATTATGCTCCGGGGATAATGGAGTATCCAGAGTTTTATTACCAATTGAACTGAAGATACTGCTGATGTGTTTCACCACTTTAGTGGCTTGGCTTGTTTTTTGAATAAGAAACCTGAAGACCTGACCTCAAACAAGTTCCTAAATGGATTATATCCCTGTTTCTCTTCAGCTGAATCAATTCATGTTTTGATGCAAAAAGAAAAAAAAAAGCAAGAAAAAGAAGAAGGAGGAGGAATTCAGAAATGACTTTCTTAAATGGCCTTTTCCCCCAAAAAATCTGAAGACGATTTACCGTACAAATGAAAATATCTATTTTAAAAAACAATTGTTTTGACCATTGGTGTGTAAAAACAGCAAACATTCTGGACCAATAATAGAATTTTGTTTTATTATTTAAAGCACGCCTAAATGATCTGATAAGCACATATTTAACAACACATATAATAAATAGATTGTTTTAATACAAGATATTAAATAAACAGTGAAATGCAAGCAATTCCACAGCACTGTATATTTTTCTATGAGGAGTTGCATTGGCTCATTTTAAAGGTATGGAGCCTCTAGCGTTTTTTTCCTCTTTAATGACTGCAGAAAACCTGAACATCTGTTTAAAGCAAGACACACACACTACAACATATTAAAATGGAGGGAACATGTTCGTTGGAATAATAATGGCAAGGAGAAGCGCAGATGCTCTCTTAAATCCCAGCCCTTGAAATAGGACCACGGCCTGGTTATTAACACGTGCTGCACTGACGCTCCTAATCGTTCCCTGCAGGGATTGTGCGTTCATCGACTCATGCACATCTGTCTTTTTGTCCAAAGTAAAAGCAGATCTGATACAGTCACTTTGAGAGTAGAATATTCTGTAAGTGGGATACTATGTCTGTGAGTGGAAAATGAAAAAAAGAGTTGCTTCAATTATTCAATCAATATCGTTTGCATCTCATACAAGCAAACGACTTGTCTCCGCAATGTACATGCAAGATCCAAAGCAGAACATATAAGTAACTCATAAGTGTTTAATAATTTAGGGACTCTTCCAGACTCAGGACAGCATCATAACACAATGAACCACTCAGATTGACACAATCACTTTTTGGTAGTAAAACTTTTTTCACTTATAGCAGGAAAACATTATAAGCTTGTCCCCTCTCTGAAGACATTTGATAAGACAAGGTGATTAATTGTACATGTCATAAAAAGTTTAGTATAAGGGAATGCCTCTGATGATAATCATTATGTGAAATATTTAAGGCGTTGTCAGAGCAGATGATAGTGGTTGATATCTGAGGAGTCAGAATGTGCTCTTTACAAACACCTGCTATCTAGAGAGGATTCATTCTCAGTGTAGATGTATTTAAGGACTGTCAAACAAGCCTGCATCATGCAACTGACTTTATGCTTCTGTATTATTGAGCAGTTCCTCTTCTGTGCATCACACATTTCTTTATATGCAAAATATTGAACTACAGCTAATCACTGTCGTGTAGAAGGCCATTGTTCTGTCATGTCTGAATCTCTCTCCTCTTCAGTTTTATGGCTACGAAAGCAATGAGTCAAGGCTCTTTCTGGTTGTTAATAATGCAGGAGGTTGTGTGAGTAAATGGGGCAGGCGGTAGATCCTATGTGGACCCTGTGGAGAAGCAAGCAGCAGGACAGAGGATGAATAATACACACAGGTGACATGTTGCAATGCAGAAAGTCTAATAGAGACACTGAGGCTTTCAAAGCTCCTGCTCAATGCTTTGAAAGCCATTAAGACATTTCTCACTGAATTTAATTCTGTGAGGATGTACTTAAGAAACAGAGGTTACTCTTGTTCTCCAGCTGGCTTTTCATCTGAATGAGCATACATGTGCTACGGTAATTAGATTTTTTTTTTTTTTTTTGCTAAATGAAACAAAAAATCAACCAAGAAACAAACAAATAAAAAAATGTAATGCTGATGAGATGGTAGACACTTTCATTCTTTGATTGTGCACCACTAAAAATACACACACACACACACACACACACACACACACACACACACACACACACACACACACACACACACACACACACACACACACACACACACACATATAAATTAGATTAAATAATTAAATAAACAAATATGAATGCTGTAATGGTAGTGTTGATTTCACACAACGAGTACCACAGTGGGTAGTACATTATGTTTACTAGTCAAATATCAGTAAAAGATACATACGTTGGATCTGATTGGTTCCAATTTGAGTCTATGTTTTTTCACATAGTCGTGATAGTGTGATGCTTACAGTCATTGAAAGAGACCCCATATGCCAGAGTCAGCCATGATGCGGCCCTGGGGATCTTCTGTGCTCTCCCCAGGGACAAACACTGTTGTGGACATGAATTTCTCTCAGTAATGTAATGTTTGCTGCCCTATATAACGTTCATAAGTGATAGCACTTGAAGTGCACCTTGAGTAAATTGTAATTCCATTTAATATACTACCTTATTGAAAGTAATTTTGCTACCGCTGTAAGTGAAAACGGATAATTGCTGTTTCTTTTTTATGGTGGTGTCAGTTTAGTCATTATGCAATAGCTTTGTAAGGTTGCTTGCTTACAGGCACTTGGCACAAAGTAAGGAATGATTTTTTTTTCTATTTATTTTTTCCTTTTTAATCACATGGTCAGTGAAATTACATGCTTAACCTTCAGAAAATGTTGACAAAATTATAACTCTGGTTTTAATTGTTGGATATAGTTGAGAAAATCAAGACCTCTGTGGTGGGACTGATCAAAATTTGATACCTTTGAAACTAGATACTTTTCGTGCTAGGTTAATGTTATATAATAGGCTAATTATGCACATATTTTGTCACAGACATCTAATAGCTGCCACAACAAAATATAAGTAGGTAGGCTACAATTATATTTGTGCCTCTAATGATTTAAATAAATGTCATGTAACACCAATGTATTGCGCCTACAGATAGAGACAGAGCGCAACCCGTCATAATCTGAATCTTTTTATTAGCTCTCGACCCCAAAAAACGTGTGTTTAGGACATAAATACGCTCTGTCTGTATTGCCAAATTGCATCATGCAGGTAACTGAAATGCCATAACACTCTTTATTGTAGGAATGCACGTTGTGTGTTGCATTCCACTGCCCGACGGATCCTGACACTAGATGGCGATGTATCAAATACAGCAACACACGAGAAGAAGAACGAATGACACTGAAATCAACATGGCGTCGTGCAGTCGGGCTCAAGTTATCTCACTCTACAGGATGCTTATGAAAGAGAGCAAAAAATTCCCCTCATATAATTACAGGTACGCCTGTACTCTTCCGTGTGAAACATAGTCTATATATAATATGAATGTATATATTCTCGCATTTTATGGCTCGTTTTGTCACTTTTTGTTTATTTTTGCGTATAGGCTGTGAATAAACACGTGTGTAGTCATTTTGAATTATAAGCGTTTCTGTTTGTAACTTATATAGCGCGTTTAAATTAGTTTTAAAATCAAGCTATTGCTTATCATCTACTGTTTCTTAACTAAAAATACTGTTTGTTTACAGAACATACGCACTTCGCAGAGTGAAAGATGGCTTCAGGGAGAACCTTCATGTTGAAAACCCCAAAACACTGGATATGCTCATAAATCAAGCTAGAGAGAATCTGGCGGTCATCAAGAGACAGGCAAGCATGCCAGCTTTGTTTGATATTCCAGTATGGTTTTAATGGCCGAACAACAACTAAACTTGAATGGCCTGATTCAAATAACAGAATGTTCCCATTTCTAGAGTATTTAGAGTTACTAATAATTAATACATTTGTATGTTCTACATCTAAGACAGTATCACTTATCTGTTTTTCACAGGTTTCCATTGGCAATCTGTATTCTGTTCAGAGGACTGTTGTTGAAAGAGAGCCTCATTTGTAAATATGTTCAACACCAAGAATAGTGTCCATACAGTGTGGTTGTGAATGACAAATCTGTAAGCTGCACTACTAGTTGACTGTTTGTGTAAAATTGTAATGTAGTAGAGTATACTGTAAATGTATGTTGATGTAATATTTTTTTCAGCAAATAAATAAGATGCATATAAAACATGGCTAGGATACAACATTTGCAAAAACTATTTAGCTTTGCAGGTCACTAAGGCATATTACAGTACTGAACATACGGGGGAAGATCCCCCTTACATACTTTTAAATTGTCATATTGTCTAAATCATTTTAGATTTAAGTTTAGCATGTGCAAAATGATGATGCATCAGACAATGTGTTGTTATGGGAAATAGCCTTAATAAAAACATTTAGTTGTCATAGTACATGTAAAATCGCTGGGGTAAGATGGTGGCCAAGATGCTGAATCATAGTAAAGCAGATTAATCTGAAAAGTACATTTATTCTAGGCATATGAATATCTACATATTTAATTGCCCATATTTTTATTGAAGATGTCTTAGACTGAATGATTATTCTATACATTTTAATGAATAGTAAAGATGCCACTTTGAAATGTATGTATGTAGCTCATGGAATAAAAAAATTAAAAATAATAACAACATGGGGCCTTGTGTGTCAGCAAAAATAGTACTTTTTCCTCCACAAACCTTAAAATATTATTTTGTCCACAAATCCCAAATAGACATTAACAAATTAACAAATAGACACAAAAAACTAATCAATTTATGTCATGGATCACTATTTTCCAGAAAGACGAAATTAACCTCAAAACTGCTTTAAATGAATAGCCTACATCTTACAAATGCTGATATTAAGATGAAATGACAGAATTGAGAAGAGCATAGCCATTCATTAAATGTGTTGAGCTGAAAAGTTAAAAAAATTAGGTTAGGGAGTCGCCCTATCTTACCCTATCCACCTTTTTTTTCAACGGGGAAGTAAGCTGTTTTCTGTGAATGTGAGAAATAACGAGAAGAATAACAAAGTTCAATAAATGGTAAAACTATCTGTGCTACAAAAACCAGTGTGTTTATAATTGACAATACATTTAAATAATATGGTAAGAATTGCCAGCTGTTTTTGTACAGCTAAAAATAACTGGAAGCGGATGACATTGGAAGCCGGCACATTCAGTTTACAAATGGCTATGTCCACTCTTAGGTGAAACATAAGATTAGCATTATTTAAGCCCAAATTAAAAGTGAAGTTCACTTTATTGAACTAAATGTAAACTGTCAGGTAGTCTGATTCCCTTAAATCACCATGAAATTAAATTGGACAATTCTTGTTTGTTTGTTTTTTTGTTGGAATAATCCTAATCTGTAATCAAAGTAAACTTCCCCTTCCTGTTGCAACCACATCTCTTCTCTGATGACGTATTTACTGGGGCGAGGGCGGGACAACCTGTCACTCACATGACATCACAGCAACAGCAAACTACAACCATACAATGATCCAATCAATTCCCAATAGACAAAGTCAAGACCCGTCCTACATTTTTCTTGTTCGAAAGGCCGTTTCATTTGGACATAGGCTACCGAGAAGAAATTACAATCGCGATTTCAGTTTCCTGCTGACTTTAAAGTGTAGTTCTCTCCATCATTATTGTCCCAGTATTCCCCGAGATCAGTCCGACAATACACTGCGAAATGCACAGATGAATCTTTGTTCAAAAAGAGCGGCGCTTGCAAAATAAAGTCGAACAGTTCCCACTGTAGCGCTTTTTCTTCATTCAGTCTTAATACAGCTTGAATATCCGAAAATGTCAGCCAGTTGTTTACAGTGTACCTGACCCCAACTTCTCTTCTTGCGTTGCTCTGTATCACTCTGATCACGCCCTTCACTCCAGAAGCGGTTATTGTGACGCTCTCCAATGCGACTCCCAGACGGCTTGACTTCATATCAAACTCCAGCAAACTAACAGGCATGTCAAATGCTGGCACTAAACGTGCTGGAATCAGATCACTGCTGTGTTGAAGCTCTTCGTTTGGAGGATGATGCCGGAGTCCAGACGACACATCGCTCGTTTCATTTGCTTCATCTGAGATGTCAAAGTGTCTGATGTTTGCGAGGTTCAGCCCCATCATGTCTGCAAACTGAACTCTCTTTCCACGGACCAGATTCTTGTGTGAGAAAGATTCATCCTGATATAGATCTACAGGCAGAGATTTGGCTCTTTGCCTGTCTGTTTGGTGAGTCTTTGGTGAATGAGGTGATAAATTTTCATGTTCTGGTTCAGACAGACACTCGGTCACGGCTGAAGTTCCCTCTGACTGCTCAGTGTCCATCAGCATTCATCACATTGACCAGTGCAGTAAGTAACTGAGGAGCAGAAAGTCTTTTAAATATGAAAAAGGGACCTGCAGTCTTTGCGTAAGAAAGATGCTTGACAAATACTACATGCACACAAGTTGCGTCACAGCAGCGTCACCTGTCTTTGCAAACAAACTGATGATGTCTAATCAGAAAAAAATGACTTTTAGCCATAAGCCAGCCAAGGGGCTTTAGAACATAGGTTAACTGGGGTCTTAGCTAGCCTATTAAATGAAAAACTATTTTACATCTGCATCCAAGAGCATTTTTTTAAAAACTTATTTATTCTTTATTGTGACAAGTGGCATGGTTTTTCATTATTTAATTCATGTAATAATTAATTTGTATCTTACTAAAGCCCAAAAGCTGAGGACATTTTGTTCCCTATAGTGAATAATGATAATATCCAATCTTTAAAGTCTAGTTTAGTTTTCCACTGTTATTCCAGAATAGGCTCTGTCAATCATTGTCTAGTGCAGAAACACGATGACGAACAGCAGAGGGCTGTGCGCACATGGCAGAGCGAACGAGCACTTTTTTTCTGCACATGGATCTGTTTACACTCTTAATTCATGACGCAAAAGAGTGCAGTAGGTTTTTATATGTAAGCTGTAACGATATTCCACGAGAAACCAGTCGAAATGCGTAGGGGAAAGTTCAAGTTTATTTGCATTTCATGTAGGCCTAGCTGTCACCAAAATTTACAGTGTAAAAAGCTTAATAAATAAAAGATGTATCTATATTATTTTATTTATTTATAGACCAATAATACATTATATTATATTATTATTATTCAGTTGGTTTTCTCCAGAATTTCAGTTAATCCAGTAGAATCTCATTTTAACTGAGATTATTATAGCCTATTGTCTTATCTTATTAGAGCGTATTCATAAATAAAAAAGAAAAATTAGATTAAAGTTATAAAGCAACATTAACATTACAGATTTTTTTGTCTTAGTAAATAGCGCAAGCTTATTCAGTTTATATAAGTCTATCTAAATTCTTGTTTCAGTAGACTCATCTTTTCCTTTGGTATAATTTACTTGCCTTCTTTTTTTTTCTTAATTTATCTTCATGGAATGTACATTTATAATAACTCAAAATCATTGTTATAGGCTAATCTAAACTGTTTAATTTTTCTTATTAAGAAAAACAAAAGTATATACGAGATGGTATCCAAATTAATCCAAATCAACTTACTTAACATTAAAAAGAGGGCTTTGAAACAAAATTAAATAAGATGGAGACAAGTAGCCTATAAAAAGGGTAGCCTAAATCGTAAAACAAATGCCCTAATTATAAACACAATAACAGCCATTTAAATGAGATTGTATCAGGCTATTATTAATTACTACAAACGGGGAGACTCTAAAAATCTTGAATAAAACTGTATTTACCCATATTTATTAGATATACAAAAGGCTAGTTCAAAACAGCGACTTTTTTCTCACTTAACCAACTCTGCACTCACGGACTGTTTATAATACGCTCTGCAGGAACTGACGTCAAACGTTTGCGACAAGTGAAGTTGCCACTATTTTGAAACCTTAGTTCTGCTGAAACCTTAGTTTGAAACCTTAGTAAGTTTTGCTGCTTAATGTCATAAAAAAATGTAGATATTGTACATAGTTTTCAAAATGTCGCCAGAGCTGGAAAAGTTCCCGAGAAGCCTGTTGGTGTGCGAGAAATCAAATTTCTTGAATGAAAAGTCTCGGCATGACATCCACGTGTCGAAGCACAACTTTAATTACAAGGTGAGTTTAATCATTAAACATCTGCTCAACATATTCATTTTACAACTCTGCTCAGAATGTCTTTGCGTCGCGATAGTTTCAGACGGAAATGTGTCGCTTTCTCTGACTGTCTCCACAGATCTCAGTGCTGATCCCTGAATGTGGGATCCTCCCTGCAAACATCAGCAGTGTGATCAACAGCTTCAGCCCTTATTATCTAGTGCGGAATCTGCCTGTTTATGAACTACTGGAAGAAACATTCCTTGAGTCACTTGTGAAGAAAGGTAAGAGGGGCAAATGTGCGAATTTCCATTTCTATTTTTTGGTATTGAACTTGATTTTAACAACTAATGTTAAATTTTGAACAAATTTTTCAACACAGGAAACTTCTATGCACTCTCTTACAACACCAAAATTGATGAAGATAATTCCATTGCACTTCTTTCCAGTGGTAAGATAACTACACAGATACTACTAACATCTCTATGAATCTTAGTGTATGTAAAGACCCCATGAAATCAGTGGTTCTCAACCTTCTTGACTTTTTGATTTCTGCTATAGTTATGACAAAACTGCTTGTTTTATATATATATATATATATATATATATATATATATATATATATATATATATATATATATATACTGGATTAATCTAGTTAATTCATGTAATATATTAAATGAAGTAACCACTATTCATTTTGTGATTCCAGAAGATATTTTGTATTCCAGAACTGTATGTTTTTCAATAAATCAGTAGTTATTGTGCGAAATTAAAAATAAATATGATTTGTTTAATCTTGATTTTATGTTTAATTTTTTACATTTCAATTTAGAGTTAGATCATCTTAATAAATCTATAATAATAAATTAATTTACATACTTATACATATTCATTTCATTCTGTTTTTCCCAGGTCAGTTAATTTTGTCTCTAGATAAAGACACATATGAACAGCTTGGCTTGGAGGGACGACCATCTCAGTACAATCACAAAAAGGCCATGAGATTTGGTAAATGTCTTTATTCTTTCTGAGTTGCATGAAATTAAGGTGTTTTAATCTTTGAACAAAAAAAAGTATTCAATAAATATTACAATTATAAAATGTCTTTGTTTTGCAGTCGTGACTCTGGACCTCACAGACAAAAGCTTGACTCCAGGCACCAAACGATACCAGCGGGTTCTGTCAAGTATAAAACACCGACTACCACTCAGATATGACTTTCTGTTAACTAAATATAACACAGGTTTGTAGCAAGTAATCCATCATTACCGTCACTGACCTTAAACATATTTCTCAGTTGCCTTAGCCTTTTGCATTCATGACTCTTTCAGGTGCAGATGAAGATAAGATTCTTTCCAAGCTGTTGTCCCAGTACACATACGAGGAGCACAAGCCTGCTTTTAGCCATCACACCCTGAAAAATATACCATGTCCCACACTTAACCCATCAGATATACAGGGAAAGACACTGTCATGTGACCCACATCACTTCTTGGAGTGGCTTGGAGCTGTTAACTTGGACATCAGTTGGTGAGCGAAGGCTAGTCACTATATCATGCTGTGCTCTTATATGTTTGTGATTTGTTAAATATGTAAATTGACTCCATATATTGTACAATGACTACTTAAAGACTGTGGCACAAATTGACAATAATGAAATTACTATGACAATTTGTTATACAAAATGGAAAGGAGTTCCTGGTGTTTTCGACTATATTTCTAAATTGAATTGTGTATTTTTTTCAGTGAAAATGCTGCAGACGGTTTCCTGTCGACATATGTGTGTCCAGAGCCCAAGAGTTCTGTCAATCAAGCCTTGCTGTGCACCGTTACTGGCTTTATCTCACCTGAGAATGTGTTTTTGCTGCTGCGAGAACTAAGGTGAGACCCCTACATTACCATCACAAACTATAATCCAACTTAATATGCAGACAACTACAAGCAAGCCATTAGTAAGATAATTCACAAGTAAACTCTTTAGTATGACTTGCATGTGTAAAGTACTTGATTATAATTTTAACAATAGTGTTTTTCGACAGTACATTTCAAGTTATATTTTAAATGTATTAAATTGCAACTTCATCATTACATATGTGTAATTACGAATATATTTTAATACATGACATACAACTTTTAATATAAGCGACATTACAGTATATTTTAGTTTAACTTAAATGCTTGTCAGGTTACACTTTATTAAGGTGTCCGTTACAGTGTAATTATACATTTAAGTACTGAGTAATAATAATTAACGTACTTAGTTTAGGGTTAGTTGCATGAAATTATGCTTAATTTAGTTATTACTACAGTAACATAACAAGGACACTGTAAAAAGCGTTACTGCTTGTCATTGTATTTGGCATTTTAACTATATTTCAAGGACCCTAGATGTAATTATGAAATTACATTTGTACAGTTGTACTTATGTGGGTCAAAAAAGTACTATAAATTTCAGCAAATTGCATTTAAAGGGATAGTTCACTTTGAAATTTAATTTTGGTATGTTTTAGCTTACCTCAAGGGCATCAAAGATGTAGGTGTCTTTTTTTCCGCAGTAGTTTCAATTTTGATATTTTTAGGTCAAACCGTTCTTGTCTGTCAGTCATTTAATGCAGGTCTATGGTCACTGTCTCAAAGAGCATGCACAGAGTCCAAATTAAAACAATTCCCCATCGTCCCAATTAAACAATTCCCCATCGTAAGTACACATTGATGGCATAAGACACGAAACGAGCGGTTTGTGTGAGAAAACAAACAGTATTTATATCGTTTTTAACTCTTATACACAGCCCTGTCCAAGTGATCTGAGGGCGCGGGCGCATCCTGGTGTGTGACGTGTACGCAGACTGGTGCATAGATATATACACTAGATGTCGCCTTGTCTACGGCAGTTCATTGGAACAAATGTCTTTAAGGCGACATCTAGTGTATATATCTATGCACCAGTCTGCGTACACGTCACACACCAGGATGCGCCTGCGCCCTCAGATCACTTGGACGGGGCTGTGTATAAGAGGTAAAAACGATATAAATAATGTTCGTTTTCTCACACAAACCGCTCGTTTCGTGTCTTAGGCCATCAATGTGTACTTACGATGGGGAATTGTTTAATTGGGACGATGGGGAATTGTTTTAAATTGGACTCTGAGCATGCTCTTTGAGACAGTGACCATAGACCTGCATTATATGACTGACAGACAAGAACGGTTTGACCTAAAAATATCAAAATTGAAACTACTGCGGAAAAAAAGACACCTACATCTTGGATGCCCTTGAGGTAAGCTAAAACATACCAACATTTTATTTCAAAGTGAACTATCCCTTTAATATAAACTTAAACTTGAATACATTTTACAATTAGGTGTCTGAAAACTTAACATTCACTTTGCACTTAAGTATAATATTTCCATAAGTGTTTAAGGAGATGCTTGCGGTGTAAAAGTGAGCATATTTGAAACTTACAAGCTGTTTATTTTTCTACCTCGCGTCATCCAGGCATTATTTCGATGAACAGAAGTTTACACCATGGGTTTCCCTCACTGTGCATGGATTTATGGATAGTCCTGTGTCATGGGGAGCCACAGAACATGGGTTCCTCAAAGGTGGTGAAAACTTCTACAATTTTGTTTGCTTCAAAAATCAGGACTACTGGTTACACATGGCTGTCGGTGCTCAAGATGGCTGCCCACCATGAAACAATGGACATTTGACATTGAGGATATGAGACATGTTGTGTTGAAATGTAAAATACAAACGTAAATGTATGATGTTGGTTTTTATTAATAATAATAATGTTTATTTGTTATAGCGCCTTTCAAGAACCCAAGGTCGCTTCACAAAATAATACAAACAGTTGACATACAAAGAGACAAGCAATCTGCTTATTATAACAATCAAACGAGCAGAAAAGCAGATAGAGACAACCAATAACTACAAATAATTAACATAAGTTATAGAATCTAAGAAAACGTTAATTTCGATAAAGTAAACATGTAACATAAAAAATGAAAAAGTGGAAGACAGTATATTTACTGAGTATAGTGAATAAATGAGTTGAGATTTGAAGGTCTGGGCCCGTATTCATTAAGATTCTAAGAATCCTCTCAGAAAACTCTTAATTTAGCTTAAAAACTTTTACGTAGGAGTCTTAGCTTAAGAGCAATTCGGGACTGATCTGAGAGCAACTCTGAGTAAGGAAAAGACAAAAACTTTTATCCCAGTAAGAAGGCGGGGTTGACCCCGTTGCTATGTATGACACAATCTTTTGAAGACTGTGATTGGTTGGTTGTCCAAGAAGGGGAAAAAAGTGATTTTAAGTATAGGGTCTATTCTAAGCCTTCACTTTGAAATTACATGCGTAATTTTTCCTATTTGACCGTTCTCACACACACACATTATATATATAAATCCTTATTTTATTAACCATGCTGTTGATTTCCTATAAGGTATTTGCTTGGCTTAGAATGATAAAAATTGTTCCACTCTTTCTAATTACACTGATTGTTGGCATGTCTACTTAAATGGTGGTTTGAATGTTGGTTTTAATGTATCAAACATGGAATTTTCCCAGTTGCCAAATATCGTAATGTAGTGATTACTTTCATTTCGGGCGCTATGGCATTTCTGCGCTGTGTTGGAGATATTAGCGTGTCTCTAAAAAGATCTGTCACAAACATGATCCCTGCATGATCTAATTTAAAGCGTCTTATTAACTCACTGTCATCCATTGTCTGCAACACATTTCTTCTCCTTCTTCGTCTTTCTGCCATTTTCTCCTCTGCTAAAGAAACTCTTAAGCCTCTTAAAAGTCCTCGTCCGTGCTCCTAACAATTTTGACCTTAAGACCTCTTTTAAGGGTTAAGATGCTTTCTGAATTACTTTTTTCTTTACTAGGATTTTTTCTTTAAATTTAAGAGTAAACGCCCACATTTCTAAGAATTTTCTTAGAATTTTGTCACTAGGAGCTACTCTTTGCATTAAGATTCTTTATGAATACGGGCCCAGGAGGTTAGGGGTGGCAGCTTATTCCATAGCTTAGGGCCTAAAACACTAAAAGCCCTACCACCCACAGTAGAGAGTTTATACTTGGGTACGACAAGCAAGTTGTCATTGCTAGATCTAAGGGTCCGGGCAGGAACATATGGTTTCACTAACTCAGCAAGGTACTGACAGGCTTTATAAACTTAGACTAAAAGTTTAAAATGGATATGATTGACCACAGGAAGCCAGTGAAGTTGGTAAAGGATAGGAGTGATATGTGCAGATTCTTTATTATATGTAAGGGCTCGAGCAGCAGAGCTTTGCACCATTTGAAGGCGATGTATAGCTTTGGTGGGTAAGCCGCTATATAAGGAGTTACAGTAGTCCAATCTGGAGGTTATAAAAGCGTGGATAACAGTTTCAGCATTTCCAAAGTTAAGAGAGGGGGCGTATAAGAACAATATTCCTCAAGTGGAAGTAGCATGATTTAACAATCTGACCAATGTGTGAGTGAAAACATAACGAGGAGTAGAACAAAACTCCCAGATTCCGCACAGTTTTTGAAGGCCTAATCTGGACATCATCAATATCAAAAAAAATGTCATGCTGGGGTGATTTAGGGCCAATCAACAGGATTTCAGTTTTCCCAGCATTAAGCTGTAAGAGGTTATCAGACATCCATGTTTTAAGTTCCTGAAGGCAAGAGATAACAGAAATGGGTGGACAAACTGAGTTGGGTTTAACTATGAAATAAATTTGAATATCATCAGCGTAACTATGAAAGTTGAGACCATGCCGTCTGATGATCTGTCCTAGTGGCAACACATAAATGAGAAATAAAAGAGGACCAAGTACAGAACCTTGAGGTACACCATGAGAAATAGTGACGGTACGGGATCGCTTCTCACCCTTCCTAACAAATTGCTGTCTATCCGATAGATGTGAAGTTAACCACTGAAGAGCAGCACCAGTGATACCTATTGCAGACAGTCGAGAAAGAAGTGTAGAGTGGCACACTGTGTCAAATGCTGCACTGAGATCAAGAAGAACCAGGATACTATGGGCACCAGAATCAGAAATCACCAAATAATTTAGCACTTTTAAAAGTGCTGTTTCTGTTCTGTGGTAGGGACGAAAACCAGATTGAAGCGGTTCAAAAAGATGATGTTTCTCTAGGTTTTATTCAAATTAAATTATAAAAGCACAAGAGTGGGTAAAAAAAAAACGTATAGTATATCAATTTATTTGGACCAGGCATTTCACAGCTGTTACATGTTCTGAAAAACCTAAAAAAAAAAAAATCTTTACAGATTGTACAATTTATAGCATTTAGTATATCAACTATAAGAAATAAGCCTTGCCATTATATATATAAAAAATCTAATTTGGACCAGCATTTGTAACTAAAGGCAGATCACATATGTACAGCTATGCTAAAATTCAGAAAATGAGGATAATATATAATTTTGTCAGTGAAGTGACTGGAACAAAGCAATTTTTCCCTCGGGTATAGTCAGCAATGTTTTACATCAAACTGCAACACCCTGTATACAGAATTCAAAATTTAAAGGAGTTCCTGGTGTTTTTGACTATTTCTAAATTCAATTGTGTATTTTTTTTTTCTTCAGGTTATTAACAGATACTGAATTGTAATTATCACAGATCAAACTAATGTTTCATTGACATCAGTTTACCAGAGTTTACATAACATCACATACAAGTTAAAATGTAGAAGACATTATTAATGTCACACTGCACTTCATAATCAAATAGAACCTGCCACATTGTTTTGAAAAAGTAATTCAAATAACTGAACAAAAGCATTCAATATGTATAATAGTAAGAATGAAAACAATTATATTTTCACAATCATAAATATAAATCCATAAACAAGAATTAATTTTACAAAATCATTTGGGAAGGGAAAAACGTACACAACCATCTGTTATTCCATGTTATGGAACCACTGCAGCAAAGTCTATCTATGGTCAATAAATACTGAATAGAATTAACAACATAATATAATTTACACATTTTATTGCTGGGGCTGAACTGATTAATTACTGAATTGAATTTTGCTTGCCTGTAAAGTATTGAGTCGGACCAATTTAAAGCAAAAACTTTGGAGCAGAACATTAAGAAATAGTGCATAGATAACTGTACCAGAAACATGATTTAGAACGAGATTTTCAAAACGAGTAAGATTTAAACTAGACGCTTCATTGCTAAAAATCATATTATGGATTTTGAGAGGTAGAACTGGGGGATAAAATATTTCTACATGTAACTTTTTGCAAAGTCACATTGTTAAGCAATTTACGTGGACAGTTTCGCAACCCATTTTCCTCAACCAACTCCATTCCCACCCACAAAAACAAACCAAAACTGAAAGATAGCCATTCCATTTAATAATAGTGCATACTAGCTAGTAACTACATATGTTTGTGATGAATTTCAGTAGGATCTTCCCTTAGAGATGGTTGTTTAATCTCCAGGGCTCGTCTGATGATACAGCAGTCCAGTCCGTTTGAACCAGCAGAAAAAAAGGATGCAGATTTAAATCGCCAGCACCCTTTATTGACTCATGAGGAACATACCCCATTCAGTTTCATAATGTCATAAGTTATTAAATTAGAAATATTGTCAACATTTACATCAAAATTATTTGGTGGTATAATGTTACTCCAAAGCAAACAGTTTGTACGCCGAGAACATACAAACAAAACTATAATTAAGCTGAAAACTTTTCAAATGAAGCCAGCAAAACATACAAATGTTAACTTTGATACAAATAACTGTTAATTCCTACTAAGCCAGCGCCTTGCAAACCCACACGTACTTAAGAATTCATTTTGTTCACTTTAATGCATTAGTAGCTTTCAAGTCAAGATGATGCTAGAAAAGAACTGATGCTAAATCCCTAAGCACTGGTTTCATTTTCATAAAAATGACTACAAAGGGCTGACCGATGTTAATGCCTGCAAGATTTGATAAGGTGAACAAGGTTCGAGATGTCTTCTAATTGATGCAATAAAAGTACCAACTAAAAAAACCCTGCTACCGGCTATAAAGTCTTGATTATGATGGCAATCTGTTAATTTAGGGGTAACCAAACTGAGACGAGTGCAAAATTCAACTCATTCAAGTCTCATAAGTCTTAAATTACACTGACATTACTCATCTTTTCTCAATCAGTCTGCATAGGAGGCATGTCGAAAAATAGCCCAAAACCATATTACCTCTATGACAAAGCAATTCTGGACTTCAGTCCTGATAAAACAGAGATTGAGCTGAAGGATGAAAGGAGTTTACATGCATCGAAGCATTTTGTCCTTCACCACAGTGCCTAGAGAAAGATGTGCAAGATTCATCACAAACTTCGCATTAAAGTCATTATCAAGTGTAGCAGAATGAGATGCTGCTTTCTGCAGTCGGATGAAAAGGAAACACGTCCTGGACGAAGATGAAGTTGCGGGTTAGACCACGCCAGTCTTCCATCAAAATCCTAATAAAAATGACAAACCTTGTCTATATAACATCAGGCACTTGAGGATGGAGGTTTTTGACACCCGTAGGATATTTTCTCAATTTAGAATTCATCTATTTTCTTCTGGAGATATTTGAGTATGGAGTCCATGCCCTGAGGAGAGCCCCAGACCCTCTTAAGTGCCTCACATTCCCTCTCGTTGGCCTGCTCCAGGGCGGCCCGGTTAATGTTCCTCACCAGTGCTTTGGACTCGCGCAGAACCTTCAGTGTTTCCGGCAGCATCACCATGACAAAATAACATGAGGGGAACAAAATAAGGAAGAAAAGGAAAAGAAAGCACATGACTTATGGATGTGGATGCATTGTGAATTTGTAAAGAAGTCCACTGTTATCGCAACTGCATTTCAACACAAAATACATAAATGTTCCTCATGACGTACTAATGATTCAAAATCCTCACACGTCTCAGAAAGGTTTAAAAGACTGTAAAAACAGCAGAAGGATCACAAACTTATTTCCAATTTATTCTAGAAAGACTGTGAAGATTAAATGTACATGATCTAAAATGAGACACCATAAAAGCAAAAAAGAATAAAAATAAAAACGAAAGGTTGAAGGGAATATGTGAATGTATGCTTTGAGAAAATGTGACAGGAAAAAACAAAACAAATGAAAAGATGACTTACAACTGAATTACAAGATACTAGCTCCTTAATGCGAACCATGACTTCCTGTGTGAAGGTCCCTGGCCACAGAACCTGGGACACGAGTCCTTTGGCACAAGCTTCCTGAGCAGTCAACTTCCTCCCGCTCAGTAGCATTTCGTTAGCCTATAGTGACAGGAGAGAGAAAAGGAATCAGAATGAAGAGACAATGAGAAAATGCACCCGTGTCACCTTATTTAGTAGTATTTTATTAGACATTTCAAACTTAATTCTTATGTTTAGAATTGTGTGATATTCCTTAAAAATAATGTCTTAATAAATTGTATATTTATTGTTATTACTTTGAGAAGAAGTACTATATTGAGTTTCTGTGTGTATCTAGGGTTGCAAAGGGGCGGAAAATTTCCGGTAAATTTCCGGAAAGTTTCCGGTAAATTTCCATGGGAAGTTAAGCTGGGGAATTTTGGAAATATTCATTACCACGGCAACCGCTTGCGCGTCCACTCTGAAAGTAACTGTACACATAAGAGACGGATAGATACATTATTTAAGGTTATTTCTATTCGTTAGAATATTGATGAACTTGTTGTCAAGTAAGCCCCGTTGCGAGCATGTGCGTCTCTCTAAACTTTCAGTGTGCTGCACTGCTCTAGTTGACTTCTGCGCCTTCCCCCCCGAAAATATCACGTTAATTTTGAAAACGTAATTCCTTTTGTGGATCCTCTTGGTCTTTCTTCATGTTTCTTTGACAAATATCAGTGTCTCAGTCTCACACACGCTGCACGCGAGTTAACCACGCCTACTTATTTACATGTTGCGGTATACATGGAATAAAAAAATCTGTTACGCTGGATATTTTCTTCCGCGGTAACGATATATACCGTCATACCGCCCAGCCCTACTTATGTGGTAAATAAAGTTATGCTAGCTTATTTAGCATCTAACTTATCAGCTTGCTATCTACTAGATGAATACATTTGTATGTGATATTTGCAATTTAAACATTTAATAAATATATTTCCCTATAATATCATCAAAACTTACTTCACTTTGTTTAGTCCACAGGCTCAAATGTGTGCCTTCAATAGTCTTGTGCTTTGGGCTTCTGCACATGTGATAGAGGCATGCACAGTGCCAGTGGGGGGTGTGGTCTCAATAGCCATGCAGTGTGCTATGTGCATGTGGTTGAGGAATGGCATGGATATTCAAGTGTATTTGAATGGCATCTGTTTGTTTTAGTCAAGATTATGCTAAAGTATACTTTCCTCAACTATATTTAAGTTCTCTATAAGAGCCAACCTTCAACTTTGAAAATTCCCAGTTTATTCCCGTTTATTCCCATAAATTCCTGTAAATTCCCTTAAATTCCCATTAATTCCCATGGAAAGTTTCCATCTTTGAAAATTCCCAGAATTTTGCAACCCTATGTGTATCTGACGATTTTATCAAGTGAAATGGTGAAGAGGGAAGAGACTCAAGAGCTGCTCTGGTAATTAATGTTCATGTGGAGTGACGGCAGACGCTGAAAACACACGTGCTTGAGTAAGTGTAGTGGATGAATTGCGGAAATCAAAAGTAATGTAAATTGCCAATATAAATGCACAATTATTTGCCATGCCAATAAAGCACATTAAAACTAAAGCAAAGCAGAAGGTAAATTTACAGAACCAAAGAGAATGATGGGCCAGCAGAAAACTTCAGAAAAACATAAATAAATATCTGAAATAGAATTTAATGTTAACACTAACTATTCTCCTCACACAGTATAAATGTGTTTTTATTATAAAAGGGAAAATTTACATCTTCACCCTTTATTCAAATATTTGTAAAAATGTGTTAATGGTTTTATAATCATATTACTGTAGTTGTGCTTGGAGTCAATTGTTATAAATGTGATAAACGCAATGAAACCTACCAAATTGTGCCATACATAAATTATGAACATGTAAAAACAAGAGAAAACCAACAAAAATTTGATGATTGTAACTCCTGCGAGGACTTCAGATGACGCAAACTCTGAATCAACATGCACCAATGCAAAAATGTTCTATATATCCTAATAATTTGTTAACAACATGTATTCATTACTTCAATGAGATCATTGTTTCGGTTTTAAAATAATATGCTGTTAAATTACTGCATGATTGTATATGTACATTTCTGAAATACATAACTTGGACAATGTCACCTCTGATAATAGATCACTCTAAATTGCATATTCTGTAAAGCTGCTTTGAAATGATATGTATTGTGGAAAGCGCAAAAGAAAGATTTATTAACTGATTATGATGTAGTCAATGTACACTTTTTCCTTTGAGCTTTTTGTTTTTCTATGCATTTTTTTATTTGCATAGTAAAATAAAAGCTTTAGCTGTAGTTTGCCTTATTTTGGCAAATAATTTTCAGATAAATACCTTAACTAAGGTTATTTCAAAGATATAAAATATTTTCCATTACACACACCATTGTATGCATATATATGTGTGTGTGTTTAATAGCAAAATGAAATAAAGCCAAGTGATTTCAAAATATTAGGGGTTTCTTGGATAGTTCACAATGTACTTATATTATAAATGACAGGTAAAAAGCCTTAAAGGGTTAATTCACCCAAAAATGAAAATTCTGTCAGTAATTACTCACCCTCATGTTGTTCCAACCCCGTAAGACTTTCGTTCATCTTCGGAACACAAATAAAGATATTTTTGATGAAATCTGAGAGCTGGCTCAGTCCTCCACAGGCTTATGGACACCTTAACTTGCTGGCCCAGAAAATGTATTAAACTGCGTAGCGCGTCTGTGTTGCACGTCACCACGCATCACACACATGACCAGCATCGCCCAATAGTGAGCCTACGTGGTGACGTGCAACACAGACGCGCTGCGCAAAAACACTACGTAAACTAACTCGAGGCACAGAGAGAGAAGGAAATGAAAAGTGGAATAAAGTCGTTATTTTTGTTTGTTTTTGCGCACAAAAAGTATTCTCGTCGCTTTATAAACTTAAGATTGAGCCACTGGAGTCACTTGGACTATATTAACGATGTCTTTAATACATTTTCTGGGCCAGCAAGTTATAGTGTCCATAAACCTGTGGAGGAGTGAGACAGCTCTCAGATTTAATCAAAAATATCTTAATTTGTGTTCCGAAGATGAACGAAAGTCTTACGGGGTTGGGACAACATGAGGGTGAGTAATTACTGACAGAATTTTCATTTTTGGGTGAACTAACCCTTTAAATGAGTCTTTCATCCAGACCCACACTATCGATGTACTGACCGAAGCTACTCCCATGATGAGAGGGAATGTTACAGATGAGCAGGCGTCTGGAGTTTGGCCAAAGATTGTGTAAGGAGTCTGGAACCAAGCTTTCTCATTGGCCCAGATTACATCACACAGGGGCAAGATGGACGCTCCAAGCCCAATAGCAGGCCCATTCACGGCGGCAATGATGGGCTTCTTGAACTGGATGAATGTGTTGACGAAAGTCCTGAAGACAACAGAAAACACATTGCCTTATCTATAGCTACTATTACAAAACAGTTCACCAAAATATGATAAAATACCTGTTCAAATATTTATATTCTCATAATTTTAACCTGATTGTCTCCGCCATTTTGATGCTTTCTTTTTTCCTATCATCTGTGAGCCGTCTAATAAAGTAGATGAAGTCGAGGCCAAAGCAGAAGACGTTTCCCACGGCGCTCAGTAGAACAAGTTTACTGTCATCAGCTGCAGCTGTGGCCATGGCACTCTGAACCTCCTTCATTACCTGAAACCCATTTGAGTAAAGCTTTATTTTTATTACAGTACGAGTAATTTCTAGTTACAACAAGCCAACGTCAAAATGTGGCTAGATGTGTCAAAACTAAATCACTTCCATTATATTCACCCTTCTGCTAGACAATCTGAAAAATACTTTATATGTTTTCTGTATGGTGTCAAACATTTTTTATTTCTACTGTCATACCACCCAGTCCTAATTCAGAGGATGAGGTATCAGATGATAATAAGCAATGAGTTAAATGTAAGGATACTTAAAGGGTTAGTTCACCCAAAAATGAAAATTCTGTCAGTAATTACTCACCCTCATGTTGTTCCAACCGCGTAAGACCTTTGTTCATCTTCGGAACATAAATTAAGATATTTTTGATTAAATCTGAGCGCTGTCTCACTCCTCCATAGGCTTTCAGAGGGACCGAAACTTGCTGGCCCAGAAAAGTTATTAAAGAGATCGTTAATATAGTCCAAGTGACTACAGTGGCTCAATCTTAAGTTTATCAAGCGACGAGAATACTTTTTGTGTGCAAAAACAAACAAAAATAACGACTTTATTCCACTATTCATTTCCTTCTCTCTGGGCCTCTAGTTGGTTCACATAGTGTTTTTGCGCAGCGCGTCTGTGTACACGTCACCACGTAGGCTCACAATTGGCCGAAGCGGGTCATGTGTGTGATGCGTGATGACGTGCAACACAGACGGGCAGCGCAAAAACACTACGAGGCCCAGAGAGAAGGAAATGAATAGTGGAATAAAGTTGTGATTTTTGTTTGTTTTTGCGCACAAAAAGTATTCTCGTCGCTTGATATACTTAGGATTAAGCCACTGTAGTCACTTGGACTATTGAACGATCTCTTTAATAACTTTTCTGGGCCAGCAAGTTTCGGTCCCTCTGAAAGCCTATGGAGGAGTGAGACAACTCTCAGATTTAATCAAAAATATCTTAATTTGTGTTCCGAAGATGAACGAAGGTCTTACGCGGTTGGAACAACATGAGGGTGAGTAATTACTGACAGAATTTTCATTTTGGGGTGAACTAACCCTTTAAAAATAGTCAAATTAGCGGGGGTTATTTCTTACATGCAACTTTAATATAAAATGTGATATATTTGGACTCACGTCAGGATTCAGTGAGTTGTTCTCAGAGGTCTTTGTAGAAAACAGAATATGTGTAAAGCCATCTTGTTTCTTAACTACAATGTCCCTGTAGCGGTAAGCACTCTCAGTTTGACGAACACTGAAGCGCAGTCGTTTGTCGAAAGTCGCACTGTCCCCAAAGCGCCTTTTGCCTGTCAACCCTGAACTGCCCATCACTCCTGCGGCACCACTCTGTGTAATGGCCGTTCCGTTTGCCGACGAGGCTTCCATGAAGGTTGTCACTCCTATGAAACGACAACAAAAGCAAAAATGTATAAATAAAAATTATATAAATAAATCATATAAAAAAAAAAATGATTTTTTTTTATTTTATATATATATATATATATATATATATATATATATATATATATATATATATATATATATATATATATATATATATTATTATTTTTTTTATTACATCTATTCAGCAAGTAACGGCATTTTCCATTCAATGGTAAAAACATTTGTAATGTAACATTTGTTGGACTTTGAACATAAAATAATCCTGGAAAAAATGTATCACAATTTCCACAAAAAATATTAAACAGCACAACTGTTTTCAATGTTTCTTGGGCACCAAATCAACATATCAGAATGATTTCTGAAGGATCATGTGAAAGTGAAGACTGGAGTATTGATGCTGAAAATTCAGATTTGTCATTGCAGTAATAAAATCCATTTTAAAATATATTTATATAAAATTATATAAATAATCCCCTCCTTGAACTGCCACCTTACCGTGGTGGAGGGGTTTGAGTACCCGAATGAACCTAGGAGCTATGTTGTCTGGGGCTATATGCCCCTGGTAGGGTCTCCCAAGGCAAACAGGTCCTAGGCGACGGGTCAGACTAAGAGCGGTTCAAAACCCCCTATGATGCCCAAAAAAAGGAGGACCGTGACGTCGCCCGGTATGGCGCAGCCGGGGCCCCACCCTGGAGCCAGGCCCGGGGTTGGGGCTCGTATGCGAGCGCCTGGTGGTCGGGCCTCCCCCCATGGGGTCCGGCCGGGCTCAGCCCGAAGGAGTGACGTGGGGCCACCCTCCCGTGGACCCACCACCTGCAGGAGGGACCGTAAGGGGCCGGTGCTAAGTGGATCGGGCGGCAGTCGAAGGCGGGAGCCTAGACAACCCGATCCCTGGACGTGGAATCTAGCTCTAGGGACATGGAATGTCACCTCTCTGGCGGGGAAGGAGCCTGAGCTTGTGCATGAGGTTCAGAGATTCCGACTAGAGATAGTTGGGATCACCTCCACGCACGGCTTGGGCTCTGGAACCACACTCCTCGAGAGAGGATGGACTCTTCACCACTCTGGAGTTGCCCATGGTGAGAGGCGGCGGGCTGGTGTGGGTTTGCTTATAGCTCCCCAGCTCAGCCGCCATGTGTTGGAGTTCACCCCGGTGAACGAGAGGGTCGCTTCCCTACGCCTTCGGGTCGGGGATAGGTCTCTCACTGTCGTTTGTGCTTACGGGCCGAACGGCAGTGCAGAGTACCCGGCCTTCTTGGAGTCTCTGGGAGGGGTGCTGGAAAGTGCTCCGACTGGGGACTCCATCGTTTTACTGGGGGACTTCAACGCCCACGTGGGCAGCGACAGTGACACCTGGAGGGGCGTGATTGGGAGGAACGGCCCCCCTGATCTGAACCCGAGTGGTGTTCTGTTATTGGACTTCTGTGCTAGTTACAGCTTGTCCATAACGAACACCATGTTCAAGCATAAGGGTGTCCATCAGTGCACATGGCACCAGGACACCCTAGGCCGGAGGTCGATGATCGACTTTGTGGTCGTTTCATCCGACCTCCGGCCGTATGTCTTGGACACTCGGGCGAAGAGAGGGGCGGAGCTGTCAACTGATCACCACCTGGTGGTGAGTTGGATCCGATGGCGGGGGAGGAAGCTGGACAGACTCGGCAGACCCAAACGTACTGTGAGGGTCTGTTGGGAACGTTTGGCCGAATCTCCTGTCAGAGAGATCTTCAACTCCCACCTCCGGCAGAGCTTCGACCAGATCCCGAGGGAGTCTGGAGATATTGAGTCCGAGTGGACCATGTTCTCCACCTCCATTGTCAACGCGGCCACTCGGAGCTGTGGCCGTAAGGTCTCCGGTGCCTGTCGAGGCGGCAATCCCCGAACCCGGTGGTGGACACCGGAAGTAAGGGATGCCGTCAAGCTGAAGAAGGAGTCCTATCGGGCCTGGCTGGCTTGTGGGACTCCTGAGGCAGCTGATGGGTACCGACGGGCCAAGCGGACTGCAGCCCGGGTGGTTGTGGAGGCAAAAACTCGGGCCTGGGAGGAGTTCGGTGAGGCCATGGAGAAGGACTATCGGTCGGCCTCGAAGAGATTCTGGCAAACCGTACGGCGCCTCAGGAGGGTGAAGCAGTGCCCTACCAACGCTGTTTACAGTGGAGGTGGGCAGCTGTTGACCTCGACTGGGGATATCACCGGACGGTGGAAGGAATACTTCGAGGATCTCCTCAATCCCGCCGTCACGTCTTCCATTGAGGAAGCAGAGGCTGAGGGCTCGGAGGCGGACTCATCCATCACCCAAGCTGAAGTCACCGAGGTAGTCAAGAAACTCCTCGGTGGCAAGGCACCGGGGGTGGATGAGATCCGCCCTGAGTACCTCAAGTCTCTGGATGTTGTGGGGCTGTCTTGGCTGACACGCCTCTGCAACATCGCGTGGCGGTTGGGGACAGTACCTTTGGACTGGCAGACCGGGGTGGTGGTCCCTCTTTTCAAGAAGGGGGATCGGAGGGTGTGCTCAAACTATAGGGGGATCACACTTCTCAGCCTCCCTGGGAAAGTCTATGCCAGGGTACTGGAGAGGAGAATCCGGCCGATAGTAGAACCTCGGATTCAGGAGGAACAGTGTGGTTTTCGTCCCGGTCGTGGAACACTGGACCAGCTCTATACCCTCTACAGGGTGCTGGAGGGCTCATGGGAGTTTGCCCAACCAATCTACATGTGCTTTGTGGATTTGGAGAAGGCATTCGACTGTGTCCCTCGCGGCGGCCTGTGGAGGGTGCTCCGGGAGTATGGGGTCCGGGGCCCTTTGCTAAGGGCTATCCGGTCCCTGTACGACCGGAGCAGGAGCTTGGTTCGTATTGCCAGCAGTAAGTCAGACTTGTTCCCGGTGCGTGTTGGACTCCGGCAGGGCTGCCCTTTGTCGCCGGTTCTGTTCATAATTTTTATGGACAGAATTTCTAGGCACAGCCAGGGGCCGGAGGGGGTCGGGTTTGGGGACCACACGATTTCATCTCTGCTCTTTGCGGATGATGTTGTCGTGTTGGCCTCATCAGACCAGGACCTCCAGCATGCACTGGGACGGTTTGCAGCCGAGTGTGAAGCGGCTGGGATGAAAATCAGCACCTCCAAGTCCGAGGCCATGGTTCTCAGTCGGAAAAGGGTGGCTTGCTCGCTTCAGGTTGGTGGAGAGCTCCTGCCTCATGTGGAGGAGTTCAAGTATCTTGGGGTCTTGTTCACGAGTGAGGGAAGGATGGAACGGGAGATTGACAGGCGGATCGGTGCAGCTTCTGCAGTAATGCGGTCCCTGTACCGGTCTGTCGTGGTAAAGAAGGAGCTGAGCCGCAAGGCGAAGCTCTCGATTTACCAGTCAATCTACGTTCCTACTCTCACCTATGGTCATGAGCTGTGGGTCATGACCGAAAGGACAAGATCCCGGATACAAGCGGCCGAAATGAGCTTTCTCCGCAGGGTGGCTGGGCGATCCCTTAGAGATAGGGTGAGAAGCTCGGTCACTCGGGAGGAGCTCAGATTAGAGCCGCTGCTCCTCCACATCGAGAGGGGTCAGTTGAGGTGGCTCGGGCATCTTTTCCGGATGCCTCCTGGACGCCTTCCCGGGAAGGTGTTCCGGGCATGTCCCACCGGGAGGAGACCCCGGGGAAGACCTAGGACACGCTGGAGAGACTATGTCTCCCGGCTGGCCTGGGAACGCCTCGGTGTCCCCCCGGAAGAGCTGGAGGAAGTGTCTAGGGAGAGGGAAGTCTGGGCATCCCTGCTTAGACTGCTGCCCCCGCGACCCGGCCCCGGATAAGCGGTAGAAGATGGATGGATGGATATATAAATAATATATATATAAATATCTAAAATTATTTAACACATTTTTAATAATATTTTACAATATTACTCTTTTTACTGCATGCTGATTGATAAAATAAATTCATTCTTGGTGAATGAAAGACTTCTTTCAAAAACATTTGAAAAATCTTACCGACCCCAACCCTTTGAACGGTAGTAGACTTTGAGTGGATACACCACTATGGGTGAAAACATGGTACAATAGTTATGGCCTGAAATTAATGAATTGTGGTGCACGTCATCTGCATATGAAAAGGGCGCACAAGTATCAACACAAATTATTACAATCATTACCACTCAGACCTACTGTTATATTGCATTAAGTGGCATAAATATCAGGATGTGATTATTTTCTTCTGTTATACAAAGATCCCAACATGAGAGTAAAATAAATACCATCGTAACAAAGTTATTTTCGTCATGATATTCGCCACAAGATCAGCATCGTCATAAATGAGTATACAGCTTTTGAATCCACTCCAGGAGGTGCCCTCAAAAATCATTTGAAGTTCTGTAGCAACACATTTGCTGTAATTTATCAAGTGCTTGATTATTACTGTTCATATTGTTGCTCCATGACTGGAAACACATAATACAAATCAAATTATATGAGTATGACTTAAACACACAAAAACTCAGAACTAAAGCTCTCTCTCTTAAACCTCTTAAGAATTTAATGTTCTCAATGTAAGTTAAGCCGACTGTACCTTTCCCGTTTAATGTGCGGACAGCAGCTGGGGTAATGGGAATCTGTGGTGGCGGAAGGGCCGTTTGCGTCCTGGGCCTCGTGCCCATACGAGCTCGCTCCTCTCCTGGCACACGCACAGCTCCGGTGGGTTTCTCCAGCAAGGCCACTTCAGGGGGCACAGCATCAGGCTCTTGGTCTCCCTGCTCCAGACTGTGTGCTGCCTCACTGGGAGACTCCTCGGTATCAGTTCGGCTGTTCATTGGGCTCTTTGGCACTAAGATTTTGATGCCAGATTTTGTTAGGTCCATACTACGGCGCAGTGCACTCATAGTGGGTGCAGCTGTTGGCGCTGCCGTAGGGACCGTGTCAGTGAGTGTACCCGTGCTGCTCATGCCAGCCGAACGCTTATTCTTCTGCTGCTGTGCGTCGCTGTCGTTTGGTGAGTGTTGTGCTGGCTGAAGCCGTTTTGTGGAGGGTGTGCTTGAGGTCTGTGGAGAAGTCTTCACTGTGTTAGGATTCGCTGACGGCTGCTGAGGCCTGTTGATCTGTTTGCGGGCATTGATGTTAGTGTTGCCTCCGGCTGTGCTGGGAGAGCTCCGCGTGGAACGGAGTAAAGTTCCGTCTTTCTGCTTCTCGCTGTGTTGCCGATTAAACTCATGGATGAACTCGACGCAGCTGGACAGGTGACTCTCCGGCTCCCAGGTGTCTCCCTCAAAGCCATAGCCTCTCCAGCGGACCAGATACTCAGTCTTGCCCTTTTTGTTCTTGCGCTTGCCAACTACTCTCTCCACCTACAGAGGGACATGCAGATATAAATTTATGTTCAATAATAAAGTACTGGCAAGATTGAAAGACTAAAGAGTAAAAGAAACTGTTAGCTTGTTATGAAAGAAATTGCACTTTCTATACACTTTTTTTTACGCATTAGATCTCATGAGCCACGCATTTGACAACTGCATTTACTTACAGATTTGATTCTCGAAATGTTCTGTTCACACTGCGGCTTACAGTAGCGGCTTGAATACTTTCTGTATTGAACGAGCAACCAGTCACAAGCCTGTATTCTATTCTTGCATTTTCCATGAATATCACCTGTAACTATAGTAAAGTAAATATCAAAGACGTCCATACTGGAAATTATCAGTCAACACGCCGCAAGTTCATCAGTCAAATCTTAATTAACCGACAGCAGCTTTTATACCCGAGTGGAAAGCAAAGCATTTGAGTCACGCACAGACCACACAAATATGCAACTCCGTACTGTAAACCCTAATATTGTCATTACTAAAGCAATCAAGTTATCATAACTTACCATTACTTAAAACATCACTTTTTGGCATCATAAATTTAACTGACTCAATTGGCAGCCAAATCTTATGAACTAAAATGAAAGTGTTCAGAACTCAAAAATACAATTTATTAAAATTATTCGCTCTTTCTCAGTTAAATCTGATTAGTCATGCATGCACAAACCTAACTGAAGTTGGTAAATATTTGGTCTTTGGGAATTTCTGTTACGCAGCGAATTTATGTCTCATTGTATCCACTTGTCAGAGAAAGTGTTACCGGCAGTATGAACTGACAGCGATATCTATGGACTTTCCTGTTAATCAGCAAACCCAGCTAGTTCTTTTTATTGCTGGCATTTTTTAAATATCTAAATGATTAAATATCTAAAAATATCTAACGAAACCCATACAAAAGACTTTTTTTGTAAGAAAATTGAAGTGGGCGCTCAATTTCCCAGTCTAAACTCTGCAGGACAGTGGCCCTCTGGGACAGTTTGGACACCCCTGATTTAAAATATAAGACTGTTTATCGCCTTAAATTTGATCAAACTGAATTTAGGACTTTTTAAGGACCCTCTGAACTTGAATGAATGAACCAGGTCATGGAATTGTGATTAAATCATTGTTTCATCAGAGTTTCAGACTGGTTTTGTGAACCAATCAACCAATTCATTGAAAAGAATTAATAACAAATAGAACGAGTAAACTAATTTAAGACCTCTTGAAATGATAATTAGCTACTTCTCTCATGAAAACATCAGAGAGAGCTAAAACAGGTGCCGAGATTTTCAGTGAATAAAGTCTGTTCCTCACCCAAAGCCATCATAAGGGTTCAAAAGACTTTGAATTCAGCACAAAATATAAGTCTTAATTTATTTTGAAGCTGTCCCAAATTATGACAAAACTGACCCAAACTGACACTTGTCTAAAGAGTGTATTTTATCTTCCATGGGAAAAGACATTTAGGCTATATTTGAATTTGCGCTGCCAGAGAAAGTGAAAATAAAATCACCGGCTTGTGTGAAACGCGCTACAAATAAACCTGACGCGCCTTACCAAGTCTAATAACAAGCACAAACTGTGTTAAATAGAATTTGACGTGCATGCAAAAAGGTATCTGTCCTACAGCGTTTTTTATACTTTACCACAGTAAAGAATGCAAATATAATAGGCCTAACTAAAAGCGAACTGAAGGAAGAAACGTTTATAATACCCTGCAAAATGGGGGAGACGTGAGTGAAGATTCGGGAAAAGAAACAAGAGATCCCATGTCCACTTGTCCAGTGGAATAACTAATGGAATATTGTTATATTTGCTGATAATCGGGTAACCAGATCGCAGAACAGAACACCGCAGAACAGAACACAGAACACCAGAAAAGCCGACAAAGCTTAAATTTATGGGCTCACATACCTCTCTTTTTCAGCATGAATCCAGAGGTTTCCAAGGCTGCAATGTAACATTTAATTGCCAACCTATTATTTCTTTTGTAAACAAAGCATTGTGCTTCACTCTTAATATTCATGTAAATCAGCATTCATAAAAAAAAAAAAAAAAAAAAAAGTAGTGTTTCGGGCATACCGGCACAGCCCTAGTAAATTATGACAAGTGTCTTTTTACAGGGCTGCTGTCTCAGTCCAAGGCTATCCTTCCTGTTATGTTGCTGATGATACTACAGGAGTGATATTATGCAGTAAAAGTGAGACTATACGGGAATGAAGAGGAGCTTATAACTAGGAGATGTCATGAAAATAATCTGACTTTGAATGTCAACAAGACAAAAGGACTCTTTGTGAACTTCAAGAAACCCAGAGAGTGTGACTCCTCAATCAACACCAACGGCACAGGCCGCACAGCAGTGTAAAGTGCCAGCAGCTTCAGGTTCCTTGGCATGCAAATCTCTGCTGGCTTCGTTTGGTCTCACAACACTGTAGCACTGAACAAGGCACACAAACATATGTGCTTTCTTAGATAAGCAGAAAATAGCTTCACAACTTCTACTACAGCATCAGAAAAATTATCTGTTGTGTAGTGCCAAACACAACTGAGAAACCAAAAGGCTTTATAATGTACTCAATACAATAGTAAACCCAACTATTATCAAAGGCTCTTTCCATCCCACTTCAATAACTGAACTATGATATCATAGACCACGTGTCAAACTCTGCTCCTGCAGAGTCACTGTCCTCCGAAAAACCTGCCTAGAAGTTTCTAGTAATCCTAAAAACATTGATTAGTTGGATCAGGTGTTTAATTAGGTTTGAGCTAAACTCTGCAGGACAGTGGCCCTCCAGGAACTGAGCTTGACACCCCGTCATAGGGATTTTTACTGACATTTTTACTTTTTAAAATAGTTACATTTACACTTGGCCACATAAATGTGTCTCCGCAAAACAAATATAAAACGGATATAAATCTTCAATTCCTGCGCTATATACAAATTTGAGCACAAGTCAACGAAAGCAACAGATATGATCTGCATTTTATTTATCATCAGCTAATTTCAAGATCTCGAAAGCATTTCGGAGGGCATTAAACCTAGTCTTTTCACGATCGGACAGCAGCAGAGCAGCCTGCCTCAGCTTGTCAAAAATGCCTTTTTACTGTGATGGTGACAATAAACGTATAAACTAACATTGTGATAGAAGTATATAGAAATTAAAGTTAAGGATCCAATATCTTTCCGGAAATCCCGAAAAAAGTCCGTCGGTGCCTCAGAGACTACTTTGCTTAGAGAAGTGGTCAATCATGACGCCACACCCCAGTTTTTATAGAATCAAATAACTAACTAAAACCAAAATTATTAAAATAAAATAAAATGAACACTTGAACTTACATCGTGATAAAAACTAGGCCTACCTAAAATGACAGAAACAATCTTTGGAAAAATTTTGAAGTGTTTTTGATTGTTTAGTTTGTCTTGCGTCCCATTAGATTACATGGAGAGGACGGGGTTTTTGACCTATACTGCATCCAGCCACCTGGGGGCGATCAACATATTTTGGCTT
This sequence comes from Scardinius erythrophthalmus, assembly GCF_964197995.2. NCBI lineage: Eukaryota > Metazoa > Chordata > Actinopteri > Cypriniformes > Leuciscidae > Scardinius > Scardinius erythrophthalmus. The sequence goes on along the minus strand of NC_138229.1, from coordinate 22,731,445 downwards.
CACCTTTCAGGACTTGTGTAGCACACTTGGATCAAACGTGGTTAACTCACTGTCAGTGAACAAAAAAACAAAAAATAGGCTACTCCAAACATTTTTCTAAATTAACTTAACTTAGACAGGTAACCTGAAGGTTGTGGGATCGATTCTACATACAGTCAGGAATGACTGAGGTGCCCTTGAACAAGGCACTAACACCCAATCGCTCCATGGGCGCCATTATGCCATAGCAAAAATGGCTGCCCACTGCTCCAGATGTGTGTTTCCCAGGGGGGTAGCGTTTCATATTATGTTGACGCTTCCCCGGGCGCCGCCATTGGCTATCAGACCATCACCTGCTGTTAGCATCCCATTGACTCCCATTCATTTTGGCATCACTTTGACAGAGAATAACTTTACGTCTGAGGCGTTTAAAGACTTCATTTGTCCATTATTTATTTCTAAAGAAACACGAAAATGTATAAAAGGCTCCATTACCTTGTATCTTACGTTATGGCCCCGTAGAAGCAGTTTTGTAAAAATAGGCTAACGATTACGTCATAACCATGCGACTCTCTGTTGCACAGTGGAGAAATTACCGTATGGACAGGAGGAGAAGCTCGCGGGCAATCGGGGGGACGTGGAGGCAAAATGGCAAAGTAATTAATCAGAATACTTTGCAAAAGTTTCTCCTGCTCTTATCTCATGGACACCTCCTACTCACACTCTCCGTCTCTGCAAGTTTCGGAAGGGAATGATTCAGATTTCGCTTGACACAGCTACTAGAAGACAGACGGGTTGCTCACGTCACATCTACGTCGTCAAGCTCAGTTTGAGGCTGCGCAGTGCGCTCGACCATCAGGAAGTTAGTGCTTCTAATTAACTTCACTTTCCTCCGTTGAATCCAATGGGGTCGCTGTGTCCAGTTTATATACTGTCTGTGGTGTTTCCATGGTTTGCAGTGTGAGTGAGTTCACTACTAAATACTCATAATGTGTGTGCACTAACTTGGATGGGTTAAATGGGTTCTGTTTTTTTAATTTTGTGAAACATTAGTAAACAGAGAGAGAAAAAAATACTTTACTTAGAGCAAGTTGTCTCGATTCAAACGAGCCCACACACAAAATAACGATGCGTAGATCATGAGAAAATCATCACGAGTGAAATGACATGCTGTTTGGCTAAAGCTATAGGACTTCTGGGATCCGACTGCATCACGATCATGTCACAGTGTTTTCCAATGTCATTTAAAAGTTCAACCAATGGAAACTGGATCTCGGGTATGGTGGGTAAGGACGATGTGTAGAGACCAATCAGACACTGTTTTACATCTGTAGTGCGCTTGGATTGGATCAATTGCTCAGATGGAAGATCATCACTCATCTACCAGGATCTTATTTATTGTTTCTTAATCTATGTAACTTTAATATTTTATGCTTTGTGGCATTTAAACATGCAAGTAGTTCTTATGTTCAGTAAAATGCTCAGATTATCTGTTTGGAGAGGTTTATTGACTTAGGCTACCATGTTTCCTAATGCCATTTCTTTTGATTGCTTTGAGATATCAACACAAAATTTGGCCCAGATGCAGTTCACATGATTGTTATTGTGAATGTGAACAAGCTCAAACTTGATTTGCATCAAAATTGCATAAATTTTTCTGGGGTTTTCTCAGCAGTGTTGTGACATTGTTGTATGCCACTTGAAATAACATGAAATCATTAAAAATGCCTTTATGGTATAAGGGGTTAACAGTGACAGTCAACAGAGAGCTAGAGCCTAAATGATTGGGATCAGGATTGGTATCGGCCGATCGCTATGACAAGAAATCGGTAGTCGGTATCGGCTGCAAAAATCCTGATCAGAGCATCCCTACTCTCCAGGACAATTGCCCTCCAGGAGCAGGATTGGAAACCCCTGGTTTACAGAGTAGAACAGAGCAGCTCTGCTCTGTTATTTGTTTTAATCAATAATGAAACACTTTCCAGTGCCATTCACGCTACAGCATAAGAAACATCAAGCTTGTGTCAAAGGCCAAACACTGGCCAATAGCTCAAATTCAGTTTTAAATGAAAGATTAAGATTGCTTTAAGAAAATTTTAACAACTTGCATTTCAGGGTTTGAACGTGTACTCGTGTATGAGAAAAAAACTGTACACATGACAGACGGCAAAATCGCAGGGAATGCTTGACGTGTACTAACAACTATACATTATTTGAGCATATTCTCTATGTTAGGATGTTGATATAGCAACTGTTCAAGTGTCTGTTCAAGTTTCATTCTTAATGTTTCTCCTTTTATCCAATATAAAAATTTAAACTATTGTCCATCATAACCGGTAGTAAAGCAAACCTATAAGCAAGCTAAATTGTTGCTAGTTTGACATGACATAGAAGAAAACGGAAAAGTTTTGGCGTGAACGGAAGAGTGTTGGCTATACAATACTCCCTCACCTCGCTCATCTTCTGAGTGGACATTTCTCTGAACCCGCCGCGAGTGACCGTGAAATGCATGCCAAATCTGAACTAAATTAAATGATTTTGTTTTCCTCTCCAGATATACTTTTTTTTTTAAATGTATTTATTTTAAAATGTAACATTAACATGACAGTAATTTAAACACAGCCTTTGTAAAAATATAAAAGCAAAACACTTTAAAAAAGTAAACGACTAGTATTTCCAAGTCGACTAGCAGCAGCAGCAGCGGTATAATCATAAAGTCTCGCACATCCTTGCCACAGTTAAAAGTCCTATTCCCCAAAGATTCAAGCTGCCCTGAGGAATTCAGCGTAGTGACAGAAACTGCTGCAGGGCTTTCACTTTTATCATACTTTATCATACTAGGTCTGACATCTTTTCAAGCATTATAATTCCAACTATTCTTCTGGCTTTATATTTAATTAAAGTTCTTATATACTTTAATAATTCTTATATACCATAAACCCATGCAAATGCAAATGTTGTCGTAAATAATATTAAAAAACTCAGTTTTAAAAACTGTTGTTACATTATTACCCCTTAGCAGATTTTGACTCGGCTCCCTTTTCCTTCCATAAGTCTGTAGTTCACATATGTTAATGTCACAAATATACTGTAACTCTTGTTCCTGTTCCTCTTGTACTCTTTATCACCACAGTGGACACATTTGTGATTTCTGTCCTAAATTTGATTCCTAAATCAGATTAATCTCTTAATTTCAGAAATCAGACAAACTTTAAGTTGGCATGAAAAGCCTAGCCAGAAAATTTGAAGAAGTTTTAAAAGCTTGAAGTTGGAAGGTTTTTAGTTTTAATTAGTTTAAGTTTTAGTTTAGAAGTTTTAAAAGTTTGAAGGTTTTCAGTTTAGAAATATTAGATAGAATGGCAGCTTAAATGAGTCTCAATGGATTAGAAATAGTACGTCGAATGGCAGCTAATGGAGTCTAATGGGCCGCTCCAACTGTAACAATTTCAATTTTGTTTGGAGTTAGAAAGAAAGAAAAAAAGGAAGTTTTAAAAGCTTGAAGTTTAAAGTAGTTTATAGAGATAGATAGATAGATAGATAGATAGATAGATAGATAGATAGATAGATAGATAGATAGATAGATAGATAGATAGATAGATAGATAGATAGATAGATAGATAGATAGATAGATAGGATATTTTAATATTTTCAAGTCAGTAAACTAATTAATAAGAAAAAGAAAGAAGATCAAGATTTGTTTTGGAATCAGATCGTGACTCGCAGAATCAGAATCGGATCGTGGGGTGCCTAAAGATTCCCACCCTTATAATATAATATATAATAAACAAAAATAATTAAATATACATTAATTCAGCACCAAGATGCCCTTGGGAAACACATACAGCTTTACTGATTAGGTTTATTCATCACAAGGGCAAAGTTCTCTAAGTCATGAGGGAGTCTATTTTCTGTAGTAATCAATATGTCTCAGACACTGTTAATAGAACAGAACAGTGAACAGCCAATTTGAGCATCCATGGTTCTGGAAGTGGGGCTTGGAGCGGCATTTAGATGAATATGTAAAAATGTGCTGCGTGCTTTCCTCTCAATAACAAAGTAAACATGCCAACGAAAAAAAAACAGCAGTTAAGAAAGCACCTGATCATAGTGGCGTGGATACGTTCACACAAGCTGTGCAATTCGACACTCCAGTCGTCACGCCACTTTTATTTAAATTGCACTTTATACAATAGATTGCTTAAAATCAAGCAGCTTTACAATATTAAACATGAAAAAACAGTGTCAGTGTCTCCTTCAATTAGAATTGGGCTATCTTAATTTTCTACTCAAGAGAGAGGTTCTCCAGTGTGTTCATGTTTTTTGAACGGAAGAAATGAACCGGAGAAGATTTCCACGTCAAGGAAGGTGGAGTCTCAGCACACACCTAGCCTACCTATTACGTCATCGCCAGTTCGCCACGGACCAATGATAGTACGAAGGTGTTTACCAGCCCTCTACAGTGAACTTTTCCAGAAGGTTCGCTAAGGAAAGCTGTTTCGAACTCCCGAAACGATCTCAAAATGAACTTGGTTTTGACCTGATTTTGTCTGAATTACGTCACATTAGTTTGTTTCTTCGATTTCGCTTGAAGTATATCGGGGCCTTATTACTTTAGGTGTATATTCTTTAGTGGAAATGTAGCAATTAAACAATTTGTTAAAAAATTTGCTTGAAATCACAAAGACTTTACACTTCTACATAAGAATACCATTGCTAAGTCTAACAACCTTATTGAAAAGAATATTGTTATTGCTAAAAACTGAGAAAATGAATGGAAAATTTACTTCCAGAACCTTTGCTTTCTATCACACTTTTCACATTTGTATTGAACCCCAAATATTCCTTTCATAAATAGGCATGAACAATTTTCCTGACTTTACAAGGCTGTTAGCAATATATCTTGGAAATAAGAAATGAAGATCTTGTTACCTCATCACTCATAAGGTTAAAAGAAGGTATAGGACGGAAGAGTAGACTAAACAGATTTTGTCCAACACCATCCCTTTCGTTTTATGATACAGTGGGAGTCAACATTTAGGGTGCAAATAAGTAAACATAAACTAGCCTATGTAATTGTACAGGTCTGCTGACCCAAGCCACAACAAAAAGCACCTATAGTTCGAAAAGACGTGTATATGGATCATGACTAACAGTTCTGGTATTGTCATCATCTGAATGGAGAGTATTATCTAGGTGTTTGAAAACGGTGACATTATTCATACGGGTCTTTATAAACTGGTCAAACATGTTTGAATGAATCTGTTCTCTTCATCACTCCTTTATATCTTCTTCACACCTTCATAAAGCTTTTGATCATATTATTGACGAATTCATCTCAATAAGCACATCAGTTCTAAACATATATGTAATGTTAGTCATTATATTCATTGGTCCAATTCTCAAAAGATAGGGGAAACATGGTGCAACTATATTTGACAATTCAAGCATTGATGTAAATACTTTAAGTATATTCATGCAGCATAAACATGAAGTATGTATTGATCTTTAAAAAAAAATAAAAAATCACCAATTTTAAACCCTGATATCAGATCTATAGATGAGAATAATGTCAGTCAGTCAGAATGTCAGTCCATCAAACAAGCCAGCAAGTGACACTAGACTTTCTAAATGCGAAATGATGCACCAATATTCTATTTACTATAATAATAATATCACCAACAACAAAACTTGAGAATGATCTAAGTGGAAAATGAGACCAAGCAAAGGCGATCATAACACACAACCCTGTTGGATTGCTAGGAGACAGGCAGGTTGAAAGCTCTACAAGCGAATTTAAATTCACAGGTCCTGCTGGACAGAAGTCGAAACTAAGTTCCCGCAGAGCTGAACACACCATAAAGGACCGAGTTCACTTTCAGCTGTCCCTGTTGTGTCCATCAAACCACACAGACCTCATGGTTAGCAGCTAGCTTGATGAAGTATCACTCTCCCAAAGTGCCCTTCCTTCCCTCCCCCGCCGCCTCATCCACTGCCTCCACCAGCATCTCTCCACACTAAACTCCACAAACTAACAACAAAGACGACACTGGCTCCATACTACTAGTTTAGTTTGCTAGCATGCAACCTTACCGGTGTAGCTTTAACTAGTATTGGAGTGGGTCAGTTGTTAAGACTGTTCGCTAGTGCAGTCCACACGAGCCTTGGGACGCGTCGTCAATATGTGAAACTACACACAAATATAATCGATTAACTGCGTCTAAACGGGCACGAACGGTAAAATCGCCGACATTCACCTCGTAGAGTTCCTCCGTGGCCATCATGTCACTATAATCTTCGACGTTGTGGCAATCCGTGAGGATTGTAGACACTTTTTCTCCTCCAGTTGCAGTTGTCTTTTTTGGCCTCTCCTCCTTTTTCAGTTGGTCGGGTGAGATGTGCTTGACCCGCACCGAGGATCTCTTTTCTGTTTAGTTCTCGCACTCAACGTCTATCCAACAACATTATAGTTAGAATAAAGCGTTTCACTCCCGATTAAGTCCAAACGAGCACTTTTGTCGGTCCAGGCGGCGATTTTCGAGAGTGTTACCGTAAACTAGTGTAGGCAGTGCTGATTACGCGCTCGCCTGCTCTCAGTTCTGCCACACAGGAAGTCTCAATCGAACGCAGATTAGAGTCGAGATGAGTTTGCACTGCCTGCAACACTTGATAGAGCTGTTTGTCGACGGTCATCGGTGTTTTGCAAATCTTTATCGGTGTAGATTTTTGAATGAAGGTCTTATGGAACATAACTGACGTAAGTTCGCAATAGTTTAAACAATAATCCATAGCTTTACGTGCCAGGTGACTTTAGCCCATGACTCAGTCTAAAACATTTCCATGAATGCCATGTTCCCCATGTGTCGTGTAGCCTACTTGAATGTTTTTTTAACTTTACAGAATCAGAGTATTTCGAATATTTTCTTCTCATTATTCGGCTTATCTGTTTAATAAAAGACATAATTAAAATATAAATATTATAGTCATTTTGCAAAATGGACTGCCCAAATAAAGATGGTAGCCTAATTGTTTTGCAATTTAGATAATGTCAAAATAGACGTTGAAACCTGCCAAAAAAAATGATCTGAACATTAAGTAAGGGATAATATACAGTCATCCATTTGTTATTTTGAAATAAACATGACAATTGGCCTCACTGTACATTATAGCTTATTATACACCTGTTCACAAATAAATAAATTAACATGAAATAATGCATTTTAGCTGAAATTATAATCGTTTATATTTATTGTATGAACTTATAGAGGTATGAACTTATAGAGGCATCATGAGCTAAGTTGATCATAGAGATTGGTGCCATACAATGCTTTTGAGAAATGCAGTCTTGGAGAGTCATCGTGGTCATTAAGAAGAAATATTTGAAACATCTCCTCTGACAGGAAATGTTCAGGAAAAAAAGTATTATAGAGAGCCATGCAATGTAAATGGCAATGTTTCCTTTGCACTTACATGTGCAAATGTGAGCTCCAAGAACTTTGTGAAGTACTGCCTGATCAGGATGAGTATTAATTTCCAAGGTTATTTCAAAAGACCTCATAAAAGACAGCAGATTTAAAACAAATGATGTATGATGAATCATCAGAAGGCCTATTACCATAAAAGGGATCCCATGAAGTAAAGTTATGATGTAGTATTTAGCAGATTAACATCCTCTGGCTAAACTAGGCTAATAGTCAACATGCTTACTGTTAAGATATTCAGAAAGCTTTCAAACAAAAATGGGAAATCATGCAGTTAGAATGAAAATACCAAATAATACATTTTAGATTTTGTTTCTTATATTAACCAAATGATCAACTCTCTGTCTTTGGTATATAAATCATTCACAAACATGTTATTTTTGCAGGTTTCCCAATCTTTACTGAAATGGGGGTTAAAGGGTTAGTTCACCCAAAAATGAAAATTACCCAATGATTAACTCACCCTCAAGCCATCCTAGGTGTATATGACATTCTGACATTTAGTCTGCCGGAAGCTAGTTATTTTAGTCAATAAAGTTTTAAATATGGATATTTTTCTTTCACAAACACATCACTTCACTTCAGAAGGCCTTTATTAACCCCCCTGAGCCTCATGGAGGACTTTTATCATGGATGGATGCACTTTGATGGACTTCAAAACATAAACGGCCATTCACTGCCATTATAAAGCTTGGAAGAGCCAGGACATTTTTTAATATAACTCTGATTGTATTCGTCTGAAAGAAGAATGTCATATACACCTAGGATGGCTTGAGGGTGAGTAAATCATGGGGTAATTTTCATTTTTGGGTGAACTAACCTTTTAATGGTGAATGGTCTTTTTAAATGGATTGGTGTTTTCCACTGAGGGGAGAATAGTTCAGCAGATGCCAAAGGAGAACAAGGAAGTAGGTGAAAGAGCAGAGCAGAGCAGAAATGTCGCAGCAAACTTTTCAATGGTCCCCTTCAATATTACTTAAAGGGGTGGTTGATTATTATTTCTCTTTTCTAACTTTAGTTAGTGTGTAATGTTGCTGTTTGAGCATAAACAACATCTGCAAATTTACGACGCTCAAAGTTCAAAGCAAAGGGAGATATTTTCTTTTAAAGAAATTGATTTTTAAAGACTACAACAAACGGATGGTATGGACTACACGACATTCCTCCCAGGTTAGTGATATCATCAATCCTAAAATTTACATAAACCCCGCCCCTGGAACACGATTTATAGATTATCAAGACAGAATATGCTAATCAATGACTAGAAGATAGCTACACATAAGGTACATAAATTCATCAACTAAACATTCAGAAATGTCCTGTTGCATTCTACATGTTGTCACTTCTTCTTGAGACTCTCCATCTTTGTCTGAATCCTATTTGAACATAAAAGGCTAAAAGTTTTTTTGAAATTTTCAGTGCATGTCTGTGTGAAGTAATCGAAGCTGCTAAGGTCAAGAGCTCTTGAAGCTCCGCCCCCTGTGCTGGGAGCAGCTGCAGCTCATTTGCATTTAAAGGGACTGACACAAAAGGCGTTTTTGCTCACCCTCAAAAAGTGACAACTTTAACATGCTATATAAAAATATCTGTGTACTTTTATAAGATGTACAAATATCTGTACATCTTGTGAAAAGGGCATTATCCCACCCCTTTAACTTTGACTAAAGTTTGGTGGTACTGCTGTGGTTCAGCTAAAGTACATGCCTTGTATGGGATGCATTGTTTCAGCATTGAGTCCCACCAGGACTGGGATTGGTTAGTTTTAAATCTGTAGGAGCTTTTCTTCCAATTTCTTCCACTTTAAGGATCACTGCCACAAGGGCCCCCAATCACCTCCAGAACAGGTTTTAACTCTTGTCTATGTTGTAGTCTGACATTGTAAGTCTTTATCTGTGTCGTTTACTGTATGTTTTGCCTCAGTTTTGTTTCCAGCTAATGGCAAAATTTGCCTTTGTGCCTTGCCTTAGTTTCAGTCTCTGACAGCAGGGGTTTACTCCAGGGGTGTCGAATCCTGCAGAGTTTACCATAATTTCGAGATGACAACACATGACGTTCTACTCTGAGCTGTTCTCATCCTCAGAATGTTTTTCTATGGCAACACTATCAATGCTTAAATGAATCTGCAGTGGCCAGGTGGTACAGCGGTCACGGTACAAGAGCTCACAGAAAATTCTCAGCTTACAGGTTGTAATTACGAGTTCTGAGGACGTAAATGTTTTTTGCAAGTTGAAATCTCATAATTATGGTAATTACGACAAGCTGTGAATGCACCTTTTAGCTCCAACCACAATTAAACACACCTGAACCAACTAATCAAGGTTTTTAGGCATACTAGGGCTGCGTTCCAGTCCACTTTTAGACACGCACTTGCGAACTTCCCTAAGCACTTCCCCTCGGGGGAATCCCTGCCGCCATTTTGAAGTGCGTTCCACTTCGTGAAGTGGACGAGGGAAGTTTATATGGACAGACCCTCGTTCCCTCGATTTTGACCGAGGGAGCGAGTCTGCTTCAAATGTACACTTCAGGCACCTATATGTCCCACAATGCAACACGATTGTGACGTCACCGCATATCTCGTCTAATCACCACCACACAAACAACTCTATGATATATTAATTATAATTTTTTTTAAATTTAAAACAACCCAAACACACCTATAAACATTTGGATGCTGCATTAAACAAATTCTTAAAGGGAAAAAAATGTAAATAATAAATCAACTCCACAGCTGATTCCAAGTGATCAAGGGCTTAGGACGTTCCAGTTCAGCCCATTGCAGTTTCCGCCAGTAGTGGGCACTCGCAATGACGTACATCCGAGTGAACGAGACGAAGGGAAGTTAGCAAGTGAAGGGCATGACAATTTTGGACTGGAATGCAGCCTAGGGCTGCGTTACAGTCCACTTTTAGACACGCACTTGCAAACTTCCCCTTGGGGGAATCCCTGCCGCCATTTTGAAGTGCGTTCAACTTTGTGAGGTGGACAAGGGAAGTTTATATGGACAGACCCTCGTTCCCTCGATTTTGGCCGAGGAAGCGAGTCTACTTCATATGTACACTTCAGGCACCTATATGTCCCACAATGCAGTACGATTGTGACGTCACTACAGATCTCGTCTAATCACCACCACAACAAATAACTCTATGATATATTAATTATATATTTTTTTTATTTAAAACAACCCAAACACACCTATATACATTTGGATGCTGCATTAAACAAATTCTTAAAGGGAAAAATAATAAAATCAATAATCAATATTATTTAAATAATAAATCAACTCGATAGCTGTGATCGAGGGATCAAGGGCTTAGGAAGTTCCAATTCAGCCTATTGCAGTTTCCGCCAGTACGTTGCACGAGTGCACGAACGCAATGACGTACATCCGAGTGAACGAGACGGAGGGAAGTTAGCGAGTGAAGGGCATGACAATTTTGGACTGGAAAGCAACCTAGAAACTTCTAGGCAGGTGTATTGCATGGTAGAGGTAAACCCTGCATGAACGCCCCTTTTTTTACACAAATGAGATCCAATCTGGGGTGCGTTTTCCAAAAGCATTGTTAGCCTACTATGCTTGCAAGTTCTATTGATCTCTGTTGGTAACTACGGAACTTGCGACATATAGTTGCTTTTGTGAAACACACCCCTGATTAGCTGCATATTTTATTCGGTTTCAGGGAGTCAAAGAACCATTCTGATATGATGAGCACTTATGAGGAAGAACTAGTCGTTGGATTTAACCATGTTTATTAGATACATTACAACAAGTCTTATCAAATATTCACAATTTTGTTAGTTTACAATTACCCCAATTTCTCATTTCATTCTGTCCTTGAACAAGATATGCTTCAGCGCTTTCTATCCTTGAGGGCCAGTCTGGTGAAATAAAACATTATGAATGTTAAGTCATTTAAAGTTACTTTATTTCAAAGTGGCGATGAGTGTACAGATGACAGATCTAGAAGCCTCAAAGGAAGACAAATTGGGATTGAATGAAGTTTTGCAATCTGTTTGTATTGTCTTCTAGCCTTTACATGGTTTCTCATTGTATCTTGCACATCTGAAACATAAAATTGAATAGGACTAGTTGTCACTTTTTACTCCAGTTAAAGTTGATATGAAAAACAAGTTGTGATAGTCTTTTCTTTCCCTATTGTGATTTATGTGAAATGGCTTTTCGAACAAGAAAAAATGTGGGGCGGGACTTGATTTTTTCCATCTGGAATAGATTGGATTGTTGCGGTTTGCTGTTGCTGCGCCATTAAACACATCATCAGAGAAAAGTAGAGATGTCGCTGAAAGAGCGAGGGGAAGTTAATTTGTTTAAAGATTACAATGGCACATGAAAAAATAATGATGCACGCATGGATAAATGATTTATAATAAATGATGCAGTATTCCATAAAAAATAAGAATTGTTATTTTGATTTCATGGTGACTTTAATATTTCTCAGAGTAGATTTCCTTGCAGTTCCTTTAGCAGTCACTTTTATCCAAAGTGACTGTGACAAATATGCAATAAGCAGAAGGGTAAATGACAAATAAAGCATCAAAAAAGGTATTTTTTTTAAACAAACTTTTCAAAATTGATGTAATGCAGTCAATGAGTCAGGAACAATGTGTGTAAACAATTTTAAATCGTTAAATAACATTTCAAAGTGTTTAAATTCATAATTTTTACTGTTTCCCATTTTTACAAAGTATCCGTGTCTAACACATTTTAAATTTGTGGTTGTGTATTTTATTCATATTCATTTATAATTATTGCATTCTAGTGGCCAGGTATTTAGTATCTTTAGCATTCAATGTTACTTTTAAAGAAAAATAAATAAATTATAGCATAATAGTAAAGGCATAACTGTTCACAGTATAGTTTTCAAACGTTTGTTTACTTTGACCTATTATTTGTTGGTTTATGATGAACTGATGAATATCAGTTGTGCCACCTGACAACATTAATAATGATAAGCTAAGCTGGAATAAGCTAAATACTTTTTTTATTTCAATTATAAAATACAAATACAAGTGTTTTAGTCAACAGTCTCTATAAGTAAAAGTAGGCTGGAGCCTATCCCAAATTATTAGGCCAGAGGCAGGGGAAAGCACCCTGGACAGATGGCCAGTCCATCACAGGGCTCTCTTACAATCTAGTCCTGGTTGGTATACTGGGGTATCTGCTCTTCTGGTGTTGCCCTGGCTCTTGTGCCTCCTGACCGCTTTCTGCAGATAGACATGAGCTAAATCCCAGACCCTCTCGCTCTCCCTGAACCAGTGGTCCACAGCTGGAACTTCTGAAGGCTCTCCTGACCAGGGAAATGGGTGCGGTTGGAAACCAAGTACTCACTGGAACGGTGTGAGACCGGTGGTAGGTTGTAGAAGAGTGTTTTGTGTGTACTCAGCCCAAGTAATGTAACGACTCCTGCTGTGTTGGTGACTGTGGCAATATGACCTCAGGAAGTGGCCGATCTCCTGTATCTTCTGTTCTCTTTGTCCATTGGATTGTGGATGGTAATCTGAAGACAGACTTACTGGCACACCTAGGAGCTGGAAAAACACCTTCCACACCCTGAAAATGAGTTGTGGGCCTCTGTTTGACACAATGTAAGATGAAGATTCTGAACATGTGATAGGAATAGTGGCTGTTGGGAGGTTCTTCATTGGGATAAGACGGCAAGCTTTGGAGAACCTGTCGACTGCCACAAGAACACAGGTGAAAGAATCGGATTCTGGAAGGTCTGTGATGAAATACTAGGTGTGACCAGGGTCATTAAGGTATGGCAAGTGGATGTAATTTACCTTCAGGAAAGTGACGAGGAGATTTAGCGATGGCACAGGTGGGACATCTTTGCATATAGCACTGAACTTCCTGGGTTATGTGGGGCCACCAGGTCCGGTTGGGGAGGACTGGGAGGGTTTGCTGAATGCCTGGGTGTCCTGAGCCTAAGGAAGAGTGTACGGAGAGGGTAAGGCGCAGGGCTGATGAAACATCTCCCAGAGGAGCAGGCTCAGACTGAGTGGCCTCTGTGATCAATTTGTCCAGATCCCACTGGATGGCGTTAAGGAAGATGGCTGCTGGGAGGATGGCTTATGGAGCCACAGGTGGTACCTCAGGAGAATGTAAATGGGATAAAGCGTCAGCCTTGATGTTCTTATCCCCAGGTCTGTAGGTGACCTTGAGTTCAAGTGAAAGCCCAGTGAACTTGTCAGAGGTTAAAGCGACGGGCCTCCTGGAGGTATTCTAGCAGGATGTCATCTATAGAGACAGAGCGCAACGCGTCATAATCTGAAGACCACGTCCACCGAGGGGGAAAACAATCCAACGGTCTCCATTGACTTTGCATTGCGAGAGGCTGCCTCCTTGTCATTTATGACCTATAACAAAAGACAGAAAAATGCCTAAAAGCTGCTGTGTGACAAGGTGTACAGCAAACAAGCTAAAAAACCCAGAAATAAATTTTTATAAGCTTCCGAACTGTAAAAGCCAGCCTTTAAGGAGACAAAAGTGGATACAGGCAATAAGACGTGAAGCATCAGCAGGAAGAATGGGTAAATTGTGGGATCCTGACACTCAGTATGTCTACGTGTGCAGTAAACATTTTGTCACTGGTAAGTCAAATATCCAAATGTCAGTTTTATATATTATATTTATGTAAGCTAAGCTGTAGCAGTTTTTACAATATCATGTCGCATTCCAGTGGGCGTAGTTCTCAGAGTAGTTCGAGAACTGTCACGGTTGTGAATTCATTGTTTCCTCTGTGTCTCGTGTCATTGTTGTTTACATGTCTGTGAGTTTGCGGGAGTGGGCGTTGTCCCGTTCACGTGTTTGTTCAGTGCTCCAGCTGTTCGCAATCATCTCATTCCCCACCTCAGCTGATTCACATTACCGTTCCCTATTTATACTCACTCATCTCTCCATTCCAGTGTCCATCCGTTGTTTGCTGTTCCTGCGTGAATGTTCGTGTCGTCTTCCGGGTTGTCGTGTCTTCAGTGGATCCCTGTTGTTTCACCGCACCCGAGCACAGATCACCGAGCACCAGCACTCAGCACCGAGCACTAGACCATCGAAGTCCCTGTGTGTCCGAGTCTGAGCGTTTCCCCCTGTGTGGACCGTCCGGAGCTGTTTCCTGTACGCGAGATCGCGACCGCACCCTGAGAGGAACCTTCATTCCTGAATTGTCTTATTCTGTGTTTGAGTTCCAATAAATATTGTTCACCTGCAATTGTTTCCAGTATTCTGTCATGACAGAACGGATGGACCAAACGATGGGAGCAGCAGGTGATTCATCTGCTTCACTGGAGGATTTCATTCGAGTATGCATCGGCCGGATGGATGCACAGGAGCGCAGCCAGGGGGAGACAGGACGCGTTATCCAGACTCTGGTCACACAGGTGTCCGAGCTCACCCAGCGTTTTCATCAGCTACAACCCCCCACTGCGCCAGCACCTCCAGCAGCACTTGCAGTTCCCCCCACACCACCTGTGCCTCTCTCCCAGTCGGAACCCAGACTGCCCACGCCTGAATTATACTCTGGTGAGCCGAATTTCTGCCGTCCTTTTCTGACACGTTGCAGTATGCATTTCTCATTACAGCCCAGAACTTTTGAAAAGGAGGAGGCGAAAGTAGCCTTCGTTCTGACGCTACTGACTGGGAGAGCGGCGCTTTGGGGAACTGCAGTATGGGAGAATCGAGACCAGTGCTGCTCCTCGTTCCAAGCCCTCTCGGCGGAGATGAGACGTGTCTTCGACCGAGCCGTCGAGGGGAAGGAGGCTGCCAGGGTCTTGACTGACCTACGCCAAGGTGACCGATCGGTATCTGACTACTCCATCGAGTTTAAGACCCTGGCGGCCGGGTGTCGCTGGAACGAGGAGGCGCAGTGGGACCATTTCCTGCATGGGCTGGCCGAACGTGTCCAGAGGGAGATCTACGCCCTGGACCTTCCTTCAACTCTTAATGGACTCATCGACCTGGCCCTGAGAGTGGACGCCCGTCTGTCCAGGATTGGGCAGAGAACACCCACCAACCCAGTTCAGAGTCGGAGTGAGAACCAGCGGTCCAGCGGCCTGGACACGTTCGGCTCCCACGATCCCGAGCCCATGCAGGTGGGGCGAGCTCGGCTTTCCCGGGAGGAGAAAGAAAGGCGGAGATCCCAGGGCCTCTGTCTCTATTGTGGTGGCAACGGACATTATGCCTATAGTTGTCCAGTAAAAGGCCCAGCCCGATAGTAAGTTTGAGGCTACTATCGGGTGGGATCTCCGCAGGAAAGACCTCATCCACTTCCTCCATCCTCCCGGTAAGACTGAGATGGTCTACTCTGGATCACCACTGCACTGCACTCATTGACTCAGGGGCAGAAGGTAACTTTTTGGATCATCAGTTTGCACTACAATTACAGATTCCTCTTCGAACACTTTCCCAGAAGATCACAGTCAACGCACTGAATGGACAGACTTTACCCACCATCTCCTTGGTCACCGAGAAACTTACACTCATCACTTCTGGAAATCATGCTGAAACTATATCATTTTACATTACGGACTCTCAACTCACACCCATAGTTTTAGGACACCCCTGGCTCAGTTTACACAACCCACGTATCGACTGGAAAAGACGGACCATCTCAGCTTGGAGCACTGAGTGTCACAATTCGTGTCTTGTGTCTGCTTGTTCTGTTGTTTCTGTCCCTGTGTTACAGGAGGAAGTAGTGGATTTATCAAACGTGCCCGAGGAGTGCCGTGACCTGAGTGAAGTGTTCAGTAAGTCTAGAGCTGCTTCTCTCCCTCCGCATCGTCCCTATGACTGTGCTATAGATTTATTGCCAGGTAAGTCTCCGCCTAAGGGCAAGATTTATTCACTTTCAGTTCCTGAGAGAGAGGTTATGGAGAAATATATTTCTGATTCTCTAGCAACCGGGTTCATCCGCCCTTCCTCTTCTCCAGCGGGGGCGGGGTTCTTTTTTGTGGGGAAGAAGGATGGTTCTCTGCGACCTTGCATTGATTACCGGGGACTGAATAACATCACGGTAAAGAATACTTATCCTTTGCCGTTGATGTCTTCAGCCTTCGAGAGGTTGCAGGGAGCGTCTCTCTTCACTAAACTGGACTTGCGTAATGCTTATCATTTGGTCCGCATCAGGGAGGGGGACGAATGGAAGACTGCTTTTAACACCCCTAGGGGGCATTTTGAATATTTGGTTATGCCTTTTGGGCTTTCCAATAGTCCCGCAGTCTTCCAGGCACTAGTCAATGATGTGTTGCGAGACATGATCGATCAATTCATATATGTTTACCTGGATGACATATTGATTTTTTCTTCGTCTCTCCAGGAACATGTGCAACACGTACGACTAGTGCTTCAAAGGTTACTAGAGAATGGGCTTTTTGTCAAGGCGGAGAAATGCGTTTTCCATGCACAGTCAGTTCCTTTCCTGGGACACATCGTGTCGTCTGAAGGTATGCTTATGGACCCTGACAAAGTTAAGGCTGTGGTAGAGTGGCCAATCCCAGATTCCCGCAAGGCCCTGCAGCGGTTACTGGGATTCGCCAACTTCTATCGGCGTTTTATTCGCAATTTCAGCCAACTAGCCGCACCTCTGACTGCCTTGACCTCTCCCAAAACTGCGTTCAGGTGGTCAGACGCAGCTGAGGCTGCGTTTGCCAAACTCAAGAGCCGCTTTGTTTCAGCTCCTATTCTCATAGCCCCTGATGCTTCACGTCAGTTTGTGGTAGAGGTCGATGCGTCGGAGGTGGGGGTAGGTGCAGTGCTTTCACAACGTTCACCTTCAGACGACAGAATGCATCCCTGCGCGTTTTTGTCACATCGATTATCTCCTGCCGAACGTAATTATGACATTGGTAATCGGGAGTTGTTGGCAGTCAAGTTAGCTTTGGAGGAATGGCGTCACTGGTTAGAGGGTTCAGGGGTACCCTTTACAGTCTGGACTGATCACAAGAATTTGGAGTACATTAGAACCGCTAAGAGATTGAACTCCAGGCAGGCTCGGTGGGCACTTTTTTTCGGTCGTTTCGATTTTACACTTTCCTATCGTCCGGGTTCCAAAAACGTCAAACCCGATTCTTTGTCGCGTATTTTTGATCGTCCCGAACACGAAGCTACTCCTGAGCGCATTTTTCCTGAGACCCTGATTATCTCTTCGCTCACATGGGAGGTCGAATCGAAGGTCAAGAGGGCCTTAGAAGGGGTAACGCCTCCGATCCGGTGCCCACCTAACCGCTTATTTGTGCCGGAGGAATTACGATCAGACGTCGTCCAGTGGGGTCATAGTTCCAGTCTAGCTTGCCATCCAGGGGTGAGTCGTACCATATTTCTAGTTAAGCAGCGATTCTGGTGGCCCCTGATGGCTCGTGATGTTCACAATTTTGTTTTGGCTTGCTCTAGTTGTACCACTGGTAAGTCGTCCAATCGACCCCCAGCTGGGTTACTTCAACCGCTGTCGGTGCCTTCGAGACCTTGGTCCCACATCGCTCTAGATTTTATCACCGCCCTCCCACCCTCCCAGGGTAACACGGTAGTTTTGACCGTGGTGGACCGATTCTCGAAGGCAGCCCACTTTATTCCCTTGCCCAAATTACCTTCAGCCAAGGAGACAGCGGTGGCAGTCGTTGACCACGTCTTTCGGTTACATGGCCTCCCGACAGACGTGGTTTCTGACAGGGGACCCCAGTTTGTGTCCAGATTTTGGCGAGAGTTTTGTAAATTACTGGGGGCGACGGTCAGTCTGTCCTCTGGGTTTCATCCCCAGAGCAATGGCCAAACTGAGAGAGCCAACCAAGATTTGGAAAGATCGTTACGATGTTTGGTCTCCAAGAATCCCTCCTCCTGGAGCCAACAACTTTCCATGGTGGAGTACGCCCACAATACGTTACCAGTGTCATCCACGGGCCTATCTCCGTTTAAGTGTAGTGTAGGGTACCAACCACCTGTCTTTCCTAGTACTGAGTCCGAAGTCGCGGTCTCCTCTGCCCACGCCTTCATCCAGAGGTGTCACCGTACTTGGACGAGGGCCCGAGAGACTCTCCTCCAAGTGCGGGAACGCACCAAGGCCAAGGCCGATCGCCACCGGTCAAGGCCTCCCGTATACGTCGTCGGTTCCAAAGTGTGGCTTTCTACTAAGGACATTCCGCTCCGCTCCGTTTCCAATAAACTGGCACCCAAATTCATTGGCCCGTTTTCTGTCACTAAGATCATTAGTCCAGTGACAGTCCGCCTCAATCTTCCTCCAGTGTACAGGAGGATTCATCCCGTTTTCCATGTGTCTAAAATTAAGCCCGTCTTTTTTGCACGCATTAATCCGCCAGCCCCGGTTCCCCCCCCGCCGCGACTCGTAGATGGGGAACCATCCTATTCGGTTCGTCGTATTCTGGATTCCAGGCGGAGGGGACGCGGATTTCAGTACTTGGTGGATTGGGAAGGTTACGGTCCGGAGGAGAGAAGTTGGGTTCCTGCTCGTGACATCCTGGATCACTCCCTTATCGATGATTACAATCGACAGGTAAGGAGTTCTGGGAATGCCGTGAGGCATTCCTAGGAGAGGGGGTACTGTCACGGTTGTGAATTCATTGTTTCCTCTGTGTCTCGTGTCATTGTTGTTTACATGTCTGTGAGTTTGCGGGAGTGGGCGTTGTCCCGCTCACGTGTTTGTTCAGTGCTCCAGCTGTTCGCAATCATCTCATTCCCCACCTCAGCTGATTCACATTACCGTTCCCTATTTATACTCACTCATCTCT
The DNA here is from genome assembly GCF_964197995.2 of Scardinius erythrophthalmus. Classification (NCBI taxonomy): domain Eukaryota; kingdom Metazoa; phylum Chordata; class Actinopteri; order Cypriniformes; family Leuciscidae; genus Scardinius; species Scardinius erythrophthalmus. The sequence continues at coordinate 22,712,243 of NC_138229.1, read as the reverse complement.
CCATTCCAGTGTCCATCCGTTGTTTGCTGTTCCTGCGTGAATGTTCGTGTCGTCTTCCGGGTTGTCGTGTCTTCAGTGGATCCCTGTTGTTTCACCGCACCCGAGCACAGATCACCGAGCACCAGCACTCAGCACCGAGCACTAGACCATCGAAGTCCCTGTGTGTCCGAGTCTGAGCGTTTCCCCCTGTGTGGACCGTCCGGAGCTGTTTCCTGTACGCGAGATCGCGACCGCACCCTGAGAGGAACCTTCATTCCTGAATTGTCTTATTCTGTGTTTGAGTTCCAATAAATATTGTTCACCTGCAATTGTTTCCAGTATTCTGTCATGACAGAACTAGTTGCGCTCTGTCTCAGTTGATCCACTTTTATGTCCTGAAACAACCGTTTTTTGGGGTCGACAGCTTATAAAAATGTAGTTCTGTGTTAATTAGCTTGTTTGCTGTACAGCTTGTCACATAGCAGCTTTTAGACATTGTTTTGTTTTTTGTTATAAGTCATAAAAGGAGGCAGCCTCTCGCAATGCAAAGTCAATGGAGAATGCAAAGTCAATTCCCCCCCGGTGTGGGCGTGGCCTAAATACGCTCTGTCTCTATGTAGATGATCACGAAATGATGTAGATAATTCTGGAACACCTCATTCATAAATCCTTCGTAAACTGAAGGTGAGTTGGACAGCCATTCGCCATGACCAAGTATTTGTTGTCGCCTGTGGGTGTTATGAAGGCATTCTTCCGCTCATCTCCCTTTCATATCCAAATGAGGCTATACGTGCTGCGCAGGTCCAATTTCATGAAAATTGTGGCAGCCCTTATCATCTCCAAGGCAGACAGGACCTGGGGAAGCAGGTACCTGTATTTGATGGTGTTCTTGTTGAGAGTGTGATAGTAGATAAAGGGCTGCAAGCCTCCTTCTTTTTTTGCCACAAAGAAGAAACTGGAAGCGGCAGGGTATGTAGAAGAGTGGATGTATCTCTGATGCTTTGCATCTCCTCCATGGCCTTCTGCTCAGAAAATGGATAGTGTGTAGATCTTCCTGGTTGCGCCACCTGATTTATGCAACTTATTTAGCATTAACAGGCTTCTACTTGGATACCTGTATTAGCTTGTGCCTTTTCTAGCATGCTCATACATAGTCTTTTTAAATACAAAAAAGAAGTTTATGATAAAGTAGCATTTTTCTAGTTTTACAGGTTGTACCACCTGACATGAAAGGTGTACCAGCATACCCATACTTGAAAGTAGCTGTTTTGCCTTTTCTCTCTGCCACGAGGATCAATTGTGGTCCTCTTGGTGCTGCATTATCATGCTACTGTTATTACATTTGAGAATATACAAATTAGTTTTTCATTTATCTCAACAGCTGATACTGTTATCTCAACATACTGATATTTATGTAATTTGTTTGGATGAAAGATTTCAAACATACAATTATGCCATGGTATTTTATTTTAAATATCTCATTATTAAAACCCCATTTTAAATAGTTTTCTTAGTCTGTTCATTTGTGCGGACGTTTGCGCTACCTTACATTTAGGGGTTAGGGTTAGAACAAACATAACATAATATTTATTAGGCTACTTGAATGTATTCAAACTAAATAGGTTTTTATAAAACTATTAAAGTTATCAAAGTGATGCATGTCATGAATTTATCAAATTATCAAATTTATCAAGTATCAGCGCTATGTAAATTGATGCACATTTTGTTTTTGACCACTGAAAATGAGTACAATTTAACAATTTATTCTTGGGGCCATTGAGATCCCCATATCGCTGGAATTAAAGGCCATAAAAATGAAGATACCTAAAGAAAAGTTTGTTAAAAACCAAAATCTAAAAGGACATTAAGATATCCTTAAGAATTTAGTTACAGGGAAACTTTAAATGTTTTTTTCCCATTTTTTAACTGTCATCGTGGCAACAAAGTTTGCTAAAGTCAAGAGATTTAACTAATAGAACTATCTCCGTGTACAAATAAAATAATGATGCTGCCATCTTTCTGAAGTCATTTTTAACTTTCTATAATTTTGCTCTAAATCTCTGGTGAAAGTTTTAAGTTTGACCCCCTTTGCCTTTCTTCAGAAAAAAAAAAAAAAAAATTGAGCTGGGAAAGTTTCTGAAATTTGGTTGATTTGGCATGGAATGACCCAATTGCAAAAATATTAAGATACTGGAATTTTTTTTGGAGACAAAAACAATTCTTTTAAGATGAGATATAATCCTTGTGACAACTAGCACCTATATTAGACAAAATAAAGCAGTCAGAAGCCATGGTTTGCAGTGATTTTGGAACAGCTAAGGGGTGTCGTTAGATCCGACTTCACAGGGATTATTGCATGTAAAAAACAGTTTCTACATAGTTTTCATAAAATAAACACGCTGCAACAAAAATGTAATAATTTATTGGTAAAAAATATTAATTCATCCACCAAGCAATGTAGTTCTTCGGCTAGGCTATGTTTAGCAGAATGGTCGTCAAACAATACACAGACACAGTGACACAATACTAGCGGAAAGAGGTCGTCAGGGTATTTTACAATAAGGCTTTGAACACAACTCAGCCAATCAGATTTGAAGAAACTTTTGCTTTAAAAATAATTTCTTGCAATGGTTAGAACAATGATGAGTCATCAGACCATCAATCTTTTGATGCAGTCCAACATATGTTTCACCTCGGTGGCATTCATGCAGGGCATTTAGACAGGGTGTGGTTGAAGTATGATATGTGTGCAACATTGTTAAAGTGAAATTACTTTCGTTTCTTGACTATACATCTAAACAGTGTGGACGGCGAGCTGACTGAGAGCTCTACCAAAAACATTGATTCTTACTAATATCTATAGTCTATCTGTAAAGTAGTAGTGATGTGCTGGAAAGCAGTAGAGAGCACCCAGACATTCATAACAACTTATTTACATGCTTACACTGAGAACATAAGCAAAAAGATTGTGTTTTGTTTCCATGTAAGTGTTGCTGGACAAGTATTATATTTGAATTCTTAAAGGGATAGTTCACCCAAAAATGAAAATGTACTCACCATTTACTCACATTCAAGTTGTTCCAAACCTGAATTAATTTCTTTCTTCTGCTGAACACAAAATAAGTTATTTTGGAGAATGTCAATAACCAAACAGTTAATGGGCCAAATTCCATAGTTTTTTTCACCCTTACTATGGAAGTCAATGGGGCCCATCAACTGTTTGTTTACCTATATTCTTTTGTGTTCAGCAGAAGAAAGAAATTCATACAGGTTTGGAACAACTTGAGAGTGAATAAATGATGACACTGTTTTGATTTTTGGGTGAACCATCCCTTTAATGAGCTGATAAGTTTAGCTATAAGTTATAATATTGAAAGTCAAACTTAGTTATACTTCCTGTTTACATTTCCATTTAGCACAGACAAAGGCTCAGACTCTGCAAACATTTAAAGGAAGTTTGCACCATTGGGCACTTTGCAGCTGACAGACGCATGGGGATGCTGTTGAATATCCTTATACGTTTTATTTTGTATAGTTTTCACATAAAGTCACATAAATTATCTGTTGTTCTGCTTCCTTTAATCACAAGCTGCCGTACCACAAAAAAAGAAGGTTTTTAATCTTGAAAATTACAGATGGTCACTTGTGGACATTTGATTATTAGGCAGGTGCATCCAACTTTGCATTTCTTCTTCATGCAAAGTCTTACTATCCTGTCTGCAGCATTTGAAAGTCTTCAGGCATTGTTGGTCTCTTTTTGGTAATGCTACTGTATGGATATTGTTGTCCATAATGTTGGATTCCTGGAGCTGGGATTTCTACTGTCTACTGCTTGCATATTGAATTTCTTGAATTTAGACACTACTTAAACATGTTGATTTCCAGTATAGTCTCTTGCTTGAGAAGGCCTTCCCCTATACTGACTATTTCAAATGTGGGTGTAACAGTTCAAATGTACCTGGAAAGCCCCAAAAGTCATCTGTATATGACATTCTTCTTTCAGACGAATACAATCAGCACTATATAAAAATATGTCCTGGCTCTTCCAAACTTTATAATGGCAGTGAATGGCCGAATGCAGAACGGCGGTTACTGGTGTAACCTTGGTTCTATGAATAGTGGAAGACCGCCAGAGACGGTCGAACATAGTGGAAGGAGTCGCGTCTCACAAGCCATATCGAGAATCTCGCATTGATTTGTCACCTGTGACCCTGACCGATGACGTGTCAGAAGCTATATCCGCTCCGTTCATGTCACGGTCGTTCTCTGCAGTCATTCTCTCAATCCGAGTGACCAGAGACTCTGGCGGTCTTCCACTATTCAAAGAACCAAGGTTACACCAGTAACTGGTGTTCTATTTCACTGTTACAGACCGCCAGAGACGGTCAAACATAGTGGGAGACGAATACAACCAAGTCACAAGGGCCACTCACCTAGATACTGTCCGCTAACACAGCAGAACTGACCAAAGGAATAGGGGCCACATTAATCCTGTAGAATCTTGTGAACGTGCAAGGTGACGTCCATGTAGCCGCTGCACATATTTCAGAAAGGGGCGCCCCACGTAGTGCTGCCCAAGAAGTAGCCATTGACCGGGTTGAATGGCATTTAATAGATGCTGGAACTGTCTGACCAGCCGAATCATATGCCACAATGGTATCCACCACCCAATGAGACAACCTTTGCTTTGACAAGGGTAAGCCTCTCTGACAGGCATCAAAACGGACAAACAGCTGATCAGTGGTGCGCCATGAAGCAGTCTTCAACACATACTGTCGCAATGCTCTCACTGGACACACAGCTGTCTGATCGAGAGAGTGAGTCTGCCACACTGTTGCAGTGATCGGGAATGTGTGCTGCTCTGATCGACAGGAAGTGCTGGTTTGCCCACAACAGCAGCACTCGTGAAAGTCGAAGGCAAGGTAGAGACCTCTTGCCCCCTTGGTGATTGATTAAAAACACCACTGTGGTGTTGTCGGTCCGCACCAGGATGTGCTTCCCCGATAACTCCTGTCTGAAGTGTCTTAGGGTGAAAAGCACTGCCCACAGCTCTAGGATGTTGATGTGAGATGTCGTCTGCTGCAAGGTCCAACTCCCCTTCACGCCCTGGTGTTGCCACAGCCCTCCCCATCTGGAGAGAGAGGCATATGTTGTTACTACTTCTCTGCATGCTGGGGGTGGTCCCATTGGTACACCCCCTTGTAGAAATTGTTCCCATCTCCAAAGCCTCAGGGAGACACAGCAACTGGTTGTCACCAAAACAAGGGTATGTCGGTTGTGAACTGCTGACAACCGCCTGGCTATCAACCAACGCTGAAAAGGATGAAGGTGTAAAAGCCCTAAGTGAATGACCGATGAGGCTGCCGTGAGAAGGCCCACTAGCCGTAAGAAGTGGAGATAAGGTAAAGCTTGCGCCGAACCTGGAACCTCGCTATGGCTCCTCGTATAGCCTGCCTCCTGCATGCTGTGAGGGTAGCCCTCATTATTCTGGAGTCCAGATGCAATCCCAGAAAGCATATTGACTGGCATGGAGTAAGGCAGCTTTTCTCTAGGTTTACCCTCAGTCCTAAAGCAGTAACATGCTCCAGTAGGTGTTGTGTGTTGGCTACTTGCTGAGGTGATCTGGCACAAAGCAGCCAATCATCCAGGCAAGCCTCTGGAAGTTTAGACTGTGCTAGCCAAACCTGCAGCCTAGCCTGTGTAGTAAGCCCAAGAGCCTTTCCGCTAGAGAAAGCAATTGAACCCAAGGAAGCCTCAAGTAACTGTATTTAAGATGCGGTATTATCTGGTGGGTTAGTACTCAAAGCAGAATGAAGTGCTAACAGAAGATGAGCCATGGAATTTCCCACATGACTCAAGCCTGAGACAGTATTATAAATCTTAACCAACAGATCATCTGTGCATCTACACTCTGGGTTAGGACAGCGAAGATTGTGTCTAAGAGCCTCATCTGGTGACACTATCAGTGAAGAAACGCATGGCTCAACTGGAGGCATCTTACCAAGGCCCTTTTCGTCGGCTTCAGCCATTGCCGCTAGTGTACGAGCCACGCAATCAGGTCTGGATAAAGGAGCTGACCGAAACGCAGAAGAAACAACATCTGTGAAGTCAGGACAACTTGGCATTAGGAAATCCTCTTGCTGGGAAACTGAGCGACACAAGAGGTTTGACTGGCCTGGTAGGGGAGGAGTGGATCCAAATTCTACTTATCGAGTGCCATCTTGAGTGTGTCCTGCAGAGAGAAAACCACTGAAGAAGGCACATCCTGAAGGCCAGATTCGTCGTCGTTATGGGAACGTTGGAACTGGGAATGTGAGGGTATCGTCTCCTCCATGGGCGTATAATAATCCTATTCCTCCCGGTCTAAGGAGTCAGTGGCCGCAATAGATAAAGTGTCTGGTTCTCTCCTGGAAAACCTGGATGCCAGCTCACACCTGGGCAAGGGAGGAGCTAAAACAGCCACCCCTGTCCCCTCACTCACATTCTGACGGGTAGGGGGTACAGATAATAAGGCTTTAATACCCTGAACTGCGTTCGCAAGCTCAGCTGGTCAACCAATGGGGTTATAATAAAAAGGCGTTACAGTTGCCACAATAAGCCTTGTCAATGTATCACTCTGGTTAACCAATGAGCATACACATAAAGTAGTTGTTTCAGACAATAAACAATACTACACGCAGTCTGACAGAACCCTGTTTAACCACTGAGTTCACGTGAGTACTCACCTCAACACTGCTAGTAGCGATCGGTTCCAAACAAACCCTGGACAACCAGTGGGTATATGGTCCCATGCACGTCGATAATCCAATATTTCTCCCGAGACACAGCTGTAGCAGGGAGCAGTTGCTCACCAAAAATGCTGTGCACGCTCGAGCAAGATCTCTTCGCGAGAATGAGAGAACGACCATGACA